>NC_080833.1:109362913-109684068 GCF_030435755.1 Ochotona princeps | reverse complement strand
GATTTAAGAGAACCTGGGGTAGAGGGAGAAGCTGACAGAAGGATTAAGTGGAGAAACTGTAGTAGAACGCAAGGAGGCTGGAACATTTAATAACAAGGCACTTTTTTTTTTTTTTTAGTTTTAATTACAAAAAAATATTTTTGAGGCCCAGTGCAGTGTCCTAGCAGCTAAAATCCTCGCGTTGAATGTGCCAGAATCCCATATGGGCGCCGGTTCTAATCCCAGCAGCTCCACTTCCCATCCAGTTTCCTGTTTGTGGCCTGGGAAAGCAGTCAAGGACGGCCCAAAGCCTTGGGACCCTCCATCCATGTGGGAGACGTGGAGGAGATCCTGGCTCCTGGCTTTGGATCGGCGCAGCACCAGCCGTTGCAGTCACTTGGGAAGTGAATCATCGGACAGAAGATCTTCCTCTCTCTCTCCTCTCTGTGTATCTGACTTTCCAATAGAAATTAAAAAACAAACAAGCAACAACAACAACAAAACAAGAGGATGGTGAGGCAGTCCTAAAATCATTGGCCAAAGGACTGGTGTGATGGCTCAATGGCAAAATTCTCACCTTGTAAGCACTAGGATTCCTTGTTGTTACTGGTTTGTTTACCAGCTTGCCCACTCCCATCCACCTGCCTGCTTGTGGCCTGGGAAAACAGTAGAGGATGGCCCAGAATCTTGGGACCCTGCACCCTCATGGGAGACCTGGAAGAAGCTCCTGGCTCCTGGCTTGGATCAGCTCAGCTAAGGCTGTCATAGTCATTTTGGGGGTGAACCAGAAATTAAAGTTGTCTCTATCTCTCATTTTCTCTGTAAATCTACCATTCCAATAAAAATAAATAAATCTTAGAAAAAGAAACAAAAAACATAAAGGGTCCGCTTTGCTCACAATTTTTTTTTTAAGATTTATATATTTTGATTAGAAAGTCAGATTTAGAGAAGGAGAGACAAAAAGATCTTCTATTCACTGGTTCACTCCCCAAGTAGCCACAACAGCCGCTGAGCCAGTCCGAAGGCAGGAGCCAGAAGCTTCTTCTGGGTATCCCACGTGGATGCAGGATCCCAAGTCTTTGAACCATCCTCAACTACTTTCCTAGGCCACAAGCAGGGAGCTGGATAGGAAGTGGAGCAGCTGGGAAACAAATTGGCACCCATATGGGATCCATGTGTGTGCAAGGCGAGGACTTTAGTCACTAGGCTACTGCATCACGCCCTGCTCAAACTTCTGAGGTGGGTATCCAAGTCATAGTGTTAAATGTTATAGCTGGAGGGCAGTGTCAGTCCTTGTTCCACACTGAAGAACAACATCGGGGCCAGCGCAACAGCGTACTGGTTAAAGTCCTTGCGTTGAATGCTCCAAGGTTTGAGGTGGTCACCAGTTCTAGTCCTGGCGGCGCTGCTTCCCATCCAGCTCCCTGCTTGTGGTCTGGGAAAGCAGTTGAGGAGAGCCCAGACCCTTGGGACCATGCACCCATGGTAGGCCCCGAAGAAGCTCCAGGCTTACTTGAGCCATCATTTGCTGCCCTCCCAGGCTCATTAACAAAAAGCTGCATGTGGAAGTGGAGCAGGGACTTGAATCCTGTCACAAGAAGAATAATCCATTGTGCCACATTGTTGGTCCAGCTTTCACAATTTTTTTTTAAAGATTTATTTATTTTTATTGGAAAGTCAGATATACATAAAGGAAGAGAGACAGAGAGGAAGACCACCTGTTCGATGATTCATTCCCCAAGTGACCGCAATGGCTGGTGCTGCGCCGATCTGAAGCCAGGAGCCAGGAACTTCCTCCAGGTCTCCCACGCGGGTGCATGGTCCCAAGGTTTTGGGCTGTTCTCGACTGCTTTCCCAGGCCACAAGCAGGGAGCTGGATGGGAAGTGGAGCTGCTGGGATTAGAACTGCTGCCAATATAGGATCCCTGTGTGTTCAGGGTGAGGACTTTAGCCACTAGGCCACTTCACTGGGCCCTTTATGATGGTTTTGTGTGTGTGTGTATGTGTGTTTTCTTTTTCTTTTACAATGTTTTTTAAAAAACATTTATGGGCCCAGCACAGTAGCCTAGCAGCTAAAGTACTCACATTGAACATGCCAGGATCCCATATGGGTGCAGGTTGTAATCCTGGCAGCTCAGCTCTCCTTCTCGCTCCCTGTTTATAGACTGGGAAAGCAGTTGAGTACGACCCAAAACTTTGGGGCCCTGCAGTAGCGTGGGAGCCCTGGAAGAAGCTCCTGGCTCCTGACTTTAGATTGGTGCAACACTGGTCGTTGCAGCCCCTTGTGGAGTGAATCATGGGATTGAAGATCTTCCTCTCTGTCTCTCCTCCTCTCTGTATATCTGACTTTCAAAAAAAATTAAATAAATAAATTGTTTAAAACAACAATAATAACAATGTTTATTATCAGAGGCAGATGGAGACAAGACAGAAGCTGGAGGCCCAGCCCTTGGTCAGCATCCCCCACAGGGGTGGGAAGAGTCCAGGACCTTGACACATCGTATTGCCTCCCAGGGTCTGCATCGGAGGCAGGGTGGGGCAGGAGCCCAAACCAGGTACACAGTGTAGGTACTTCAATACAGGACATGGGCATCCTGACCGCTGTCTCCCTGCTGGGCCAGGGTCCACCTCTCCTCTCTGGGAGGCTTTCTTTGTTCGCTCTAACAAGATGATGACAGTCATGTCTGTGCAGGGAACTATGTCAGTAACACACATTTAAATTTTTATGTGAGGGCCCAGCAGCGTGGCCTAGTGGCTAAAGTCCTCGTCTTGAAAGCCCCAGAATCCCATATGGGCACCGGTTCTAATTCCGGCAGCTCCACTTCGCATCCAGCTCCCTGCTTGTGGCCTGGGAAAGCATCGAGGCTGGCCCAGTGCTTTGGGACCATGCATCCACATGGGAGACCTGGAAGAAGCTCCTGGCTCCTGGCTTCACATCGGCACAGCACCAGCCGTTGCACTCACTTGGGGAGTGAATCATCGGACGGAAGATCTTTCCCTCTGTCCCTCTTCCTCTCTGTATATCTGACTTTGTAATAAAAAATAAATTAAAAAAATAAATTTTATGTGAGAAGTGTTTGTGGTGTTTTTAACTCACTATGTCCAGTCACATTGCTGAGTCTATGAATTTTTTTGTGTGTGTGCCTGTTTTGTGTGTTTACACGCATGCCCCGGGGCATGCACGCGGACATGCTAAAGACACCTGTGTGAGTCGTAAAACCTAACCTCCAGGATGGGGTGGTCCTGGAGGCTTGCTGAGCTTCCCACCAGAATATTTTTTAAAGGTTTATTTATTTTGGACCTTGTATGGTGGCAGCAAAAGTCCTCGCCATGAATGCACCAGGATCCCATATAGGCGTCCGTTCTAACCCCAGTGGCCCTGCTTCCCATCCAGCTCCCTGCTTGTGGCCTGGGAAAGCAGTTGAGAACAACCCAAAACTTGGGACCCTGCACCCACATGGAAACCTGGAGGAGGCTCCTGGCTTCAGATTGGCTCAGCTCCAGCCATTGCAGCTGCTTGGAGAGTGAATCATGGGATGGAAGATCTTCCCCTCTCTCTCTTCCTCTATGTATATCTGACTTTGCCATAAAAATAAATAAGTCTTTAAAAAAATACCTCAATAGAATATAGAACAAACAATGCCTAAATAGATTACAGAATTTTCAGCAGGGTGGTCTGGTGTCCATGCAAATGGGGTGGAACTGCCTTTAGGTGGTTGCAGAGACATCTGCCAGGCCTTGCCTTGCAGTGGAAACTCGTGGCCTTGCCTGCAGGGAAGCAGATCTCCTCAGACCTTCCTGTCCTCCACACCCACTACATGAGCCCCAGTAAAACTAGGTCTTGATTCCTGCTGAGCTATGTGAAAGCTGTGTCTGGGTGCGGACCAGGTATCACTGGGCTGCAACACCCAACAAGAACCAGAATGAGCAAGACTACTGTTCTTGTTATGACAGGAGGTGGACAAAGTCAGCCTGGGCCAACAACCCACTGGTGTGCATGAGAACTGACACTGGGAGGAGACTCAAAGGAGGAGCTTGGGAAACTCTTTCATTGGGATGCAGTCCCTGCAGGTGAATGCAAGAAGCAAGGCAAGGAGCAGCTCAGATCATGCCAGGTTACAGTACCTGCCAGCATACAGGTGGCTCAGGTTTTGGGACAGACCAGTCTGGGCCAGCAGATAACACCCAGTGGCAGATCTGAGAACCAAGGCAGGGGTCAGGAGGAGCCAGATCAGGCCACAATACCAGCCAATTCACATTAGGACCAGGACAGCATTCAGGCTGGGTTGGGATAGGCTGCATCACCCACCAACAGGGGTTGGAACAGGGGCAGACTAGCCCAGGCTGCATAATAAAACTGTGACGCTGAGGTGAGTTGAGTCACGCCAAACTAGGCCCTGTGGGGGCCGGGTTTGTGAGTCCCAGGGATGGGGAATCTGACAAGTCTCCGGTAGCTTAGCTCAGGTCCACCTGTGTGAAGCTACATCCAGATCTCCCACATGGGTATAGGGGCCCAAGAATTGCCCATTTCTCAGTGCTTTCCCAGGGGGAATTAATAGGGAGCTGCATCTGAAGTGTAGCAGCCTGGACTGCTAGCATCACAGGTGGACACAATCCACTGTGCCTCAAGGCTGGCCCCTATGGGAGACCGCCCCTGGATTTCAGTCTGCTACCTTGTAGCTTGACTCACAGCCTACCTGCCCATAACCCAAGGCACAGTTTGCAGCCTGTCTCTGCAACTTGGAAATATATGATTCAAGTTGACAGCTGAGGCAGCAGTACCTGCCACAACTCCAAATATTCTGCTCGGCCTGTCTTGCAGACAGATTAGGGTCTTGTGATTACTTCTGTCTAGTCGGGAGTGCCCATAACTTGTCATTTCTAGTCAAAGCCACCGAGGAGTGGAAATAACTTCCTTTTGTTGTCCTGCAGTGGGCACCTGAAAAGCTACATGCAGGGCCTGGTGCGGTAGCCTAGGGGCTAAATTCCCTGTTTTGCACATGTTGGTATCTCATATTGACCAGGAGCTTCCTCAAGGTCTCACATGCGGGCACAGGGTTCCAAGTCTTTGGGCCGTCCTCGACTGCTTTCCCAGGCCACAAGCAGGGAGCTGGATGGGAAGTGGAGCTGCTGGGATTAGAACCGGCGCCCATATGGGATCCCAGGGCGTTCAAGGTGAGAACTTTATTCAATAGGTCACCACGCCGGGCCTGTATTTGTTCTTTTGTGATTGACTAATTTCACTGGGCATAATGGTCTCTAGTTGGGACTGCCTAGTTGTAAATAGTATAATTTCATTGTTTTTTGTTTTTTGAAAGATTCATTCATTTTATTACAGCCAGATATACACAGAGGAGGAGAGACAGAGAGGAAGATCTTCCATCCGATGATTCACTCCCCAAGTGAGCCGCAACGGCCGGTGCTGCGCCGATCCGAAGCCAGGAACCTGGAACCTCTTCCGGGTCTCCCACTCGGGTGCAATGTCCCAATGCATTGGGCCGCCCTCAACTGCCCTCCCAGGCCACAAGCAGGGAGTTGGATGGGAAGTGGAGCTGTTGGGATTAGAACCGGCGCCCATATGGGATCCTGGGGCTTTCAAGGCGAGGACTTTAGCTGCTCGGCCACACCGCTGGGCCCAATTTCATTCTTCTTAATAGCTGAATAATACTCCATGGAGTAAATGTACCACACTTTCTTTAACCACTCATCTTTGGCTGCACATCCAGAATGTTTCCATGTCTTTGCTTATTGTGGATTGTGCTGCTGCAAATATAGGATTACAGATCCCCTTCTCATATGCATATTTCATTTCTATTGGGTATATTCCTAGCAGTGGGATAGCTGGGTCATATGGCAAGTTTGTTTGCAATTCTCCAGGCACTCTCCATAGTGATTTCCACGTGGTTGTATTAGCCTATCTCCCACCAGCAACGAAGGAGGGTGCCTTTCTCCCCACATCCATGCCATCAGGTGTTATTGGTTGAGTTCTGAATGTAGGCCAGTCTCACTGGAATTAGGTGGTACCTCAACGTGGTTTTCATTTGTATGTCTCTGATGGCTAGGGAGCCTGAGCATCTTTTCATATGTTTGTGATCCATTTGGATCTGTTCTTTTGAAAAACGCCTGTTCATTTCCTTTGCCCATTTTGTTACAGGGTTATTTTTAATTTTTTTTTCTGTGCCTGGGTTTCTGAAGCTCTTTGTGCAGCCTGGATATCAGTCCCCTGTCACTTGTGTCGTGTGCAAACATTTTCTCCCATTCTGTTAGTTGCTTTGTCACTTTGTTGATTATTTCCTTTGCTGTACAGAAGCTTTTTAATTTGTTGTAGTCCCATTTGTTCATTTTGGCTTTGATTGCCTTTGCTTTTGACGTCTTTTCTAAGAAGTCTTTTCCTGTTCCTATATCTTGGAGTGTGTTTCCTATATTTCCCTTTAATAGCTTGATGATTTCTGGGTGTAGATTTAGGTCCTTGATCCATTTATAGTTGAGTTCGTATAATGTGACAGGTGTGGGTCTTGCTTGTTAATTCTACAAGTTGCTAACCAGTTGTCCCAACAGCGTTTGTTGAAGAGACCAGTATTTTTCCCAGGATTGTTCTCAGTTTTCTTGTCAAAGATTAGTTGACTATGTATGTGTAGGCTCTCTTCTGGTGTTTGTATTCTGATCCATTGATCCTCTCTGTTTCTGTACAAGTACCAGACTGTTTTGATGACTACTGTGCTGTAGTATGTCTTGAGGTGTGGAATTGTGATTCCTCCTTCATTTTTATTGTTCAGGATTGCTTTGGCTATTCGTGGTATTTTGTGATTCCAGATGAACTTTTGTATCATCTTTTCTATTTCTGAGAAGAATGTTGTTGTGATTTTGATTGGGATTGCGTTGAATCTGTATGTTCCTTTTGGTAATATGGTCGTTTTGATAATTTTGATCCTGCCAATCCATGAACATGGCAAGGCTCTCCATTTTTCAATGTCTTCTTCTGTTTTCTTTTTTAATATTTTATATTTTTCATCATAGAGGTCTTTCACATAATTAGTTAGCTTAATTCCAAGGTATTTAAGATTCCTCTCCTCTAGTTTAAAGGGGACTGTATTTACAATTTCTTTCTCATCCATGGAATTATTTGTGTACACTAGTGCCATCGATTTGTGTTCATTAATTTTGTATCCTGCTACTCTGCAAAGTCTTATGAGATCCAATAGTCTTTTTTTTTTTTTTAAAGATTTATTTATTTTATTACAAAGTCAGATATACAGAGAGGAGGAGAGACTGAGAGGAAGATCTTCCATCCGATGATTCACTCCCCAAGTGAGCTGCAGTGGGCCGGTGCGCGCCGATCCAATGCTGGGAACCAGGAAACTCCTCCAGCTCTCCCACGCGGGTGCAGGGTCCCAATGCTTTGGGCCTTCCTCGACTGCTTTCTCTGGCCACAAGCAGGGAGCTGGATGGGAAGTGGAGCTGCCGGGATTAGAACCGGCACCCATATGGTATCCCGGCGTGTTTAAGGCAAGGACTTTAGCCGCTAGGCCATTGTACTGGGCTCTTGCCTTTGTTTTTGGTAGTTGCTATATCTGTTTTCTTTCATGGGGACATCCTTGAGTATCATTTGTAGGGCATGTTCAGATGAGACAGATTCTTGAAGTTTTTTTTTATTGTGGAAGAATTTTATTTCATTTTCAATGACAAAGGAGAGCTTTGCAGGATAAGTTATTCTGGACTGAAAACTTTTTTTAGAATCTGGAATATGTCAGTCTATTCTCTTCTGGGCTGTAGTGTTTCCTCTGAGAGATCAGCTGTGAGTTTGGGGTTCCTCTATATGTCACTCAATTTTTTTCACTTGCACATTTTTTTTTAAAGATTTATTTATTTTCATTACAAAGTCAGATATACAGAGAGGAGGAGAGACAGAGAGGAAGATCTTCCGTTGGATGTTTCACTCCCCAAGTGAGCCGCAACGGGCCGGTGCGCGCCAATCCGATGCTGGGAACCTGAAACCTCTTCCAGGTCTCCTACGTGGGTGCAGGGTCCCAATGCTTTGGGCCTTCCTCGACTGCTTTCCCAGGCCCAAAGCAGGGAGCTGGATGGGAAGTGGAGCTGCTGGGATTAGAACCGGCGACCATATGGGATCCCGGGGCGTTCAAGGCGAGGACTTTAGCTGCTAGGCCACGCCGCCGGGCCCTTCACTTGCATATTTAAGGATTTTTTCTTTTTGTTCAACTGAAGAGAGCTTGATTATCATGTGTCGTCGTGAAGTTCGTTTTTTGATCAACTCTGTTGGTACTTCGGTGACCCTCCTGTATATTGTTTTCCAGTTCTTTCCCCAGATTAGGGAAGTTTTCATGTATTATTTCATTGAATACACCTTTAATCCCAACTTCTTTTTCTGTACCTTGTAGAATTCGCATTACTCTTACATTGGGCCTTTTAATCATATCTTTGAATTCTTGGATTCATTTTTTTAGCTTGACCCAGCTCTGCTTCCACCTTTTTGTTTGTTTCTTCATGGTGACAGGAAATATTTCCAATTCTGAAAATCTTTCTTCTGCCTCTTTCATTCTATTTTTGAGACTCTCCACTGTACTTTTAATTTGCTCTATTGTGTTCTTAATTTCTGATATACCAGCCATGATTTGATGTATTGCTGCTATTTCTTGTGTAACATATTCCTTAAATTCTTTGAATCTTTGTATGTGCTTCTCATTGTTGATTTTTTTTTAAAGATTTATTCATTTTATTACAGCCAGATATACACAGAGGAGGAGAGACAGAGAGGAAGATCCTCCGTCCGATGATTCACTCCCCAAGTGAGCCGCAACGGGCCGGTGCTGCGCCGATCCGAAGCCGGGAACCAGGAACCTCTTCCGGGTCTCCCACTTGGGTGCAGTGTCCCAATGCTTTGGGCCGTCCTCAACTGCTTTCCCCGGCCACAAGCAGGGAGCTGGATGGGAAGTGGAGCTGCTGGGACCAGAACCGGCGACCATATGGGATCCTGGTGCGTTCAAGGTGAGGACTTTAGCCGCTAGGCCACGCCGCCGGGCCCTCATTGTTGATTAGAAGCATTATAATGAGTTCTCTAAATATTGTGTCCCCCATTCTCTCGATGTCTTCCTCGGTTAGCTCTGAGGTAGGGCGAAGCTTTTGCTGCTCTGCTGGAGAGTCTTCAGAAACATTCATAGTGCCTTTGTCTTTTCTTTTACCTTTTGTAGTTGCCATTCTGGGTGACGGAATCTTCTCTAAGATGTATTACCTACAGGTCTACAGATTGATTTTTATGTTGAATCAGTGCCCTGGATTTGGAAAACACAATTGTCCTGAATAATTGCTTTGTTGGTGGCACTGATTATAGGCAGCACTAATCTTGTCGACTGACCCCTGCTGGCCGATAAGTCTTAGTGCACCCTGGAGTTATTTTGGGTGGATTTGGTGGCATGCTTTGCCGGGGCTGTTTTGTTTTCAGTAGAGCCTGTGCAGTGCTCTAAGATGGAGGTGATTTTGTTCCCAGCTTAGTTCTTGGGCAGTTCAGCTGTCCTCCCTTCAGTCTAATAGTGCCTGGTCCCATGACACTGATATCTGAGCACTACTGAATTATCGCATGCACAGTTTACCACTCCTCCTCTTGCAGTTTATTAATGTTTGGAGCTCTTGCCTCACTGTCCAAGATGGCGCCAGTAGGGGCACCAACAAAGATCAGGGGGCTGTCGGCTGTCAGCTCCAGGGACCACACAGACCCTGCAGGCTGCAAGGCTGGTACTGTGGGTTCAGCTGAATGCAGTTAGCTAGTAATAAGCCCACTCTGGACCTTCACTTGAGATCCACACTTGCTGCTCTGCTACAGCAGATGGCGCCAGGAGGGATGCTGCTGGAGAATTGCGGCTGCTGGCTTTCAGCTCCAGGGACCAAATAGACCCTGCAGGGAGTGAAGCTGGTGCTGCCCTCCCCACTGGATCAGTTCCGTGTGATCAGCCAGAAATGAGCCTCCTCTGTGCTGCTGCACCAACTCTGCGCTCTGCCTCTCCACACAAGACGGTGCCCTGAGTCCCCTACTCTTTTTCCACCTGTGGCTGGTCCAAGTTACCCAGTATGATTGGCAAGTCCCAGACTGCATTCACCTCCCGAGCTCCCCCACATGGTCCCAGACTCCTACCTGGCTGTCACAAGAGCTGAGCAGAGGCCAGTGCTGGATGTCTGGCTGGTGCTGGAAGCGGATCGCCGGAATCTGAGTTGCTGCTTGCTGACCTCTGGTGGGGTTTTCTGTCCACTGCAACATTGCTCTGCCACCGCTGTAGTTTCCCTGTGTCCAGGGAGTCTCCAGGTACCCCTGGTTACTGCATGACCCCTATTTTTTTCCCTGTAATCTGCTTCATGTACTTCACCCTGTCTAAAGATTCTTTGTCTTATCATACATGACTGCACCCTATGCCGCCATCTTTCCTCCTCCCCAAGAGTCTTAAAAATGGTACCACCCAGCTCGTTTCTTGCTTCTAGAGAAAACAACCATATGTACAACTGCCTCTGCACAGTTCCAGAATGAACATCATATATTTCCAGAAAAGATAACATTCATAGGCCAATCTTGCTTATCCTGAACCAAACTAGACACTCCACAAACTTCTCATCAACATTTCTCTACAGTCAGCTTCAGGTCATTTGTTCTTGTCTGGTATTAAGGAAGAAGAAACTTCAGCCTTGGAATATGACCAGTTGAAGGCCAGAATTCACCCACCACTTGATTCTTTCTTAAAAAAAAGGATTTTATTTTACTTGAGTTACAAATAGAAAGAGAGAGATCTTCCATTTGCTTTTTCACTCCTCAAGTGGCTGCAACCACAACAGCTGGGCTGGAAGGAAGCCAGGAGCCAGAAGCTTCTTCCTGGTCTCCCATGCAGGTACAGGGGTCTAAGCACATGGGCCATCATACTCTGGTTTCCCTGGCTATTAGCAGGGAGCTGGATCGCAAGTACAGCAGCTGGGGTCGAAATGGCACCCACATGGGATGCCGGCAAAACAGGCAGAGAATTAGCCTGATCTGCCACCATGCTGGCCCTTTGATGCTTGCTTTTATATCATTTATGCATGGGGTATTTTACATACATAGGGTTTGTCCCCCTCAACGAGATCTATTTATTTATATAAAAAGCAGAGTCGGAGGGGAAGAGACAGCCAGGCAGATCTTCTGTCTGCTGATTTACTTCCCAAATGGCAACCAGGATGGGTCAGGTATAATCTAGGAGCCAAGACCTCCATTCTGGTCTCCCATGTGGGTGGGCCATCTTCTGTTGTTTTCTCAAGTGTATTAGCATGGAGCTGGAAGTGTAACAACCTGGTGCTCACATGAGATGCTGGCATCACAGCCCAACAGCTGGGCCACAGATACAGTCCCAGATACAGGATTTCCTTTCTTTGCTTAAAGAAAAAACAGAGCTACCCAGAGAGAGAGAGAGAGAGAGAAAGAGAGAGAGAGAGAG
Source organism: Ochotona princeps (assembly GCF_030435755.1). NCBI lineage: Eukaryota > Metazoa > Chordata > Mammalia > Lagomorpha > Ochotonidae > Ochotona > Ochotona princeps. Next base: position 109,672,624 of record NC_080833.1, on the reverse strand, counting down.
AGTGTTATGCCCCGATCCCCATCGACCAGCAATGAAGTCAGGACACTCGGAGTCTTCTGCGGTAATCTTTATTGCACGCTCATCAGGTTGAAGGAGGAAGGCCCCAATCCCGGGAAATGAGCTACTCTTATGCCGGAAGATTACGCCCATCATTGGCTATACAGTTGTCATGCTTAGGTTTTGCGTCCTGATTGGCATGACAGTGTGAGCACGCCTTAATCATGCATCACCCTCCCTTAGGGATTGGTGGAGTGAGGTGATCACGCGCCGGTCACACACAGGCTCTCCGCGTATGCGCCACTTGGCGCACGCGCAGTGCTCAGCGCCATCTTAACAGAACGCGGTGGCGGCGGGCAACAAGAGAGAGAGAGAGAGAGACATGGAAAGAGCTCTTCCATGTGTTGATTCATTCCCCAAATGGTGGCAACAGCCAGGACTAGGCCAGGTCAAACCCAGAGCCTAGGACTCCACCTGAGTCTCTCATGTGTGTGATATGGCCCCAAATATGGGTCATCCTCTGCTGCTGTCCAAATCACATCAACAAAGAGCTGGATCAGAAGTGGGGTAGCTGGGGCTCAAATTGGCACTCATGTGATGTGGTGGTGTGTTAATGTGCTGTGCCACAATGTCAACCCTCATTTGTGGGATTTTCATAGCATTTCCTCCATTGTCCCAGGTTAGGGGGTTGACCACACAGAAGAGCGTTCCTTTGCTAGGACATATAATTTGGAATAAAGTTATGGTATCCAAGTGACTAAGCCCTTTGGGGGAAGTTCTCAACCTTGAGCGCAGGTAATGACTAAGAGGCGCTCCTTCTGGATGTTGGGTGTTGCGCTGGCTTTGCATGTTCACTGCTGCACTGTGAGGCTCTGGAGACCAAAGAGGACAAGACGCAACACAGTGCCTGCAGGCCACAGGTCTCAAGTCTGGCAGATCTCTCAGCTTGCCCGGTGCTGTGACTTCACAGCCAGGTAAGTAATTGTGGCCAGTCGAGTGCTCAGAATCAGCCTGGGTTGGCCAGGAGAATGTTCTATTGGAAAATGGTTAATTATTCTTTCATATGGTAAATTCTCAAGCATAACTATGCTGAGACCTAATACTGGAAAATTTGAGGGCAGCTTGGAGGGAACAGATGGGCAGAAATGCAATTTTTTTTAAAGATTTATTATTTTATTACAAAGTCAGATATACAGAGAGGAGGAGAGACAGATAGGAAGATCTTCCGTCCGATGATTCACTCCCCAAGTGAGCCGCAATGGGCCGGTGCACGTCGATCCGATGCCGGGAACCTGGAACCTCTTCCGGGTCTCCCATGTGGGTGCAGGGTCCCAATGCTTTGGGCCTTCCTCGACTGCTTTCCCAGGCCCAAAGCAGGGAGCTGGATGGGAAGTGGAGCTGCTGGGATTAGAACCGGCGCCCATATGGGATCCCGGGGCTTTCAAGGTGAGGACTTTAGCCGCTAGGCCATGCTGCCGGGCCCCAGAAATGCAATTTTGACTGCTTTTAAATTTTTTTTTTTAAAGTTCTAATTATTTTTGGGCTCAACACAATAGCCTAGTGGCTAAGTCCTCACCTTGAATGCACCGGGATCCCATATAGGCACCAGTTCGTATTTTGGCTGCTCTGCTTCCCATTCAGCCCTCTGCTTGTGGCCTGGGAAAGTAGCAGAGGATGGCCCAAAGCCTTGGTACGCTGTACCTGCATGGGAGACCCGGAAGAAGCTGGCTCTGGATTGGCTCAGCTCTGGCTGTTGCGGCCATTTGGGGAGTGAACCAGCAGATAGATTTTTCTGTGTCTCCCACTCTCTAAAAATCTGCCTGATTTATTTATATTAGAAAGTCGGATTTACAGAGAGAAGGAGAGACAAAAAGATCTTCCATCATCTGGCTCACTCCCCAAATGGCCGCATGGCTGGAGCTAGGCCGATCTGAAGCCAGGAGCCAGAAGTCAGGAACTTTTTCCACGTCTCCCACACAATTGCGAAGTACCAAGGACTTTGGGCTATGCTTTACTGCCTTCCCAAGCCACAAACAGGGAGCTGGATTGAAAGTGGAGCCACCACTAGTAGTACATGTAGGAGCCTGGACTGGGAATTGCCTCAAAGTTCCTTAGGGGATTCCCCTGAACAAAATGGAGGAATCAAAGCATTAACCAAGAAAAGATGGAAAATGGAGTAGATCAATCAACCACCTCAGCTATATGCTTCCAGCGGAAAACTGGACAAGGGGAAACTCTAAGATGGACTATGTCAATCAGTAGACTCTGCACCAGCCTCATCATACCTGGACTGTTGCTGATGATATGTTGGAGCTTCTAATTGATAGAGGTGACGCTCTGCTGGCTCTGCCTTCAAACCTGAGAGAACCTCCCTAAGAGGCCGTTGAACTTGAACTGGACAAGTGGGATGCTGGACTCTGTATGGTGTGAGCTTTTAATTAGGGAATCTCAACGGAACTTGAGCTGTGGTTATGCATCAAGGTGAAGGAATTCACCATGGGGGAAGGGTTTGGGGCGAAGGGGGGGGGAAATCCCAGTACCTATGAAATTGTGTCATGTAATACAATGTAATTAATGAATAAATGAATATTAAAAAAAAAGTGGAGCCACCAGGACGTGAACCTTCCAAAGTTCCCCCACTTGACGCACTCCAAGACCCAGATCTTATGCATACCAGTGGGTGTTTGGCCAGTGCCCAGTATAGTCTGCTCTTCCATCTTGTATGAGCTGTTGAATGTTGCAGCCTGGCCCACCCCACACCCTGTTTTATGACATCGAGAATTTTTATATGTTCCCGCCCAGGGACCCTGATATTGTAACCAAGTTAAGCCCTATTACTGTAATTACTGGGGTTGTGAGACGATAGCTAGTGCTTAGCAGCCTTCTCGAACAGATCCTGACATTACAGTTGGCCGATGGCCTCCAGGATGTAAATGTTGGCCAGAATTAGGCCAAGTCGGAGCTGCAGTGGCCTTGTGACCTAGGGGAGACAGTAACTGCGCATTTTATTGGAGCTAAGGGTGTTGTGTATAATGTCTCAATGATAAATATATCCAATCTATTGGATCAAAAATGGGACTATGGAAACACATGGGGAGTACGATATTATGAAACAGGGACAGATGAGGGGGGCATAATTGTAATCCAAAGATTCTTGGAAAAAGACTTGCCTGCTCCTATGGGCCGAAATCAGGGTTAGCTACCACTCCTGGACAAATATCAACTCATGTTACACTGACCATCAACCCAAAACTACCAATGCCTCCAACACCAGTTGCCAAACCCAAGCTGCCAACACTGACCAAGAGACCAGAGGTAAAATTCTCACCAACTGAGAGCTCTAGGTGCCTACCACCATCAGGAACTGCACAGTGACTCATTCTGGAACCTTTTGCAGGCAACTTATCAAGTGTTGTGGGCTAAGGAGTTGATTTACATTCCTTAAGCTGAGCACTCAGGAATCGGGCCTAAGGCAGTAGCACCTAGCCTTTGCAGACTCATTGGCGTCCTATTGTCCTGTTGATGGGCTTGGGGGAAAGAGGAGATAATATGGGAATAAAGAGGCTTGTGGAGAGACGGCTCGGGGAGACGGCTCCCAGCACTTCTAACTCCATCATGGCCTCCGTGTGTCGGTGCTTTTCGCTCGGACATTCGCCGTGCCTACTATGCCGGTTCAGCTAGCCGCGACAAATGGCGCCGTAACGTGGGTCATGGCACAGCGCAAAGGACGTCCGAGGGACCCCTGGAACTACGAAGGTAAGGAATTAAGGAATTAGGAATTAAGGGATTTTGAATTAAGGATTTGGAATTTGGGAATTTTGCAGGGGCATAACTGATTTAATCCCCAGACCCTCTCTCTGTGCTAGGGCACGAGGGACAATCTGAGGGACCCCTGGAACTCTGGAGGGACAAATTAATCTCATCCCCAGACCTTCTCCCCGTTCAGGGGCACGAGGGACAATCTGAGGGACCCCGGAAATCCAGAGGCAAGTTTAGGATTTAACTCTAGAGGGGCATAATTAATTTCATCCCCAGACCTTCTCCCCATCTTGGGGCACGAGGGACAATCTGAGGGACCCCAGAAATCTAGAGGCAGGTTTTAAAATTTTTGCAGGGGCATAAGTAAAATTCATCATGGGGCAAGAACTCTCTAAAATGCAGGTAATTAAGGGAATCCGAGATCTGCTCCAGTCACTAGGCACCGACAGTACGCTTAAGGCGTCGCAGAGTTTTTTTGAAACTGTCTGCGACATATTCCCATGGTTTGCTTTCATTGTAGTCATCCTTTTTCTCTGGCGCTTGCTAAATATTGCTTGGTCATCCCGTCAAGCAGTGGTGGAAGCCCGCCGTAAGAAATTGTCTGTTAAAAGTAGGAGACAGCTACAAACCAGGGTAAATAAGGAGAAGGAACCCCAGACAAGACAAAGTCTGGAGAAAGTGCGCGAAGGAGATTTGCGGTCCTCTTCTGAGGAGGCTGAGGAGGAAAAGGATGGAAGTGAGTTTGCTGAGGATCCTCCACCTGTAGAGCGTGTGCCAAACAAACGTTCCTCTTGGACAGGCACAGAGCTCTCTGCGCCACCTGAGCCATTGGCGCCATCATGTCTGAGCACAGTTGTAAAAGGTTTACAAGAGCAACTTCAGCGCCTCTCCCTTCAGTTGAGGCAGGAACAGAGTGGATGCACTGTTGGGGCTTGTGCTAGACCCCCGCTTTCAACTTCTCTTTCAGCTGTGGAACGTGCGGTAAAGCAAGCACAGGAGCGGGGAGACCCTGAGGCAGCTACCCTTGCTAGGCGCTTTACCTTCCCAGTAGTTGAGGTCGAGAATCAGCAGGGGCAGAGAATTAGGCAGCACCTGGCACTGTCCTTTAAGGACATAAAGAGTCTGGGGGACGCTGTTGCCACATATGGTCCATCGGCCCCCTTTACTGTTTCCATGATTGAAGCCTTAGCACCTAACAATTTGACTCCAGCCGATTGGAAACAGCTCTGTAAGGCTACTCTGGATGGGGGCGATTTTCTAATGTGGAAATCTGAGTTCTATGAGCTTTGCCTTGACACAGCACGGCAAAATACCCAGGCAGGCTTTCCTGAGAGAAATGATATGTTGACAGGAGAGGGGAATTTTGCTAATGTACAGGATCAGATTAATTATGACCCAGGAGTTTATGCACAGACCGCTGCTGCTGCAGTGAGGGCCTGGAAGTCTTTATCACCTAAGGGCTCGCTACATTTACATCTCTCTAAAATTGTCCAATGCCCGGACGAGCCTTACCAGGCATTTGTAGATCGCCTACTGGTAACTGCAGATAGGGTATTTGGTGATGCAGATCAAGCCATCCCTTTCGTAAAGCAACTAGCATATGAAAATGCCAACAAGTGGTGCCAGGAAGCTATTAGACCTTGGAAGCATGAGCCCCTTAACACGTATCTTAAACTTTGTAAGGACATTGGGAAAGGACAGATAATGGATGCAGCCATTGCAGAGGCATTGCGTGGTGGCACAACCATGGGCTCGGGAGCTCGCCCAAAACAAGGATGTTTTAAATGTGGCCGGCTAGGGCATATCCGCCGGAACTGCCCACTCCAAGGTTGTGCACAGGCTGCTAATATGGACAGGCAGTCCCCAGGAGTTTGCCCTCGATGCCAACGTGGGAAACATTGGGCAAATGAATGCAGGTCCAAGACAGACATCTCCAGGCAGCCATCTGTGCCGGGAAACGGGAGCAGGGGCCAGCCCCCGGATTGGGGCAGCGATTCAGTTTGTTCCTCAGGGACAAAGGCCATTCATGACCTTGCCCGAGGGAGCCCAGGCAGTGGAGGATGGGACCTCCACACCACTTCCTACATAGTATTTACACCCCAAATGGGGGTACAGGCTATTCCTACAGGAATTTATGGGCCACTACCCCCTGACACTGTAGGGCTTCTGCTGGGATGTAGCAGCACGGCCTTGAAAGGAGTTCATATTACCCCAGGAGTGATTGATGCAGACTATACAGGAGAAATTAAAGTTTTAGCCAGTGTTCATGTTGGAGTTGCAGTTTTGCCCCAGGGGGCACAAATAGCACAGTTAGTGCTGCTCCCCGCAGTGAAGTCAAATAATGCTTGCAGGCTTGGACAGAAGAAAGCAGGGTTTGGTTCCAGTGGTGAAGCCTCTGTTTATTGGGTCACTGATATGGCAGGCCGCCCTACTTTGGAGTTGAGTATAGAAGGAAAGAAATTTACTGGGCTTCTAGACACTGGTGCCGACACCACTCTTATTTCACAGAAACATTGGCCCCCAGATTGGCCTGTTACACCCACCATGACCACTTTACAAGGATTGGGGATTACCCAAAGCCCCCTTGCTAGCTCCAGGCCTCTAGCCTGGAGGGATAAGGAAGGAAATGGTGGCCATGTTACCCCCTATGTAGTACCAGGTCTGCCAGTTAATTTGTGGGGGAGAGATGTTTTGCAACAAATGGGGGCAGTATTATGCGTGTTTTTCCATCTTGGGAACTCCTAAAGTTATCAAAACTGATAATGGTCCTTGCTATACTAGCATCAAGTTTCGTGATTTTGCTGCCTCCCACCACATACAACTAATTACAGGTATTCCTTATAATCCTCAAGGACAAGGTATTGTGGAACGTGCCAACCGTACTATTAAGGATTACCTTATTAAAACCAAAAAGGGGGAATATAGCACTCCCCGAGATCATTTGAATCTTGTATTTTTTATTTTAAATTTTCTAACATTGGATGCTGAAGGACGGTCTGCTGCAGATGGTCATTGGAATCCATCTCAGAAGCAGAAAGGTTATGTTATGTGGAAGGACCCCTTCACTGGTAAGTGGCTAGGCCCAGATCCTGTCCTCATTTGGGGGCGAGGATCAGTTTGTGTTTTCCCAGAAAATGAAAATGGTCCGAGGTGGATTCCTGAGAGGCTTGTCCGGCAAGCTTCTGCTGCTGAGTCTTGTGAAAGCTCGGATACTGGACAAGATGATGGCATTTGAGTCGGAAGATCAACGGGACAAGCAAGTATATTAGGCCTTTATATATAACATAAGTATATCAGTATTTTGTCACTGTTCTGCAGCGTGTTCCCTGACTGGTGGCTTTGGACTTTGTTCTCTGAGAGCTATGTGGGATGGGGGAGGAAGTATTGAGCCTTGCTATTACCCATCCATGCTTTGATTTGAAACTCCTTTTGTTAGGTTTATATTTTCCCCACCTTGTCTTGGATTCACCAGAGCATGTCTCTCCCAGGACAAATGCTTATCTTAACAAGTACTTACTTCCCCAACAGACAAGGGTGACATTTGCATTTCTATTCCCCCCTGAAGCCTCAGCCCATTTCTGTCTCCAGGCATTGCCAAGGAGGAGGGCTTCAGACTGGCCTCTTTATCATTTGAAAGGGACCAAGGAAGTGGGCCAGTGACACCTTTCTGGCCTTTTGTCCCAGGGCCAGGTACCTTGATACCAGCAATTTTCTTTGTTTTTGGAGAAACAGATTTGAGAAGAAACTTTAAAAAATGCTCTTCCCACCATGAATACAGGTTTTTCTCTCTTGTTTTTCCTCCCGCCACTATGGCAGAGGATTAGTTCCTTCTTTCCTCTGAACCTGAGGACTCGCTCTTGTGAGTGAACCTTAGCTCATTGAATTTGAAGCTTGTGTTTGCTTGTGTTATCCCTATGCTTCTCTCTTAAGCACAGGAGATGCCTCTGAAAGGAATGACAACAAGTTCCAGTACACCCTGACAGCATGCTGGAATGGCAATTGTGATTCTGCTGTTATCCTGCAGCTGCCCTGAATCCCGCCTGTGCCTGTTGGGACTGACGGAGAGGCCTATGTTGGCCTGATAAGAATAAAAGAGACTTTGGCATAACGGCAGCCATCATAGCCAGTACATCAACAGCCGCCACCGCCAGCTACCGTGGTGACAGTGAACAAGGTCGCAGAACAGACTGCCAGAGTTATGGAACAACAGGACTTTACTGATGAACATGAGCGGGTGGGCATGCTTATGCTGGACTATGGGTTGATTTGTTGGAAAAGAAATAGCAAATGCTGTTAGATTTGGTCTAGGCCTCCTGTACCCCATCGTATGCCTTTCTGTTGTATTGTATGCATTTCTGTTTTATCATCTGTGCAAGTGCAAATTGTTTTCCCAAGCCTGGGAACTGCTGTCTGCTCATTGTTACGAGCTAAGTTACTCCTAAGATCATGGCCTCTTGCCTCCCATTGTGCCTTTAATGTATGTTTCACCTGTGAAATGCTTTGTTTTCCCAAGTCCGAAAACTGCTGTTTGCTCTTTGCTACTGAGCTGATATTCACTCCTGGCCTTGGAACAGGGTTACCAGCTTCCCCAAGTATGGCTTGAGCAGCTGCAGCAGACAAGGCGTTGAATGGCAGCCAGTGACGGGTGAGATGGACCGGGAACTGACCAACCTAGGACAGGGTTTCCGTCATGCTACGGAGGTTCCCGATGACGGATAAGGCTGATAACCTGAGAGTCCACAACCTAAGACAGGCGCATTCAAGTCTGCTTTAATACAGAAGGGGGAATATGTTGTGGGCTGAGGAGTTGATTTACATTCCTTAAGCTGAGCACTCAGGAATCGGGCCTAAGGCAGTAGCACCTAGCCTTTGCAGACTCATTGGCGTCCTATTGTCCTGTTGATGGGCTTGGGGGAAAGAGGAGATAATATGGGAATAAAGAGGCTTGTGGAGAGACAGCTCGGGGAGACGGCTCCCAGCACTTCTAACTCCATCATGGTCTCCGTGTGTCGGTGCTTTTCGCTCGGACATTCACTGTGCCTACTATGCCGGTTCAGCTAGCCGCGACAATCAAGTACCTCATGTTTCTAACCCTAATCTGACCCAATTCTGTTGGCTATGTTATAAGGTCTCCTCCTTATAACAAGGGTTTGGCCATTATTGGCAGCTATATAGCTACTAGTAACCATGCTGAATGTAGATGACAACAGGAAGGTGATATTAAACTTACTCTACAGTGACAGGGCAGGGACTGTGTATGGGAGAAGTCCCACCCTCATACCACCATCTATGTACCAACATTGTAAAACCTGTAACCCTCGCTTAACACTTGGTGAGCCTGCTCCACCGGGTTGGCCCCATGTACCATGGCAAACCATGGCACTCAACCGGACACAGGACTTTTTGGAAAGGTTCAACTATTGTCAAAGACGTTTTATCACTCAGATACCGAAGCTTATCGGTTTCTAGAAACTGCCATGGTTAGAACTAAAAGAGAGCCAATATCTGCTATTACCCTCACAGTGCTATTAGGGTTGGGAATTACAGGAACAAACACTGGGGTTTCATCTCTAGCCTTTCAAAATCAGCACTCAGCTTTGCTTGCTTGGCTAAGGAATTGTGCGTGCTCACAGGCCTAACAGCATACATGACCCTCCAATCCCCATGAATTACAATCCGGGAGCAATGCTGGCTCCCATAGTTACTAGAAAGAGGGAATAAAAGACGTCAGAATCCCAATTAGCTTAAGTGACTCCATATGCTTAGCCTGAGTGACTCCGGCTTTAGCCTACCTGACTCCTAATGTGAAGTTGAAGTGCTGAGTCAAGATGACAAGGACATTCCTTAAGACAATGTCCCCCCCGCCCGTTAGAGATAAAACCCTATGTAAATGAGGGATTGATAGTTGGCCAATAGCATGCCTCGCAGAAATAAGACTTTGCAAATGTGGGATTGATAGTTGCAATTCTGATAGGCTGAAATACAGTTAACCAATCAAAAGTGTGACTGTGTGGACTCCCCCCCACCACTACCTACCTCTGCCGACCAGATGCGCTCCCTGCCATAAAACCTGAGCTTTTTTCAAAGTTGCGGGAGGTAGGTGGTGGCAGGGCTCCGCTGGCCACTCGCGGAATGCTCCGGAGTGACGGGCAGCTCTCCCCGCTCGGGGCCCGTCCTCTGCTCGCCCGCCCTGGCGGCTGACAGGAATGGAACGGCCCCGCGGCGGGGATTGTGGGAGGCGCACGCGCACGCGGTGGAGGGTGGGGGGGCAGAGGAGGCGGCGGCGGCCGTGGCGGCGGTTGGTGGCCGTGGGGGCGGGGAAGGGGGAGAGCAGGGAGGAGGAGGCGGCTCGGGCTCGCGCTGCCGAAGGTACGCGTGAGGGCCTACGCCACAGCCGGCTTGACAGGGGCCGAGAAGGAAAGGCGGGCCTCGCGAGCAGGCGCCTCGGAGCGAGCGCTCAAGGGCTGGCGGGCGCGCGGGGCGGCCGAAGGTTGGTGGTTGGTGGGAAGCCGCGAGCGACGAGCCGGGAGACGCTCGTACGCGTGTCGGAGGGCGTGCGCGCTCCGCGACCGGAATCGGCCTGGAGCGGGTAAGGAGAGGGAGCGGGCGAGGAGGGAGGAGTGGGAAGCGGGCGTGTGTGTGTCGGGGTGGGGGGAGGCACGGGGCGCCCTTCGCTCCCTCCTCCCGAGGAGCCGCCGCCGCCGCCATTTTGGGTTCGCTTTGCGGAGGGGGAGACGATCCCCGTCTCGGTGGCGGGACCCGCCTCCCCTCTGTTTCCACCCCCTCCCTCCCCACCGTGAACCCTACGCCTTTTCCCTTCTCGCTCTCCTCGCTCTCTCGCGCGTTTCCGCCAGTCGGCTTAGCCGCTGGCCGACTCCTGACGAGAGCGGGAGGGATCCGCTGTGGAGCCGGGGAAGCGGAGGCGCCTGGCGGCCACCCCCTGCCCCCCACCACACACACACACACACACACACACACACACACACTCACACACTCCCTCCTCCTCCTCTCCCCCACTTGTCTGCACTCATCGCTCTCGGCCTCGGCCTCTGACACGGTGAGTAGGACGGCTCGGGGCGGGCAAGGCCTCGGGGCCTAAGGAGCGCTCTTCCTGGGAAGCTACTGTCATCTCCCCGGAGCCGGAGCTCCGGGAGCGCGGCGGCGAGGATGGGGGAGGGGACAGCGGGGCAGGGGATCCTGAGCTTTGCGGGAAGTCCCTGCAGGCAGGCGGGGGTGCAGGGGGTGTCCCTGACAGGCTTGGGGGAGGGGGGCGGGAAAGGCAGCGAGTGGATGGGGAGTCCTCTGTGCCCCTGACAGGCTCTGACAGGCTCAGGATGGGAGCATCCCCCGTGGTCCAGCGTGCCTCTGTGTGTGTGTGTGTGTGTGTGTGTGTAAGGGGGTGAGCGTGGCGCCGAGCTGCTCCTCAGAGGGCAGCTGACCTGTGGAACGAGGTCTGTGAGTGGCCCCTGTCTGGTTGTGTGTAGGAACGACAGGCCCATCTCCGTGTGAGAAGTTGACTAAATGTCACTGGTTAGTTTGCACATGGAAAGAGATGTTTTTGGTCTAGAAGCCAGATGGCTTGTTGGTGCAGAGCGGCTGTGTTTGTAGGGATGGAAAGTGTTTCCGAAGAGTTTGCCGGGATTTGTGGATGTGTAGTGGAATTCCCCTCTGTGAGTTACTTAATTTTTTTTTTTGTAAAGATTTATTTTATTTTTATTACAAAGTCAGATATACTGAGAGGAGGAGAGACAGAGAGGAAGTGGAGCTGCCGGGATTAGAACCAGCGGCCATATGGGATCAAGGCGAGGACCTTAGTCACTAGGCCACGCCGCCAAGCCCAGAGTTACTTAATTTTTTAAAAGTGGTGCTGCTATGGTGTGCTCAGGTTGATTGATGTAAGTGTTAGAGTGTTAGGGGTTAGAAGCACCGGGATGCTTGTTGGGTGAGAGCAGTGATGGTAGTGCGATATATCTTACACAAGGCGTCCTCAGAAAGTTCTCGTAAACTGTGTGTTAGGAAGAAAGTATGATTTCAGAAATTGCAGCAGGAGGAGAATCTCATAATTCCATTTTCCCATGAACTTTTCAAAGTACAATGCTGTGTATTGGGTTAAGAGACAGGGAGAAACAGGCTAGCCATTGCAGTCTGAAGAATAGTTGGTTTTTCTGAAATGTAAAACAGACTGGGCCCCCACATTAGAAAATTGGTACAAAAAGCAAATTTGTACGAATTGTTTGTAGAGTTGCAAGAGCTTAAAAGGATTATAGTTAAATTGAACCAGTTCTACTTATTCCCAAACACCAATATTTGGGATCTGTGTTATTTTTTAAGATTATCTGAAAGGCCGAGTTAGAGCTCTTCAGTGTGCTGCTTTACTCCTCCAAATAGTCACATCTACTGTGGCCCGGAGCCTGGGACTTCATCTGGGTCTGCATTTGGGTGCACAGGCCTAAAGTCTTCGGCTAGCTTCTACTGCTTTCCTGGATGCATTAGCAGGAAAGTGAACCAGCCTTGACTCGAACCAGTACCTATATGAATGCTGACATCACATCGGCCTAAGCTGATATGCCTTAACACCAGTACTTAGTTCATCTTTTATTCTTTGTAAACTTTTGCAACATTAATGCATCTTTCTGAATCAGCTGATAAGAGAGCACAGTGAAGGCCAAGTATATATGGCTTTGTTCTTTTTCAGTATACTTTATCGTCAAAATCCTGAGAAGCAAGCTCATCTCTCTTTCAGTTTTGCATCGGGAGGGAGATGTTTGGAAGCCCACTTCTTGGAGTTTAATTTAGTTATGAGAAGCATTGAGTTAATCCCATTCAGAAGACATAAAGGAAGGGTGTTTGTAGTTGAAATTCTGATTCATTTGAATCTATGAACTGTGTGAAGGTCAGGGCTCTCAAAAGGTCTAGGAGGAGGGAAGGATACTCCCAGAAGCTGAGATTTTGTTAGGAGTTTTTGTGATTGTTTATTATTTGTGATTATTTTGTTGTGATTTTTAGGAAGCTGTAAAATTTTCATACTCCATATGCAACTTTGTGACTAAAAAGCAGTGTCAAGTGTTACCAGGTGTTTTGGATAAAAGAACTATGTGGTTAGAGAGATAGGCAGACATTGATTGTATTTCTTAATCTGTTTTTTTTGTTGTTGTTTTTTGTTCAAAAGCATGGCCTTTGTTTATTTTGTTCGAGGGAGTAGTACAGAGGCTGAGGCACAAACTGCTCCCGTGCACTGGTTCGTTTCTTGAATGCTCACAGTAACGGTGGCCTGGGTGGAAGCTGGGGTGCTTGAACCCTAGCCTTTTGCCACCTGGAGCGCTCTTTAGTAGGAAACTGGCATCAGCAGTGAGGCTGGAACTTGTGCACCGGACACTCCATGTGGTATACAGGCATCCTAAGCGACTTCTTTTTTTTTCTTTTTCTCCAAAGATTTATTCATTTTATTACAGCCAGATATACACAGAGGAGGAGAGACAGAGAGGAAGATCTTCCGTCCGATGATTCACTCCCCAAGTGAGCCGCAACGGCCGGTGCGCGCCGATCCGAAGCCGGGAACCAGGAACCTCTTCTGGGTCTCCCACTTGGGTGCAGTGTCCCAATGCATTGGGCCTTCCTCGACTGCTTTCCCAGGCCACAAGCAGGGAGCTGGATGGGAAGTGGAGCTGTTGGGATTAGAACCGGCGCCCATATGGGATCCCGGGGAGTTCAAGGCGAGGACTTTAGCCGCCAGGCCACGCCACCAGGCCCCCTAAGCGGCTTCTTACCTGCTGCCACAGACACTTGCACTTGCATGGTGACTGGTTTGTGTAAGAGTCTTAATGTCATTATTTCTACACAGAAATGCAGAAAAACCTGTGGTAACATCCAGTTGGACAGACTACCCATGGCTCTAGATTTGGAAATGGAATATAGCATCTGCATTTTTATTGTATTATTTTTTTTATTGCATAGTCAGATATACAGAGGGGAGGAGAGACGAGAGAGGAAGATCTTCTGTCCGATGATTCACTCCCTAAGTGACCGCAGCGGCCTGTGCTGCGCTGAACCGAAGACCGGAGCCAGGAACTTCCTCCAGTTCTCCCACATGGGTGCAGGATCACAAGACTTTTTTTTTTCTTCAACATTAACATCCATCATGTATCTAACAGCTGAGTACAGACTTACCATCAAAGTTTCTATGCAGTTACATATTAGTTTGCATTAATAGTCATAAATTGATTAAGTTTTTTGGGGAGACAGTTAAGGCATTATTTAAACGTTGCCTAATATAGTGATTAAGCATGGTTTTACAAAACCTTACATTTTAACAATTGAAGAATAGAGAAGTTTAGACAGGTGAGCAGGGAAATCCCCAACAATCCAGTGAGTCAGGAAAACTCTAACTCTACATACTACCTAGTAAGGTCCAGGAGAAGCAAATAGGGAGCCTGACCAGTAAGTACCATGTAAGTGCCACCATATAATCCATAAGAAAGCAATGAATTAGACAAGAGAAAAGAGAGTATTTGGAATAAATAAAACTGAAGTAGAAAACATCAAAACACATGGGATGTAGCCACACAAAGCAAAACAAAAACAGTATGGATTGGATTACTGAAGTTACTGAAGTTACACTTTCCATGCTGGTTTCCTTATATAAGAGAGAACATATGGTATTTGTTCTTTCGTGATTGACTCATTTCAGTGAGCATAATGGGCTCGAGTTGGGACTGCCTAGTTGTAAAGAGTATAATTTCATTCTTAATAGCTGAATAATACTCCATGGAGTAAATGTACCACACTTTCTTTAACCACTCATCTTTGGCTGCACATCTAGATTGTTTCTATGTCTTTGCTATTGTGGATTGTGCTGCTGCAAATATAGGATTACAGATCCCCTTCTCATATGCAGATTTCATTTCTATTGGATATATTCCTAGCAGTGGGATAGCTGGGTCATATGGCAAGTTTGTTTGCAATTCTCCAGGCACTCTCCATAGTGATTTCCACGTGGTTGTATTAGCCTATCTCCCACCAGCAACGAAGGAGGGTGCCTTTCTCCCCACATCCATGCCATCAGGTGTTATTGGTTGAGTTCTGAATGTAGGCCAGTCTCACTGGAATTAGGTGGTACCTCAACGTGGTTTTCATTTGTATGTCTCTGATGGCTAGGGAGCCTGAGCATCTTTTCATATGTTTGTGATCCATTTGGATCTGTTCTTTTGAAAAACGCCTGTTCATTTCCTTTGCCCATTTTGTTACAGGGTTATTTTTTTTTTTTAAGATTTTATTTGTTTTATTACAGTCAGATATACAGAGAGGAGGAGAGACAGAGAGGAAGATCTTCCGTCCGATGATTCACTCCCCAAGTGAGCCGCAACGGCCGGTGTGTGCTGCTCCGAAGCCGGGAACTAGGAATCTCTTTCAGGTCTCCCATGCGGGTGCAGTGTCCCAATGCATTGGGCCATCCTCGACTGCCTTCCCAGGCCACAGGCAGAGAGCTGGATGGGAAGTGGAGCTGCTGGGATTAGAACCGACGCCCATATGGGATCCTGGTGCAATGCAAGGCGAGGACTTTAGCTGCTAGGCCACGCTGCCGGGCCCCAATAGTTTTTTTTTCTATGCCTGGGTTTCTAAAGCTCTTTGTGCAGCCTGGATATTAGTCCCCTGTCACTTGTGTCGTGTGCAAACATTTTCTCCCATTCTGTTAGTTGCTTTGTCACTTTGTTGATTATTTCCTTTGCTGTACAGAAGCTTTTTAATTTGCTGTAGTCCCATTTGTTCATTTTGGCTTTGATTGCCTTTGCTTTTGACATCTTTTCTAAGAAGTCTTTTCCTGTTCCTATATCTTGGAGTGTGTTTCCTATATTTCCCTTTAATAGCTTGATGATTTCTGGGTGTAGATTTAGGTCCTTGATCCATTTATAGTTGATTTTGTATAATGTGACAGGTGTGGGTCTTGCTTGTTAATTCTGCAAGTTGCTAACCAGTTGTCCCAACAGCGTTTGTTGAAGAGACCAGTATTTTTCCCAGGATTGTTCTCAGTTTTCTTGTCAAAGATTAGTTGACTATGTATGTGTATAGGCCTACTTTCTGGTGTTTGTATTCTGATCCATTGATCTTCTCTGTTTCTGTACAAGTACCAGACTGTTTCGATAACCACTGGCCTGTAGTATGTCTTGAGGTCTGAAATTGTGATTACTCCAATGCGAGTTTGTGGGAGTCCTAAGCTGAGGCTGTAATGGAAGGTTCCTCTCAGAGCCAGGGTGGTTCAGGTCTTGTAATGTGTAGCTGTCAGTTTCTCTAGCTACCGCTGGAACGACTTTTCTAGGCTCTTCTCCAGAAAAAGCCTTTTTTTCTTTGTCCACAGTTCTAAGATGAGATGGGCTTCTCCAACATGGAAGACGATGGCCCGGAGGAAGAGGAGCACGTGGCCGAGCCGTGGCCCAATTTCAACACGCCTCAAGCCCTACGGTAGGCTAGCCGATGTCTTTGAGACATAGGATGCAGGAAAGGGTGCTGAGGAAGTGGGATGCACATGTTCCCATCTGGCAGGAGTTTCTGTAGTGATGTAAAGGTGCAGCGGCCTGAGGGGAGTCAGGAGTCAAGCCAGTCTCCTTATCATGGGGCAGTGCGGCTGTAGATCTAGCTGCGTCTGTTTGGGAAGGGAGAAAAAAAAGTAGCTGGCGTCCACAGCAGCTTCTCTGGATGAGTGTGCTGGAGAAGTGTGTGGGCCTGTGTGTGGCCAGCCACAGAGACAGCCCCCCCAGATCCTGCCCTCAGTTGGGGGACTCATGAGGCACCTGGAGTCATGCCTCCATTGTCTGAAACTCAGGAAGTGGACACATGTGTTACACCATCTGTGATGTAAAGGCTGTAGTGTTTGTGATGGGTTTGCACCTGTGCTAATCTGTTACTGTGCAGTATAAATCAGTATATGGTCAGTACGCAGTATACAGATGATGTCAGGATGCAGTTTGTGTTCTGGGTGGAACACAGCAATGAGCAGATGTGTGGCCACTAATAATTCCTGTGGGCTTTGACTTTTTAGTTTTTCCTTAAAATTTGTACTGAGAGAGATAGAAGTGACCCCATTTCTGTGGGGAGATGATAGAGTGATCCCACTGTTTCACTACCCAAATGCTGACGGTGGCTGTGGGACATGAGCCCAAGTCTGGAGCTGAGAACGGAATACAGCTCACTCACATGGGTTTCCGGGAGCCTGGGCTTGAGCATCCGTGGTGGCTCGTAAGGACTGCATTGACAGGAGGGTGGATGAGGGACCTGGACTTGGGCATTGGTCTGAAGCACTTAAATACAGTTGCCATATATTGAAATTGAGTAAGAATGTTATTGGTAGGGGCCTAGAAATCCCTGTGTTGGGACTTAATTCATCAATGTAGGATTCTGTCTCCTTGGAAAGAAAAGGAATAGTCTCTGAGCTATGAGTTGTGGAAGTATGAAGGAGGTAGGTGCTGTTGGTGCAGTCAGCCCACTGTTGTCCAGGGTGTGATGCAGGGTGTGACAGTGGGGCTTCTGTCAGGAGATGAGGCGTGCATGTACAGAAGGATGGGTGTCATTGAAATACCCAAACTTTTAGGTGAAAATCACATTTACATGTTTTCTATAACATCTCATGTAGCTTTTTCAATTTATGAAACCCAGGTTGGCTGAATTCATAAATGCAAGCCATTAGAATCAAATGAATCATAATTCTTGGGGATGGCTGCTTTATGTCTGAAAGGGGTGCAGTTCGTCTGGCTGAACAAGATCTGAGAGTTCTCCAGGCAAATACACATGCAAACTCACTCATTCACATATATTTCTCTCTTTCTTTCTCTGTCTCTCTAACACACACATACACATACACACTGTGCTCACTACAGTGAAATGGCTTGAAAGCTGTGATCCCTGAATTCAGTCCGGATCTTTTTTCGAATTGGCGAAGAAATACTGAACCGTGGAACCATTCCTTCTTGCCTCTCAGGGTGCCTATTTGCAGGAAGCTAGAATAGAAATGGAGCTGGAACTGGAACTGGAACCCTGTCTCTACAGCATGGCATGCTGTAGTCAGACCAACTCTGGTTTTATTTCTGATACTTTAATGTTGCAGTAGAAGACCTCTCTCAGAAAAACAAACTGACTAGTTTGTTCTAGCTCTGTGGTAGTTTTGTCATCCAGATGTTTCTCTGCTGCTAGACTTTTATCCAGGTTCTTCTAGATATTTTCTATGTGTTGGTTGAGTAATGAAGGTGGTATATGATGGGAGCCAAGGTAGCTCAGAATCGTCTTCTTTGAATTGATACTAAAACATTTGGGTAAAGCTTTGAACAAGGCTTGAGGTTTGACTTGGCTCAGTTTGCCTTTGCGGGTCAGTAGTCAGTTGTTGAGGCTGTCTTGGCACACTATTTGAAGGGCTTGTGTGTGTTGCGGAGCTAAAAAACTGTGCATAATGAGTTATCTCCATTTTGGAGTTAGGTTTGAGGAACCTCTGGCCAACAAGTTGAACAAACAATATCGAACAGTGAAGGAGCTCCTTGAACAGCTGAAGATGAAGAAATCCTCAGCTAAGCAGCCACAGGAGGTAGAGAGGGCTAAGCCTCGCCCCGAGAAGGTTCCTCAGACTCTGATTCTAGATGCAGCCCAGAGGAAGAGACTGCAGCATCAGATGCAGCAGGTAAGACTTCTCTCCCTAATGTGGTATTGAGGATGCCACTGAGTTTTACATAGAAGCTGCAAATAGCAGCTCTGTGAAGGTCAGAGATGGGATCCTAGTACAATTGCAGCTAGGGAACGTCCAATGGTCGCTTTTTTTTTTTTTTTAAAGATTTATTTATTTTATTACAAAGTCAGATACACAGAGAGGAGGAGAGACAGAGAGGAAGATCTTCAACCCGATGATTCACTCCCCAAGTGAGCCGCAACGGCCTGTGTGTACCGATCCGAAGCCGAGAACCAGGAACCTCTTCCGGGTCTCCCACGCGGGTGCAGGGTCCCAAAGTTTTGGGCCTTCCTCGACTGCTTTCCCAGGCCACAAGCAGAAAGCTGGATGGGAAGTGGAGCTGCTGGGATTAGAACCGGCGCCCATATGGGATCCCGGGGCGTTCAAGGCGAGGACTTAGGGCACTAGGACACGCCTCCGGACCCTTTTTTTTTTTTTTTTAAGATTTATTTATTTTATTACGAAGTCAGATATACAGAGAGGAAGATCTGAATGGTCACTCTTGCCACTCAACAGGTCATCATATTCATGCCTTTATGGCTCAGGCAAGAAAGTTTGTCAGCACCCTGATGGTGTTTCACAGCTGCAGGTTTTGAAAGGGACCTTTTGTAACCCAATCTGAAGTGGGATAGCATCACCAGCAGGAGGAATATTTTATTTTGTCTCATCTCATTCCCTTGGGTGTATCATTTTGGTGAGGAGAACGGTGTCTATGGAACGCACACCAAGATCGTGTGTGTGTGTTGTGTTAATGGGCTCTCCAGAAAGCCAAATGTGTGAGAAAGTTGCAGATGTCTTAGTAAGATGTCTCTAGTTCCTGAAATGGCAGCATCATGTCACCTTATTCTTTTCCCACTTATTCTTTCCCCAGCATGTTCAGCTCTTGACGCAAATCCACCTTCTTGCCGCCTCCAACGTCAGTCTCAGCTCGGAAGCTAATACCACCAAGATATTTCTTGTAAGGTTCCAGATATCCATCGCTAAGTCTAAATTCAGTAGAATGTGAAAGTAGGTTGGGGTGTGGGCTTTGTGGCACATTAGACAAAGCCACTGCTTGGGATGCATGTGAAGTGTTAAGTCTTTCCTGGATTCTGAGCATCATCCTGAGCGTGAGGCTCACATGTCTAATCAGGCAGGAGACTGAGTGTGTCACAGACAGAATCCCCGAGTCCTTGAGGACTCAGTAGAGGGTCTTCATGGCACAGTGTGAGTTTTCAGCTGGTGGTAGGATGACAGCTAGTGTGGGGCAGAGGGCTGCTGGGTTGTATTGTCTGGAAGTGTGTTCAGTACCCACTGTGTGCTTTGTTCTCAGAAAGAGCTGGGAGTCTTTGCCCAGAGTTCCATCGCCCTTCACCAGCCGCTGAACCCCACGTTTCACACGTTGTTCCAACCGTGTAACTTGATGGGAGCTATGCAGCTCATTGATGACTTCAGCACATATGTCAGCATCGACTGCAGTCCTCGCAAAACTGTCAAGAAGCCTGGTAGGGGACAGATGTGTCACCTTTGAGTTTTTGCTTGCAGTGAGAGTTGAGAGTCTTGTTTCCTAGACAGTTTCTGTGTGTAATGTCCTAGGAATGAAGAACACAGGATCTTTCTTTTCTTTCTTTTCTTTCTTTCTTCCCTTCTTCTTCCCTCCCTCCTTCCCTCCCTTCCTTCTTTCCTTCCTTCCTTTCTCTTTTTGTTTTTCTTTCTCTTTCCCTTTCTTCTTTCTTTGCTTACTTCCTCCCTCCCTCCCTCCCTCCTCCCTTTTCTTCCTTGCTTCTGTCTCTCTCTTTCTTTCTTCTGTTTGTTTATTTGCTTGTTTTATTGGAAAGGCAGATTTACAGAGAAGGAGAGACGAAGAGAAAGATCTTCCCTCCACTGGCTCACTCCCATGTAGCTGCAATGGCTAGAGCTGAGCCGATTTGAAGCCAGAGTCAGGAGCTTTTTCTGGTTTCCTTTGTGGGTGCAGGGTCCCAAGGATTGGCCCATCCTCGACTGCTTTCTCAGGCAACAGGCAGGGAGCTGGAAGGGAAGTGGAGTAGCCGCAATATGAACCAGTGCCCATATGGGAAGCCTGTTCATGCAATGCGATGACTGTAGCCACTAGGCTACTGTGCTGGCCCACAGGATGTTTCTACTTTCTTCCTTCTCTCTTTTTTCCTTGGTTTGTGCTTACTTTTGAGGTGCTGGAATCATATTAATATTTGGGCTTAGGTAAGATTAGGAGGCAGTAGACAGAATGGTGTGTGAAGGAAAAAAAAGTGGACTCAGGGCTAAGAATTGGAGTACATTGGGCTTAAGCATTAACAGGTTAACTTGGTGGTTGGTAATCAAGATGGATGTCACGAGTTGTGTTTAAAGTTTTCTCTTTGAGATTAACTCGTGTTTCCCTTAGTGATTACAGGCATGTTTCTCCAATTTGAGTGAAATGTGGATGTTGGAGTTAGTAAGAGGGTTTTAATCAATTTGCAGGTTTAGTTTCTGTGTTTTTTAGTCAGTGACTTGTAAGAACATGTTTGCTGCTGACTTTAAGCCACGTGTTTACTTTTTTTGTTTACTTTTGCTTCATGGTTTAGCCAAGTAGTTGTGGCTGGTTTTGAAATTGCATTTGTTTTTGGATTTGAGTTAAAATGTTTGTATCTTATTGTTAAATTGAGTATGTAAAGGAATCTTCAGTTAGTGAATGCAAAATTGATATTTCAGGGTTTTTTTTGCAAGATCTTTGATCTTTGCTATATAAGATTAGCTGGGCAGGTAGAAGACAGTCACATTAGTCCAAGGCATCTGTATCTGTAGTCCACATATATGTGTGTTGCGAAGCTCTGCTGGTCCTAGAATGGCATTTGTGACAGATACTTGTTCTTCCAGCCTCTGAATTTCCCTGTTTGCCTAAGCAAGTGGCTTGGATCCTGGCCACCAGCAAGGTTTTCATGTATCCGGAGCTCCTGCCAGTGTGTTCCCTGAAGGCAAAGAATCCCACGCATAAGGTGACCTTCACCAAGGCCGAGGACAAGTAAGTGGGGAAGCAGGATGGACTGTGTGCAGGCAGCAGTGTGACAGGTAGAGGAAGACGTGGACACCGAGAAGGTGTAGGTGATGGGGTGTGTGTGTGTTGCAAGAATGCCAAGGCCTGCTCTCCTCAGATATGGGCATGGGCATTTTTGAATCATTTGTTACAAAATTAGTGTTACCATTCTATGGAAGGACCTGAAAGTTAGTCTCCCACGTCAGTGCAGAGGCGCAAATTTGGGTCATCTTCTGCTTTCCCTGGTGCATTGGGAGCTAAGTGGATTAGAAGTGGAGCAGCTGGGATTCAAACTGACTCCTTGTGGAATGCTGACATTACGGGCCAGAGTGAAAGGCTTAGCTTGCTATTCCATAAGACCAGTGCAATATAATTGCTTCCCTGTGGTATAATTGATATAATTTTTTTTTGTTATCTTCTAGAGTATACTTAAAACTCATATAAGAGACTTTTCAATGGTCATGAACTTTTTCTTGTTTATTTGGCTTTTGTAGCTAAAGTAAGAGAACTTTTGTGGGTGGGTTTTTTTTTTTAAAGATTTATTTATTGGTCCCGGCACAGTGACTTAGCGGCTAAAGTCCTCGCCTTGAATGCGCTGGAATTTCATATGGACACCAGTATATCCAGCTCCCTGCTTGTGGCCTGGCAAGGCAATCGAGGAAGGCCCAAAGCCTTAGGATCCTGCTCCCGTGTGGGAGACATTGAGGAAATTTCTGGCTCCTAGCTTGGATCGACACAGTACTGACTGTTGTGGTCACTTGGGGAGTGAATCATCGGACGGAAGATCTTTCTCTCTAATTCTCCTCCTCTGTGTTTGTATCTGACTATAGGATCAAAATAAAGTAAATCTTTTTAAAAAATTTATTTATTATTTTTATTAGAAAGGCACATTTACAGAGAGAAGGGGAGAGACATAAAGATCTCTCATAAACTGGTTAATTTAGGCTAGAGCTGAGCCGATCTGAGGCCAAGAGCTTTTTCTGGCTTCCCATGCAGTTACATGGTTGCAAGGCCTTAGGCCATGCTTTTGGGCTTTCCCAGGGTATAAGCAGGTATCAAGGTTTGAAGTGGAGGAGCTGGGACTTGAACCAGCGCCAAGATGTGATGCTGGGACTTGCAAAGCAAGCACTTTAACCTTGAACCATGGTGTCTCTGTCTTTCCTTCTGTGTATATATGTGATTTTGCAATAGAAAAAAAATAAGTCTTTTTTTTTTTTCTTAAAAAGTGTAGCAGCCAGGACACCAGCTGGCATCCATATGGATCCAATGCGAATGTTGCAGGCAGTGACTTAATCCACTAAGCATAGTGTTGTCCTCCTGTGCTTTTTGTGCATGCTGCTTGTTAGTACTTACACATGGGTAATGTTTTCTGTTGAGTCACCATTAACTTTTTCAAGAACCTGATGTAGACAAAGTAGATTGTTAAATGTATGGAGTTTTTTCTGGGGGCTCTTTGGAAGTCATGTTTAGGGTTGTTGCTTTCTCAGTCT
The DNA here is from genome assembly GCF_030435755.1 of Ochotona princeps. Taxonomy (NCBI): domain Eukaryota; kingdom Metazoa; phylum Chordata; class Mammalia; order Lagomorpha; family Ochotonidae; genus Ochotona; species Ochotona princeps. The sequence goes on along the minus strand of NC_080833.1, from coordinate 109,649,664 downwards.
GCTAGCTTTAGGACTCAAGCATTTCGAGGGGACTGAGTTTCCTAAGCCGCTGATCAGCAAGTACCTCCTGCCCTGCAAGAGTGCCCACCAGCTGACCGTGAGGATCAAGAATCTCAGCATGAACCGAGCCCCTGACAACATCATTAAAGTGAGTGCCACGTGTGTGCCGCCCCTTCCCTCCCCTTCTTTCCATTGCCTTGGCACACCACCCAGTGCCCCTCTGCCTTTGCATCCATCTCCTCCTCCATACCTGCAGGCCTCCCCACCTTGCCTGTGTCCCTTCCCCACCTGCCCTCCCAGTGCTCCTCTGCCTGTGTGTCCACTCCCTCTCTGCCCCCTGCACCCCTCTGCCTGCACCTGCAGGTTCCTTTCCCTCTGTTGGTCTCAGTGAGAAGTGGGGATCCCTTTGCTTTAGGCTGTTTCCTGTCACCCATTTGCTAGGTTAATTTCCTCTTCCCTTTCAGGGCATTGATCCAGTGTTTTCTTCTGGTGCACCTTCAATCTCTCCTTCTCTTAGGAGTATTTCCCCTAAATATAGCAGTACTTCAAAATGTTTATGGAAATGGAATTAAACGTTTTACTGGGGCCCGGCATGGTAGCCTAGTGGCTGAAATGCTCACCTTGCATGCACCCCAGGATCCCTTATCTGTGGTGGTTTCTGTCCCGTTGGCCCCATATCCTCTCCAGCTCTTTGCTTGTGGCCTGTGAAAGTATTCGAGTATGGCCCGGAACCATCCTCGTGTGGGAGATCTGGGGGAGGTTTTTGGCTCCTGGCTTTGGATCAGTGCAGCTCCAGGCGCCACAGATACTTGGGGACTGAGTAATCAGACGGAAGATATTCGTTTGTCTGCTCCATTATATATCTGATTTTGCAAAAAAAAAAAAAAAAAAAAAAAAAAAAGGGAAAAATAAAGAAAGCAAGATCCAGAGGTGTTGAGCACTTACTTTCTAACTGTGTTTACTTGGGTATTTCCGTGTATGTGCGTGTCTGCAGTCAGTGCCCACCATATCCCGGCCCAGCAGCAGGCCTTGTGTCTGGGAAGGATGTGTTTCATGCCTTGTTTCTTCCTGCCCAGTTTTATAAGAAGACAAAGCAGCTGCCTGTGTTACTGAAATGCTGTGAAGAGATCCAGCCCCATCAGTGGAAACCACCTGTAGAGCGTGAAGAACACCGCCTCCCCTTCTGGCTAAAGGTACAGCCCTCCTGCAAGGCTAGAGGCAGCAGTGGGGGCAGTGGGGATTGGGGTGAGCATTTCAAAGGCTGATTTAAGCCACTGATACTGTAGTTACAGAGCTGATACTTCCTCATCCACTTTTCCTCTTTTAGTTTATTTTTTTATTTTTTTTTTAAATTTATTTACGTGCCTAGCATGGTGGCTCTTTGGCTAATCCTTCTTTGTTACATGCTGGGACCCCAAAATGTTGCTGAATGTTTCCCGGCTCCTTCATTTACCATCTAGCTCCATGCTTGTGGCCTCTGAAATCAATAGTGGACAGCCTAGAGCTTTGGGACCCTGAACCTGTGTGGGAGTCCCTGACAAACCTCCTGGCTCCTGGACAGAATATTTTTCTCATTGTCTCTCCTTCTTTCTTTATGTCTGTTAATTTATATGTATTAGAAGAAAATGAAAGATTTTTTTCACTCTTAGAGGAAAGGCAGATTTATAGAGAAGGAGATTACATTTAGAAAGATCATCTCTCTGCATATTCACTTCCCATGTGACTACAATGGCCTGAGCCAAACCAACCTGAAACCAGGAGGCAGGAGCTTCCTGTGGGTCTCCCACGCAGATGCAGAGTCCCATGGGTTAGGACTGTCCTTGACTGATTTCCTAGGTCACAAGCAGGGAGCAGGATGAGAAGTGGAGCAACTGTCGTATGAAATGGCTTCCATATGGTATCCTGGTGAATGCAAGGCGAGAATTTAGCCACTAAGCCATCATGCAAGGCCCACAAATTCAATTTGTGGGCCCGGCGGCATCGCCTAGCGGCTAAAGTCCTCGCCTTGAAAGCCCCGGGATCCGATATGGGCGTTGGTTCTGATCCCGGCAGCTCCACTTCCCATCCAGCTCCCTGCTTGTGGCCTGGGAAAGCAGTCGAGGACGGCCCAATGCATTGGGACACTGCACCCATGTGGGAGACCCGGTAAAGTTCCACGTTCTCGGCTTCGGATCGGCACGCACCGGCCTGTTGTGGCTCACTTGGGGAGTGAAAACATCGGATGGAAGATCTTCCTCTCTGTCTCTCCTCCTCTCTATATATCTGACTTTGTAATAAAATAAATAAATAAATCTTTAAAAAAAAAATTCGGTTTGTTAGATCTATGAATAGAATGTTATCTTTGTAGAAAATAGAAGGGTAGGTGATTTGAAAGTTAATTGAAAGGGATCTGATATCTAGATCCATGTTCTCCTTGTGGATTCTTACATGCATGGGATCAAGGTATCCTTACTCCCAACAGGCCAGTCTGCCTTCTATCCAGGAGGAACTGCGCCACATGGCTGGTGGTGCGAGAGAGGAAGCACATGTGACCGGAACCCCTGAGATCAGTGCAGAGCAAGGAGTGGACAAAGGTGGAGCAGAGATGGGCAGAGAAACCCAATACCCATTGCTGTTGCCCAAAGGTGTAGTTCTGAACCTGAAGCCAGTTGCCAACAAGTTTTCCAGGAAGGCTTGGAGACAGAAGCGATCGTCAGTGCTGCAGCCCCTCTTGATCCAGCCTAACCCATCTCTTCAGCCCAGCTTGAACCTCGGGAAAACTCCAGCTCGGTCAACTCAGTCAGAAGCTCCTCCCAGCAAAATGTTCAGGATTCCTCAGCTGATCCAGCCAGCCATTGGCACTCCTTCAGTTCCAATTGTCCCTCCGCTGGGTGTTGGTGTGGCTGATCCATTTGAATCCCCAGTATCATTAACTACTGTGTCCCCTGCAGTCAGGCCCGGCTTCCCCTTATCTGATTCCCAGACCCTGATCTCACCAGCCCCTGCACCCAAGGCAGCAGTTCCTATTGTTGACCCAAGTATTTTTCGAAAGCCATGTGCTAGATGGAACCCCTCAAGGAGAAAGGGGTCCAAGGCTTCCCCCTGCCTGAAGACCGCCCCCCTCATCCCGTCTGCACCTGTCATCTTCACTGTTCCTGCCACCACTGTGAAGGTTGTGAGCCTCGGCAGTGGCTGCAACGTGATCCAGCCTGTCAATGCTGCTGTGGCCCAGAGCCCTCAGACCATTCCCATCACCACCCTCTTGGTGAACCCCACGCCTTTCCCTTGTCCGCTGAACCAGCCCCTTGTGGCTTCCTCCATCCCGCCGTTAATAGTTTCTGGCAACTCTGTGAATCTTCCTGTACCCTCCGCCCCTGAGGTTGAGACCCCAGGGAGTGTGGACATTGCCTGTCCCTTGGTTGAAGGGCAGAGTGCCTTTCAAAGCCCAGTGCCCAAGCTGGAGCAGCAGGACCAATCTCCTGTGTGTGCCTCTGTCTTCCCAAAAGAGGAGCACAGTCCAGGCCCTCCAGCAGCAAATAGAAAAAGCCAGGAAGGTTTGTCAGAGAACTGTGCCTATTGGACTATTGTGAAAACAGAGGAGGGGACGCAAATGCTGGAGCCTCCTCCTTCTCGCATCCAGGGACATCTGAGCTGTGGCCCTGGAGCTCTAGAGGAAATGGTCAAGTTGGAACCTGAGGATGCTGGGGAGGAAGTCTCCCATAGAGCTCCTGCACAGGACATTAGTGATGGAATCAAAGAAGAACGCTGCGTGGAAATGGACACTGGCTCTGCAAGTGAGGAGTTGAGTAGTGGTAGGGCTGTGACCAGGCCCAGTGCCTTATGGTCTGAGGAGCCTACCAGCTAAAAGTGCATCAGGCTGTTTACCATTTGACATGGGAACTCAGGAGAAGTGAGCAGAGGATTGCCAAAGAATGCCTATTCCGCCAAGGTGGACCAAGATGTGCTGCCTGTAGTGTACCTGGGAAGACAGAAGAGTCATCCAGTGTGGATAGGCAGTTAAGGGGGTTCCCCGCTGGATCACATACTGGAGGCAAGAAGTGTGGGCTTGAACAGGAGGTTGGGTGACCTCACCCAAGATGAGGAAGATGAGATGCCATCTACTTCTGAGGAATCTCTGGTTTCGATCCCTGAGCTCCAGGTGAGAGTAGGGAATCAATGTTAGGGTCTTATAGACTCGGTGTGTGTTACATTTATTTATTTTACATCTGCTTGCTTGTTGTACTAGAGAGAATCCTATAGTCATTTGTGTAGCAGTGCTATAATAGTGTGGAAAAATGATACTAAAAGATCAGTTTATTTTCTTTAAAAAATATTAGAAATCCCATTGTGTTTTTGTATAATACACATTTGCAGTGATTGGTTTTAAGGCCTCATATATTGGATTTTTGTTTGTTCGTTTGCAATTTTTCATTATTTTATATTATAGTTCCGTAGGCCTTGGGATTTCCCTTAATTCTACCCCAGGTCCCTACCCCCGCCCCGAATTCTCCTATCATATTACTGAAGTATCGGTCTTCATACACAGTCATATGTCCGTCATTGCAGACATGGACAACGGCAGAGTCCATTATCCTGTTGTAAGATATAGTTAACAGTTTCATTGGGAGTCCACTATGGATTGGAAGTAGAGATACACACTGCATTGTGTCTTCACATCTGGATAGGATAATCTCTATTGCTCAGTTATTATTCATCCTCTTAAATGAGAAGCCACTATAAAAAATCAACAAAAGAAAGAAAAATAGAAATTTACATTGCCATGAATTTCTCAAGAGGCTTTGATATTTCAACAGTCCTGAATGGTTGTCAGTCCCATCACTCTAATCGCGATGAAATTTCTCCAGAATCCACTGACTGCTATGGTCCACCTTAGAGTCTCCATCTGTTCAGATATTTATTGCCATCGCCTGTTTGGAGTGCTTAAGCAGTGTGCTCTGTCGTAGTCCTCTGCCATGGTACCAGGTGTCCTCTGAAGGCTCCAATGTACTGCCTTATCCTGTATGTGCATTTGGATATGCTGTCCACTGCTCTGTCTGAGACACTGAGGAGGCCCCGCTCTGACAATTGTACTCCACAGTCAGACCATGGAACCTGCAGTTCTCTCCATGGTTGGGGTTCAGTTGTAGGGAATTCCAATTCCAGTTCATACTGGTGGGGGCTACGGCCTAGGTCAGCCCTGCCAGCCTCCATTCCCGGCCCTCATGTGGACTGGCTGGTAATGCGGCCTGACTTGGCCCAACCCACACTCCATTTTTGCTCTCGCATTTGCCTGGGTATTACAGTTGACCCAGCCCAGCTTGACCCTGACCTGCACCAATGTATTCCTGTGGGTATTGTATTTTGGCCTGGTCTAGGCTGCTTCCCGTCTTGGTTCCTGTACTCACTTGCAGAAGCATGTCCCACCAGAGGAGTTAGCCAAGCTCCTCCATCAGGATCTCTCCTAATGCCAGATACTTCACACACCAGTGGATCCATAGGTCAGCCTAGTTAGTCCACCTGCTGTCCAACAGGAACAGTGGCCATTGCTGACCGGCCCTCACCCATCCCTGTTCTTGTTCTTGGGTGCTACAGCCCAGCCAAGCTTGTTCCACACCCAAATACAGATTACATGTGGCTGAGCAGAGGCATCCTGCATCCACCCTGGTACTCATGAGCACCAGTGGATACTGGAGTCTTGCCCAGTCTGGCACATCCCAGACTCAGCCCACACACATGCAAAGGGATACTGCAGCCATATCCAGACCAGACTGCAGCCCCCACCCTGGCCCTCACACTCACCAATAGGAATCACACTCTGGGCAGGGCGTTCCCTTCACTCCCCAACCCAGGTCTGTTTCCATCTACAGATCTCACAAGTGAAGTGGTTGCTCTGACCTGGCCTGACATAGCCCCACATCCTTCTTAGCCTTTGTCGTAAATGCAGCCTGGCCTGACCTAACCAGTCCCCACTCCCAACTCTCACTGGCGGGTGCCGCAACCTGGCCCTGCTCAGTCTGCTCCTATCCCCGGCTCATGTAAACCAGTAGGTGTGACAGCCTAGCCTGTCATGACCTGCACTCCAACCTGGATTCTGCACTTCCCAGTGGGCTAAGATCTGCTTGGCCCTGTCCAGTCTGCCCCCTTCCCAAACTAACCCACACATTAGCCAACAGATGGGGATACTTTGCCCAGGTTTTGCAATCCCTGGGTCTGGACCACATCACACCAATGGGAGCTATGACCCCGTAGGGGAGTTTCCCAGGTTCCCCCACTTGACCCACTCTCAGACACAGATTTCACATGCTCCAGCAGGTGCTAGGCACTTACCCGGCTTAGCCTATCCCTCCATCGTGGCCTTTGAGCTGGAGGATGATGTTGGCTGGCCTGCCCCATACCTTATTTTAGGATGGACATGAGGTGCTGCCCAGGCTATTCACAGACTCAGTACCCATGAGTGTTGGCGGGTCCCATGTTCACACCTAGTTCAGGCAGACACCACCCCAACTCATTTTTTTTGGAAATATTTATTTTTATTGCAAAGTCAGATATACAGAGAGTAGGAGAGAGAGAAGACGTTCATCCAGTGATTCACTCCTCAAGCAGCCGCAACAGCTGGTGCTGCACAGATTTGAAGCCGGGAGCTAGGAGCTTCTTCAAGGTCTCCCACATGGGTGCAGGGTCCCAAAGCCTTGGGCCGTCCTCGACTGCTTTCCCAGGCTGCAAGCAGGGAGCTGGATGTGAAGTGGTGCGGCCAGGATTAGAACCAGCACCCATATGGGATGCTGGGGCATGCTCAAGGCTAGAACTTTAGCTGCTAGGCTACCATGCCGGGCCCACCACTGCAACTCTTGAGCTAACCAGCGGGGCTTATATTTATTTCCAAAGGGATGGGCCCACTAATCCCTCGCAGAATCTACCCCCGGACCTGGTTCTCTCGTGTGCTAGTTATTGTCATGGCTCTGCCTGATATGACCCAGTCCCTGTTTTGACACACAGTCGGGTACTGGGATCTCGCTCTACCATACAGGCTGCCAGCCATAGACAGGCCTCACCCCCTTTCTTTCCCCGCCCCCACCAGCCAGAAGTGGCTGACGGGGTGAGGTGTCCTGTTTGTGCACTTAGCCCTCCAAGCCATCCAACTGTATTGGATTTTTGAATGCATTTTGCAATTCCTGATTTTGGGGTTGAAATGAATTTTTTGGAAAGATTGACAATATTTGATTACTATACTAAAACATTCAAATCAATTAAGAGTTTTACTGTTATTAGGTTTGTTTTATTTTTATGGAAGTTGTAGTTACAGAAACAGTGATATTAGATTCCCTGGTGACTTCCAGCAATGACTGCCAGGGTTAAGGGTTGGCCAGGCTGAAGGCAGAGCCAAGGACTGCATATTTTTCTTGTATGGGTCCAGGAGTGCCAGCACTTGAGCCAACATTCAGTGCTATGTCAGGCCCATAGGAGGGAGCTGGATTGGAAGTGAACCCTGCCAGACTCAAATAGTAACCACATGGTCTGCTTATCTTGCTACATCACAAGGCTTGTAAGCTGGGGAGGGGGAACATTTGTGTCAGGGTGGTACACGTGATAGACCGGGGAAAGCCGAGGTCCCAGGGAGCCGGAACCCACCTTTCCACATGTCTTCCAAGGTGAGAGCGTCAAAGCCGCTGCCACCAAGAGCCGGAGCAGTCATCGAGCTCGCAGCAAGCGGGGGAGTCGTGCTCGCGCCAGCAAGGACACCTCCAAGCTGCTGTTGCTCTATGATGAGGACATTCTCGAGCGGGATCCACTCAGGGAACAGAAGGACTTGGCCTTTGCCCAGGCTTATCTGACCAGGGTAGGCAGATGCTGCTTCCTGTTGCTGCCAGTGCCTGGGATGTGGCTGCTTCTCCTTCGGGGACATGTTTTCAGAACGACTCGTGTCTTGAGACTTGCCTAACATGCTTTGGCCTGTGCCTTAGCTCTCCTAGAATTGGCAGAGAAGCACAAGGAGACACGGAGTTCAGGCCTATGTGTGTTTTCCCTGAGCTGCCTGTCCAGATCCCTGGGTTGCCTGGGGTTCCTGGGAAGATGGTGTCCCTCTCAGGGTGATGGAGGAGTGGGGGCATGATTTCCCTGGGTGGGCTGTGTAGTGGTTTGCTGAGCTGCTGCCTGCAAAGCAGACAGAGTTGGAACACTGGCCAGAGAGTGCATCTCAGGGAAGAAGCTTGATACTCAGATGTGAACTGTCTTGTTTCCTGCTGTGTCCTGGGTGGCGTCCCCTCTTTTGACAGCCAGCGGGTTCATTGTCTCCCAGCAGAGGAGAGCACTTGCTTGTGTCCTGGTGTTGTGCTAACATTGCGTATTGATGCATTGCTTACCCCTAAGTGACGTCATGCTGGAGTACATGTGCAGACAGTCCTCATTTGTTTCATGGTGGGACTGGGGGCAGGAAGGGGAGGCCCAGGCTGTGACCTGGAGAAAAGCAGCCCTGGTTTTGTCGGGAGGGCTGCAGTCCCTGGCAAATGCAGATTTTCTGGTCCCAAGAAAGGTTTCTTTGTTCTTTGCCTGTGTCTGCCTTTGCCGTCATTGCTGGAGGCGTTTGCCTGTGAAGGCGCAGACTCCAAGCTCTCTAGCCCTAACCTGCTTTTCCCTGGGACCCTGGCTTGCTGTTGTGGCCTGCAGAAAGAGTGTTAATAATTTAGTGTTCCTGTGCAGGTTCGAGAAGCTCTACAACACTTTCCTGGGAAATATGAGGACTTCCTTCAGGTCATCTATGAATTTGAGACCAACACGCAGAGGCAGACGGCTGTGGATCTCTACAAAAGTCTGCAGCTTCTGCTCCAAGACTGGCCTCAGCTGTTGCGGGACTTTGCTGCCTTCCTGTTACCAGAGCAGGCTCTTGCCTGTGGCTTAGTAAGTATTCAGTGGGCAAAGAGCAGCCCCAGGACTCCCTGGTTGAAGTGAAGGTGGGATTGGATACAGAATAAGCCTGTAGTAGTCTGTGTAGATATGCAGCCCTCCCGAGCATAGTGCCAGAAGTCCACGTGTTGTGTTAAGGGATTATTTTCATATCTCCATTTTTTTAAAGGTTTATTTTATTTTTATTGCAAAGTCAGATATACACAGAGAAGGAGAGAGAGAGAGGAAGATCTTCTATCCAATGATTCATTCCCTAAGTGGCTACAATGGCCTGAGCTTTGCCGATACCAAGCCAGGAGTCCAGAGCTTCTTCCAGGTCTCCCATGCTTGTGTAGGTTCCCAAGGCTTTGGGCTGTCCTCGACTGCTTTCCCGTACCTCAAGCAGGGAACTGAATGGGATGCCTATATTGGATACCAGTGCATGCAAGGCATGGACTTTAGCCACTAGACTAATGCTAGGCCCTCTCCATTCTTTTTTTTTTTTTTTAAGATTTATTTATTTTTATTACAAAGTCAGATATACAGAGAGGAGAGACAGAGAGGAAGATCTTCCGTCCGATGATTCACTCCCCAAGTGACCACAATGGCTGTTGCTGCGCCGATCCGATGCCGGGAACCAGGAACCTCTTCCAGGTCTCCCACATGGGTGCAGGGTCCCAACGCTTTGGGCCGTACTCAGCTGCTTTCCCAGGCCACAAGCAGGGAGCTGGATGGGATGTGGAGCTGCCGGGATTGGAACCGGCGCCCATATGGGATCCCGGGGCGTTCAAGGCGAGGACTTAAGCCGCTAGGCCACGGCGCTAGGCCCTCCCGATTCATTTTTAAAGATTTATTTTTGTTTAAAAAGCAGACTTACAGAGAGTTGGAGTGACAGAGATGTTCCATCCTCTGGTTCATTCCTCAAATGGCAACAATGGTTGGCGCTCATCTGATATAATGCCAATAGCCAGAAGTTTTTTTCCCTGTCTCCCATACCAGTGCAGGGCCCAAGGCTTTGGGCCCATCCTTTTCTGATTTTCCACGTCAGAACAAGGGTGCTAGATGAGAACTGGAGCAGCTGGGCCATGAACCGATGCCCATGTGTCATCGCTTTAGGTTGAGTACATTTTTGCTATGTCACTGTGCCATCAACCCCCTCTCCATTATTTGCATGTGACATGATATCTAGGGTTTGGCCACTGTTATGTGGTGGAAAGACCATCTCACCAATCTCCCTTCTCAACTCTGAAGGAAGACAGGGTGTCCGACACAGACTTCAAGAGCTCTCTACACATGTAGAGTAACTGCAGTAGTTCTGGCTGATGCTCTCCAAGGAGAGATCTGCAAGGGGCAGGCCCTTCTCTGGCACAGTGGGGAAGACTTGGGGTAAACTGGAGGTCATCTCAGGTGTGACTGAGCAGGAATGCCAGCCTTGGCTCAGGTGTGAAGCACAGTGTTGGCCAGAGCTGCTGATAGGAACAAAGGCTTAGGGAGTTGTCTAAAATGTTTTGGCTAAAAGTCCCACCTGGGACTTTTTGTAGCATGTTGTTGCTCAGGATCCCAGCTCTAGTTTAGCCCTCCTGAAAGGGGTTAGCGAAGTGGAAAGCCACTTGGCTCTTGCCTAGAGCCCCTGCAGTTTAGTAAATTCCGTTGTCTGTGCTGTGTGTCTTGGGCCCTGGATTTGAGGCTGTTTTGTTCCCAGTGAAAGTGGTCCCTTCCTTGCCAGTCTCTTCTCAGCTGCAGGTTGGCACAGAGCCAGCCTCCACTCCTGGCCTTGGGCAGAGAGTGCATGAACTGTGTGGAGGAGGCCAGCTGCTTGGTGGGGACGGGGGAAAGGTAGATTGGAAAGGATCCTCGTGGAAGAGGCCAAGGAAGACAGACTGAGGAATTGCCAGGTTGGTGTACAGTATACTTGGTGATCATGGTGTCCGGAGTCCACAGGGGTAGATATAGTTTGAACACCTAAGCCTGGTGTTTGGGCAGTCCAGATTAAAGCATGGTATTGCACTCTTGCATGCCATATTATAGTGTTGCTTCCTGTGCATAGTCCCTGTTCATAAAGCATCTGGGAAGGCAACAAAGCAAGGCTTATGTTCTTCAACCCTGATATCCGTGGGAGTGTTGGGTCACTCAGCCCAATCCACTGTGGCCTTCTGGGTCATCAACCAGTGGATTGGAAGCCTGGTGTCTCCTTCCTAGTCACGCCAAGACCCAAATAATATTAATACATACACATCAGAGACACACACTCACTCAGCCCTATGGATCACTTTGTATCACATTAAAAATAATAAAAACGGCCATTTTTGGTGTGCTTTTATTGTGTTTCTGTCAGGCATTTTACTTCATCTTTCTCTGAATCAAAGAGCTCATTGACTACTGTGGGGATATTTCCATGTTAGAACTGAGGCACCTGGAAACTCAGAAATCTACTGAAGAGTATACCAGGAAGGGGCAGTGATGGACTGAAATTTTGGCCAAATTTACACCCTCTGTACTCCACATGAGGGACGATCAAGAGAGTCAAAGATCTCAAGCATTACACTGCTGCTTGGTAAGCAGCTAATAGCTACCATGCCTTCAGGGCCTGGTTAATGCCAAATTCGTGTAACTGTACCAGTGTGCCAGTGTAGTTACTTTTCTCTTTCTCTCTCTCTCTCACTCTCTTTTTGTTGTTGTTTTATTTGTTTGTATTAAGATTTGAGAGGGGCAGGTACACTGGCAGGGTATGGGGACATATACCTGAGCGTGCATGGGCCTTGGGCAGGTGAACAGGATTCCAGGGAATGACGACACACTGTTAGAGTACTGGCTTGGGGTTCTACATGCTGTCAAGCATAGAGGGCTGTGGATTGCTGAAGGAATGGGGTCTGGGGATATATGGGAGGGAGGACTGCTGAGGGAAAATGTGACAGGTGAGATATGACTTCTGGGGGACTTCCACCAACCAGGCTACTGCACTTTCAGGTAAATGAATAGGCTGAGACCAGGTGGTTTGGTGGAGGGAAACCAGAGGACCTTTCAGAGTAAAACCAAACACTCACCCATGTGGGAAATTTGAACTGGTGGGCTTAGTGGTATCATCCACCATCTACTGGCATACAAAAAGGCATGGCTGGGGGATCTGCCTGGCAGGGCTCAACCATAGTATCTTGCCAGTGAGTGTTGGGATAGAGGATGAACCATATCAAGCTGGCCCACAACACTAACTAGCATGCGAGAGAACCAGGTTTGGGAGCAGATTCTAGGGGATTTGTGTACTCACCCCTGTGGTACTGCTATGCCCCAGCTTGAGTGCTGAGAGTAGTGACAGGCCGAGCTAGGCATGACCATGGAACTCACCAACATTCGTGGGTACTTAGGTTGGGAACAGGCTGGGCTGGTATGGGCTTACAGCATCCTCAGGTGTACCTAAGAATTGGGTTGTAGCTGACTGTTGGTCAGGCTGAGCAGGGCTGCTTGACGGCAGGTGTATGGGTTGGTTCTGGGGGCGAGCAGACTAGGAAAGGATTGGCCAAACAGTAGCACACTGGAATGCACAGGAGCCAGAAGCGGGTGTGGGTCATGCTGGGCTAGGCTAGGCTGGCACACTTCCTGGTTTGCATGAAAGCCATGGATGGTGGCAGGCTGGACAGGGCTAGGCTGTAGCACCCACCAGTGAGTTGCAACTGGGGGCATACCAGGCAAGGCTGCAGCATCTGATGGCAAAGTCCCTGCTGAGTGATGGGTTATTCCAGGCTGGGTTGAATCTACCACCAACATGCACAAGATCTGTGGCTGATAGTAGGCCTCATCAGGAAGCCAAGGGGATACCTCTGGTGAGCTGTGGTTCCTACTAGTGAATGCAATAGCTACTGACATGGCTACGGCATCCCTCAGCATAGGTGTGAACTGAGACTGGGGTGTGCCAGATTGGGGTATGCTCCAACACCCGTTAGTGCCTGTGAGAACTACGGTAAGTGTTGGATGGTCTGGGCTAGGGCTTGATACCCACTGAACTACGCAGAAACTGGGTCTGGGGATGGGCCAGATAGGCTAGGCTGTAGCAACCAATCGTTGCTGCCAAAAAATAGCAAAAATCAAAAATTGTTGCTAAAAGAGTCAGGCTTGGCCAGAGACCCATCAGTGTGCATGGTGAGATCTGAGACTCCCAGGTGAGCTGATAGAGGAGCTTGGGGAGCTCCTCTGTCAGGACTCAGTACCTGCAGGTGAGCACAAGAGCTAAGGCTGGGGTTTTGGAGGTTGCACTGACTAGACTGCAGTTCCCACTGCTATGCTTGTGGACCAAGTGTGTGATGGGCAGCAATGGGCTGGGTTGCAGCATCCACTGGGTTGCGTATGAGGGACTGGGGATTGAACTGGCACAGCAACTGTAACCACCAGTGAGTGTGAGCTGATGTGGTTGAGAGACTGAGCAGGACCCTGCAGTGCCTATCACACAGAGGGGCCTAGTCTGGGATTACCTCTGGTAAGGTTTCTTTGCGGATTCCGCCAACTGGACCACTGGACTCAGAACTCAAAGCCTGTGGAAAATCGCAGGATCTGTGGTCTGACTGTGGAGTACATGTCTCAGAACCGGGTCTCCTCAGTTGTTGAAGCTTCATGGAGGACTGCAGAGGACGTCCAGTACCAAAGAAGGCAGAACAAATGGATAGGTATTGGCCAAGTTTTGACAGTGAGTATCTGGGCTAATGGACACTCTAAGGTGGACTCTGTCAGACAATGGGCCTTAGAAGGATTTCCTCAACGTTGGAGCAACAAAATCAACATCTCAGAACTCTCAAAACTTCTTAAGCAGTACCCTCAGATCATGCTCCATATCGGGGACCCTGGGATGACATCGGGTGGTGTTCCTCCATCCCCGGGTACTGATGCAGTTGGGCTGCTGGGAGCATACCTCTTCCTTTTCTCCCCACTTGCCCCAGACACAGGAAGGATAAAAGACATTGGAAACAGTTGTCTCATCCACTTTCCCCCATTCCTTGACCCTCTTCACCCTGATTAGTGATCCACATGGGCATGACTTTTTCTTAACTGTGTAAACATCATTAAAAATAAATTTATTATAAAAAAGATCACATCAGCTGGGGGGAATATATAAGGAACCAAAATCGGGAGGGGTTAAGGAAGAACAACAATCTGCAGTTGTCATTTTGAGCGCATTGATGAAAGAGGTCTAGTGAGTGTTGCTTTGAAGAGTAGAACCAGTACCATCCAGCACAGGTGCCAGAAAGAGTTTCTGACTCAATGAAAAGCCTGATTCAATTGTTAGAACTGCTGCACCAGGACCCTGATTGCTTCACGATGCAGTAATTCTGCAGCCAAAATCTTCCAAACACAAGTTGGGTCATCGAGGGGCAGGCATGTTCTAGGAGGGATTTCTGCAGGGAGCATTGGACCGGATGTCTAAGGTTCTTTTTATTTCATGGCTCTGGAAAATTTTGATCATGGATGAAATGACCATGTCCATTTATTTGATCTCCAAGTGTTCAATGAAATAAGGCATTTGAAGGAGATGCCACAGTGAGGAGGCAGCACTGATGATGAGCTCCTGGAGGGCACCTGGGATGGACATCTTGGTCCTCTGTGACTCCCTCAGAGCTGAAGGGGTACTGGAGGAACTCACTGGATTCATCTTCCAGTCAGAATCGACAGGTTGCAGGAGGTGGCTCTCTCACCATTTAGGAGCTTGCTTGTTGATGGCTTGACACTGCTTAGCAGAAAAGAACACCATGTATATAAATGAATAAAGCTGCAGAAAAAGTGGGATAATCATTAGCTTCAAGAGTTAGCCTTGGGGAAGCAGTGCAGGCACCAAGTTAGTGGGTGTGAAGGCTGAGGCTTTCTCAGACCCAGCAGACAGAGCACATTGGGTTGTGCTCATTCCCATAGCCCTTCCTTGAGAGTGAAAACATTTCTTGGTTGGGTGATGTCTCCTCCCTAAACACTGAAATCCAGATGCTTAAACCTCCTGGATGTGTGAGTGATAGGATCTCTGAAGGCCAAGGGAGGCTCAATGTAAACTGTGGTCAGACTGCAGGAGACATTGGGAAGTAGGTTTTGTTTATTTGTGCAGGGCAGTCCAGCACACAGCATGTGTCCTAACACAGTTTGGAGGACTCCCTCAGAGAGGGAAAAGCTTGCTCCTCAGCGTGCCGTTCCCACCCTGTCGTGTATTTTCCACTCCACACTGCGCCCCAGGGAGTGTGGAGCGGCTGCTGGGGCCCACAGGGCTGGGTTGGGGAGCAGTGGCTCCTAGATGGTTTCTTTGGTACACAAAGCGGCCTCCCAGGGGCTGGGCCTCTTGCCCTTCCTCCTAGGGTCAGGCTCCTGCCCCCGCTGCCAGCAGCCAGGGTTCTAAATAACTTGAGGGTGGATTTTTTTTTTTAAGACTGAAGAAAAAATTGTTACTCGAAAACCAGATTTACTGACAGGAGAGACACAAAATATTGCATCCGCTGGCTCACTCACTCCCCAAGTGGCCACAATGGCTGGAGCTGAGCAGATCCGAAGCCAGGAGTCAGGAGCTTTTTCCGGGTGTCCTATGTGGGTGCAGGTTCCTTTGGGCCGTCCTCGACTGCTTTCCCGGGCCACAAGCAGGGAACTGGATGGGAAGTGGAGCTGCCAGGACATGAACTGGTGCCCATAGTGATGTTGGCACATGCAAAGTTAGGACTTTATCCACTAGGCCATTGTGCTGGGTTCACATTTTTTAAACACAAACAACTGCCTAAAACATATTAAGTATTTTTCTTCCTACATTGTTAAATGATTATGAGTGCCTTGGGATGGATGAGTGGGTTTTTTTTTGTTTGTTTTTTAAGATTTATTTTATTTTTATTGCAAAATCAGATATACAGAGAGGAGGAGAGAGAAAGAAAGATCTTTTGTCCGATGATTCACTCCCCAAGTGACTGCAACGGCTGATGCTGCCCTGATCTGAAGCCAGGAGCCAGGAACTTCCTCCTGGTCTTCCATACCGGTACAGGGTCCCAAGGTTTTAGTCCTTCCTCAAGCAGGGAGCTGGATGGGAAGTGTTGCGCCCTGGATTAAAAATGTCACCCATACAGTATTGTAGCGTGTTAAAGGTAAGGACTTGAGCCACTAGGCCACAGTGCTTGGCCCTGGAGGAGTGTTGAGAGAAAGATTCAGAGAGAATCTGAGGGAAGGAAGGAGCGGCAGTCCACCGAAGATCTGAGTGTTTTGTATGTCAAAATCAACCCAGGAGTGCAACTCCAAGTTTCCTCAGACTTCGTTGGAACTGAGAGAGTTTGTGTTATTCAAGGCAGAATTAGAAAACTAGCAATTGTAGTCAGCATTAGAAAATATCTTTATGGATATTTTTGCCTGTCTGCTTGTATTTCTTACTAGGATTCCTTCATTAAGCAGTACTTGTTGCTTGTTCACCTATAAAATGAAGAAGTTGAATATAGTTTTCTCTTTTTTTAAAAATTTGTTTATTTTTATTGGAAAGTAGGATTTTCAGAGAGGAGAGACAAAGATGTTCCATCTACTGGTTCACTCCTCAAATGGCCACAATGGCCGAAACGGAAATGATCCAAAGTCAGCAGCTAGAAACTTCTTCTGGATCTCCCACACAAGTTCAGAGTTCCACGCCTTTGGGTCATCCTCTACTGTTTTCCCCAACCCCAAGAGGGTAGCAGGAAGGGAAGTGGAACAGCTGGGATATGAACCGGCACCCATATGGGACTTTAGCTGCTAGGCTACTGTGCCACACCCAAGTTTAGTATTCTAAATCCATGTTCTTTGTGTAAATGTAAAAAGCACATAAGATTTGATGGATTGGGGCCCAGAGCGGTAGCCTAGTGGATAAGGTCCTCACCTTGCACGTGCTGAGATCCCATATGGGTGCCGGTTCTAATCCCGGCAGCCCTGCTTCCCATCCAGCTCCCTGCTTGTGGCCTGGGAAAGCAGTCGAAGACGGCCCAAAGCTTTGGGACCCTGCACCCGCGTGGGAGACCCAGAAGAAGCTCCTGTCTCCTTGCTTCAGATGGGCTCCGGCTGTGGAGGTCTCCTGGGGAATGAATCATCGAACCAAAGATCTTCCTCTCTGTCTCTCCGAGAATTATACGGATATGAGCCATTTTTATAGCTTGAGAACAGAACTGTCTTATTTGTAAACAACAGCCTCCTGGTTCTGAAACGTTATGCTTTCTTAGTTCTGTGTTCCAGAGGTCCCGCGGCAGTGAGACCCAAGGAAAGGATGCCTTCTGCAACAGTTTGCCAGTAAGTGACGTGTTTCCGCCGTGGCGTCATTCAGCCCTTAAGTAGGATGGCGCTTTGAGCTGGCGCCTGCGTGTGGACAGCCGGTCGCTGCGTTGGGCGAGTCGGGGGCGCGCCCGTCCCCGTCTGCCGTTGGCTGGCTTCCGGCGATGCGGAGAGCGGGTTTCCGCGGGACCAGGTGGGCCTGTGGGGACGTCGGGTCTGCGCCGAGGGGGCGCGGGGACAGCTGCGCGCAGGAGTGAGGGCTGTCGGGGGTGGGCGTGAGGGCAGTCGGGGCGCGAAGGCGGGAAGGTGTGTGTGGGCGGCGCCGGGTGTGTGGCCGGCGCAGCTAGAGGCCTTTGGGGATGTTTTGCAGGAGGGGCAGCTGCCTGGGGTTTGGGGTTCAGTCATCCTGGTGGTCGGTCCCCGGTTCCCGAAGGGTGGGCGTCTCTAGGGCGGCTGCTGCGTTTTGGTGCCCGGAGTCTTTGCCCGCTCGCGGCGGACTGGACAGCAGGTCTGGGGTTCGCGTGCCAGATAGGGGGTTTGCTTAGGGTACTGGTCGTGCAGTGGGGTCTTCACGTGTCCGCTGAGCTTGAATTTCCAAGAGGCGGAAGGGGCTGGGGAGGAAATCCGCTAATGTCTGGGACAAGTTGTAGGTTCTACTTATAAGTTTTTCGGTTTTTTGCTCCGGGTTTCATACATTTCCCTGACAGGTGGACTGCACCCAGTTTTGTGTTGTTGGCAGCTTTGGAGAACTTACATGTCTATAGTGGCCTGTGTTCTGGGTCTGTCATGTATGAAAGTAAATTTTCCATGTGTAAAAAGTTGCAGTGAGTTTGTGTATGATGCTTATGCCTTGGTCTGGTATTTCTGCAGAATAATTTTTTTTTTTTAATAAATACGGAGTTTTGTTGCACAGACTGGACAAAGATGTCTTGTGTTGCTTTGCTCACTTCCTGTAAGATCCCAAGAGTTAGGGCTGTGCCAGGCATAAGCCATAAGCCTGGCCTGCTCTGTGGGCTTCCTCAGTAGAAGGAAGGAACCACATTCCTGTTTCTTTTTTCTTTTTTTTTAATGTTTATTTGTATTACAAAGTCAGATATACAGAGAGGAGGAGAGACAGAGAGGAAGATCTTCCATCCGATGATTCACTCCCCAAGTGAGCCGCAACGGGCCGGTGCGCGCCGATCTGAAACTGGAAACCAGGAACCTCTTCTGGTCTCCCACACGGGTGCAGTGTCCCAATGAATTGGGCCGTCCTTGACTGCTTTCCCAGGACACAAGCAGGGAGCTGGATGGGAAGTGGAGCTGCTGGGATTAGAACCGGCGACCATGTGGGATCCCGGGGCGTTCAAGGACTTTAGCCGCTAGGCCACGCCGCCGGGCCCTACATTCCTGTTTCTGAGGTGGATTATTAGGGTGTTTGACTGGAAATGGGAGAACCTGGGCCACACTGCATAACAACACAGGCCCGACCCTGAGGAACAGTCACCGAGTTGATATTCAGTGATATATTGGGTTTAAATAAGCTCTGATATAACATTTAGTGGGTTTGCGAGCTAGACAGATCTTGGTACTATTTGGAGACAGCTTTGTGTCCATAATGATAATTTAGGCAGAGCAAGATGGGAAGGAGACAGAGAAGCAGAGAGATGCTGACAAGAATGAGAAGTATTGGGCTGTAGCTGCTGCTTCTCCAGTTGATTATCAGGTTCTATGATGTGGGATGCTGGAGTTGCAAGTAGAGGTTTTAATGTGCTGCACCAAGCGATAGCCCTGCCTGCATAAGCTTCCCTCACTATCTGTCTTCTGGTAGTGGCAATAACTAGCACTTTTTATTGTTATTTATTTGATGGACCAAATGTTGTTAAGTGAGAGGAATAATTGTTTTTTATAGTTGAAGGAACTGAAGTGTTGAGCTAAGTCACTTGGCCAATGTAACCATAATGAGTGCTAGATTTGGGATTTGGACTCAGTCACTGCAGTCTCTTCCACCTCGGGGTAGAGGTATTATTTGGTGTGATGTATTTGATTCAGCAGGAATCAGTGGGCAGTGTTGTTCCCAGGTGGTGGGAGGAACGCGGTAAGAACTTGTTTTTATTCTTTCAGGAGGGAGCTGAAGTGGGGCTTTGAACATGTTGCCCTGTAAGAAGAGAAGAACGATGATGACAGAGTCCCCACAGCACCAGGGTGGCCAGAAGGAAGATGCCATAGAGATGGACCCTGCCGTTGAGCTACAACCTTCCCCAGTGACAGACTTGCAGTCTGTGTCGCTGTCCTGGGGTGCAGGACATGACAGAGCAGCTGGCCTGGAAGCGACATGCGTGCAAATTGCAGCAGCTCAGGCCGGAGGGGAGCAGCCGTCTGGGAGCTGCCGGACGCTCAGCCAGGACGCTGCCTTTGCGGGTCTGGAAGGTGTTGGTGTGGACCTGTCTCCGGGAGCCGCCCTTCATTCCTTGGAGTCTTCCCCTGTCCTGAATGCACCCCTGGGCAAAGGGAAGTTCCAGAGCCCTGACTCAAGAGGAGGGAAGAAAACAGCCCTGAGTTCTGGGCCAGCTCCCCAGGAAGACCGAGGTGACCATCTTGGGCAGGAGGAGTCTTGTTCTGGAGAGTCTAATGAAGAAGGCCAGGAAGCAGGAGGTGAGCCCGGAAGGACCTGCTGGTCACTTGTCCTTAGGAATACACGTTCTTGTTGTCTTCTTTGCAGAGCCGTCACAGAGCAGCATTTCTGTAAAGGGGTGCCAGCCTGGCATGGAATTGGATTTGTGCCTATAGGTGTGAACACTCTTTTTTTATGACTATTTTAATAGGCACCGTCATGATGGTTTTATGGCTAAAGTTCTTGTATTGCCTGTGCTGGGATCCCATGTGGGCACCAGTTCATGTCCCAGATGCTCCAGTTCCCTGTGACCTGGGAAAGCAGTCAAGGATGGCCCAAAGCCTTGGGACCCTGCACCTGCGTGAGAGACCTAAATGAAGCTCCTGACTCCTTGCTTTGGATCTGCTCATATCCGGCCGTTGCGGCCACTTGGGGAATGACCAGTGGACAAAAGATCTTCCTCTCTGTATCTTCCTTTCTTTATTAATATGACTTTCCAATAAAAATAAATTTCAAAAAAAGTATTTGGCAGATTTGAGAGAGAGAGAAAGGTATCTGTCTGTGTGTCCTCAGCTGCTGCTTTATTGCCCAAATGGCCACAGTGCATGGGACTGGGCCATGCTGTAGCAAGTTGCCTTTAACTCCATCCAGTTCTTGCATTTTTGTGGTAGGAGTCAAAACATCTGCTGTGGTCATTAGCAGGGAGATGGATTGGGAGTGGCTGGGGCTGAAAGTGACACGGAATGCCATTGTTGCCTTCAGTGACTTTACCTGCTGTACTTCAGACTTTGTATATGTGTTGAGACTTTGTTTTCTTCTTCCATTCCATATACTCTTTGCTATTTTTTCCCACTATTAGTGTACTGTGTTGGTAATGACATGGTGTAGTGGGTAGATTTTCTGACTCTGCTGTTTGCCAACTGATAAAAGTAGTGTCTGGGTTGTCTGAAGTATGCTGTCAAAGGTAGAAGCTGCTCCTGGGAAAGCGTTTGCTTGTAGCCTCAGCCGTTGTCGCAGCACGTGGCTCTGTAGTTACAGAAGCCTTTGGGGTGGTCTGTGTTCTGTCGGTTTGGAGCAGGTAAAGGGAAAGAAGCTGACAGAGATCAGTAAGGTGGGAAGTCACAGTAGAAGGCTTAAGAGCAAGGTGCTTTCAAATGTAGTGACACAGGAAAGGTAAGGATATTGATGCCAAAGGCTCCATTTGAAGGTTGATTTTGAGGGTAGATAGAGGGGAGCTTTTTGGGAAAAGGACATTGTATGACAGGATTAAAAAGGGAGGGATGAAAGCATAGAATGTTTTTTAAAGATTTACTTTATTTTTTATTGGAAAGTCAGATATACAGGGAGGAAGAAGGACAGAGGAAGATCTTTTGTCTGTTGATTCATTCCCCAAGCAGCTGCAAAGGCCAGAGCTGCACCAATTGAAACCAGGAGCCTCTTCCAGGTCTCCCGTGTGGGTGCAGGGTCCCATGGCTTTGGGCCGTCCTCAACTGCTTTCCCAGACCAAGAGCAGAGAGCTGGATGGGAAGTGGAGCTGTTTTGATTAGAATCGGCACCCGTATGGGATCCCGGAGCGTTCAAGGCGAGGACTTTAGTTGCTAAGCTACCGTGCCGGGCCAGGAAATGCAGTTTTATAGAGAGAAGACACACAGAATGGTCTTCCATCCACTGGTTTAGGCCCTAATTGGCTGCAACAGCTGAAGCGGAGTCAATCTGAAGCCAGGATCTAGGAGCTTCTGGGTCTCTTACTCGGGTGCAGGGTCCCAAGGCTTTGGGCCATCCTCTGCTGTTTTCCCAGGCCACAAACAGGGAGCTGAATAAGAAGAAGAACAGCTAGGACACAAACCAGCATGCATATGGGATGATGGCACTTAATAGGCAATTGAGTCACCTCCCTATTTTCAGGTGCTCCAGTTTTTATCCTCCCTGCTAATGCTTGGGAACAGCAGTAGATGATCGGCTACATGTTTGGGTTCTTCACCCAATTAGGAGACCTGGATCAAGCTTTTCGCTTCATCCTGTCCCAGGGGTGAACCTTTGGATTGAAGATTTGTCTTCATCTGCTCCTGCCCCTGTTTGCTGTCATGCAACGATGGACTTGGTGCACAGAGCCTATAATAACACGCTTGGACTACCATGTTGGTGAGATAGCCAAAGTTTATTAGTGGCATCAGACTTTTACAGACTGAGGCTAACATAGGATAAGGGAGGATGTATTGAGGAGCTTATGTAGTTCCCATAAACCTTTCTACGGGACCCATCAATTGTTTCCACACCCTTGTGTGAAACTTTATTTTGTATATCCAATCAAGTGTCCTCACACAAATGATATCCATTCAATTGTCATCCTATGTTCGCTGTCTTAGAATCACAATTTTTTTCTGTTTTGTTTTCTTAAAGATTTATTTATTTTTTTCGCAAAGTCAGATATACAGAGAGAGGGAGAGAAAGAGCTGAGCAGCCTGAAGCCAGGAGCCAGGAACTTCATCCAGGCCTGCTACGTGGGTGCAGGCTCCCAAGGCTTTGGCCTGTCCTCGACTGCTTTCCCAGGCCACAGGCAGGGAGTTGAATGGGAAGTGGGGCTGCTGGGATTAGAACTGGCTACCACATCCCATTTCTTTTTTTTTTTTTTTTTTTTTTTTTTTAAAGATTTATTTCATTTTTATTACAAAGTCACTTCCCTATCCCCCTGAACCCTTTTTTTTTCTTTCTTTAACTGTAATTAACTATGTAAAGATTGTCAACAACAACACAATAAAATAGATTATAAAAAAAAAAAAAAAAAAAAAAGAACTGGCTACCGTGGCACATTCAAATCGAGAACTTTAGCCACTAGGCTGCGGTGCCGGGCCCCCACAGTGTTCTGCATGCTGCTTTCTGTGTCTCTGCCTTTTAATAAATTAATGCATCTGTATATGAAAAAAATGCCAGGAAGGAATGGATGACTAATGATAGGTTCAAAGTTACTGGGCTGTTGAGGAGGGGAACCTAGAGACTTTTCAAATCCTTTTAAATGCTGATTTGTGTTTTCTTTAAAGTAAAGTGACAGATGGACAAGTAGAGAGAAAGAGGTAGATCTTTCTCGGCCGGTTCACTCTGCAGGTGCTGAGTGGTGGAACCAAGCACCCTTTCAGATTGCCCACAGGAGCTGGCCACAGTCTGCCCTTTCCCAGGCCCTCCTGACTTGGGGAGCTCATGGATTGCAAGTGGCAGCTCTAGGAGCTGTGCTGTTGTACCCATTGTACCTGGTTTATTAATAATCAGTTTGCAGCTATCAACATGTAAATTAATAAATGCCAGTTTATTATTTAGAATTAGCTGACCCATAATTTTCTTCATTATTTTGAAAATTGGTTCTAGTGTCTTTACTTAATAATAGAACTTAGAAATAGCACAAATATAAAGAGTAAGTAAAGAGTTGGCATTTTGTGGTGTATCAGATTAAATTGATGCCTACAATGTTGCATCCCATATGGGGGCGTGTGTCCTGGCTGCTCCACTTCTGGTTCATATTCTTGCTAAGGCACTTGGGAAGTCAGTGGAAATTGACCCAAGTACTTGAGCCCCTTCACCCATGTGGGAGACCTTGATGGAATTTCTGGCAGCTATCTTTGGTCTGGCCTAGCCTGTCTGCTGGTAGTTTTTGGGTGAATGAATCAGTGGATGGAAGATTTTTTGACTTGCTCTTTCTCTGCAACTTGAACTTTCGAAAAAAAACTTTTAAAAGTGTTGTGAGTATCCACCATGTTTTTTATTTTGAAGATCTATTTGAAAGAGAAATTCGCTGAGACAGGTGTATTTCATTTGGTGTTTCTCAAAGAACTGCAACAGTTGGGCCTAGGTCAGGCTGGAGTCAGGAACCTAGAACTTCATCCAGATCTCTCATGTGGTTTGTGGGAAGTACGGGTTTAGGCTGTCATGTTTTGCCTTCCCATGCTAGTTATACAGTAACTGGATTGAAAGTGAAGCTTCAGGGACTCAAATATGCAGTTGTATAGATGCAAGTGTCACAGGTGGCAGCTTAACACACAGCACCACAGTGCTGGCCCCCATAAAGTATTTTTTCTCTCTGCTTTTAAAAAAAATTTATTCATGTATTTATTTTTTTTGGAAAGACAGATACTTAGAAGATTCAGAAAGATCTTCGTGTGCTTGTTTATTCCCTAAACGGCCACAACAGCCAGACCTGAACCAATCCAAAGCCAGCAGCCAGGAGCTTCTCCTGGGTATCTTATTCAGGTACAGGGTCCCAAGCTTTGGGCCGTCCTCGACTGCTTTCCCATGCCACAGGCAGGGAGCTGGATGGGAAGTGGAGTAGCTGGAATACGAACCAGTGCTTTTATGGGATACTGGTGTTTTAAGTTGAGGACTTATCCTTTGAGCCTTCAAGCTGTGTGGTTGCGTGAGTGTATGTGTGTGGCCATTATGTTTTGTATTTTTAAAGATTTATTTATTTTTATTGCAAAGTCAGAGAGGAAGAGAGGCAGAGAGGAATATCTTGACTCCCCAAGCAGCTGCAGTGGCCGGTGCTGTGCCAATCTGAAGTCAGGAGCCAGGAACTTCCTCCAGGTCTTCCACGCCGGTGCAGGGTCCCCAGTCTTTGGGCTGTCCTTGACTGCTTTCCTAGGCCAGAAGAGGTTCCTGGCTCCTGGCTTTGGCTTGATTCAGCTCCAGCTGTTGCAGCTGCTTGGGAGTGAATCAACACATAAAAGATCTTCCTCTCTGTCTCTCCTCCTCTCTGTATATCTGACTTTCCTATAAAAATAAATAAATGTTTTAAAAAATATTAGTAATTGAGAAAGCTGCTGTGATACTCATGAAAATGAATGAGTTATTATAAATGTAGCCAAACACAGGTCTCTGAGGTTGTTGAATAGTGGGTAAAGAGACTGACAGCCAGCTTTCCATGTGAACTCTGATATATGTCCTGGCTTACTCCACTTTGGGTCTAGCTCCATACTAATAGGCTGAGAAAAGCAACAGAAAATGGTCACACTGTTTGGGCCCCTGCCACCTAGGTGAGAGACCTGGATGTAGTTCCTGACTTTGGCTTGGCCCAGTTTCCACCATCTGAGGTGTCAGCCAGCAGATGGAAGAGCTCTCTTTCTCTCTCTAAAGATTTATTTTTTGGGCCTGGCGTGATAGGTTAGTGGCTAAAGTTCTCGCCTTGCATGGACCAGGATCCCATATGGGCTCCAGTTCTAATCTCGGCAGCCCCATGTCAGCTCAGCTCCGGCTGTTGCAGCCGCTTGGGGAGTGAATCAATGGATCGAAGATCTTGTCTCTCCTCCTCTCTGTATATTTGACTTTCCAATAAAAATAAAATAAATCTTTAAAAAAAAAAAGATTTACTTTTAGTGGAAAGGCAAATTTAGACGAAAGACAGATCCTTCCATCCGTTGTTTCATTCCTCAGATGATCGCAAAGGCCAGAGCTGAGCTGAGCAGGAGCCAGGAGCTTTTTCTGTGTCTCCCAAGCAGGTGCAGGGTCCCAAGATTTTGGGTTATCTTCTTCTTTTTTTTTTTTTTAAAAGATTTATTTATTTCATTACAGTCAGATATACACAGAGGAGGAGAGACAGAGAGGAAGATCTACCCGATGATTCACTCCCCAAGTGAGCCGCAACGGCCGGTGCTGCGCCGATCTGAAGCCGGGAACCAGGAACCTCTTCCGGGTCTCCCACGCGGGAGCAGGCTCCCAGTGCTCTGGGCCGTCCTTGACTGCCTTCCCAGGCCACAAGCAGGGAGCTGGATGGGAAGTGGAGCTGCTGGGATTAGAACCGGTGCCCATATGGGATCCTGGGGCGTTTAAGACGAGGACTTTTAGCCGCTAGGCCACACTGCCGGGCCCTGGGTTATCTTCTGTTGCTTTTCCAGGCCATTATCAGGGAGCTGGATGGAAAGTGGAACAGCTAGGACACAAGCTTGTTTCCATACTGTTTGCCAGCGCCTGTAGGTAGAGGATTAGCCCTTGTGCTGTCCCCAGATCTCTCTCTGTAACCCTGACTTTCAAAAAAAAAAAAATTTTTTTTTTGACTGAGCAGAACTTTTTGGATGGATTTAGGATTCACCTCCTTGCTGTACAATGTCTTAACTCTTTTAGGCTTTTGAAGTTTTTTTTTTTTTTAAGATTTATTTATTTTGTTTTTTTTGTTTTTTTTTAATTATTTATTATTTAACTTCAGTAATTACATTGTATTATGTGACACAGTTACATAGATACTTGGGTTCTCCCCACCCCTCCCCAAACCCTCCCACCATGGTGGATTCCTCCACCTTGTTGCATAACCACAGCTCAAGTTCAGTTGAGATTTCCCCATTGCAAGCGTATACCAAACATAGAGTCCAGCATCTTATTGTCCCGTCAAGTTCAACGGCTTCTTAGGTATACCCTCTCTGGTCTGATGACAGAGCCAGCAGAGTATCATCCCAGTCAATTGAAAGCTCCAACATACCATCAGCAAAAATTTACATCATTATGGAATTAATTGACATAGTAATGAGTAACCAATATGTTAAAAGTAAATGCGGGTTCCCAGCCACCTTCTGTGACCACCTCACCTATACTTCAATTTTAGTTTATACACAACATATAACATTCAAAACATAACATGTTATACATAACATCATATCATCTTAAATTAAGGCAAACATGTGGTATTTAACCTTTTGGGATTGGCTCATTTCCCTTAGCATTATGGTTTCCAGTTTGGCCCATTTGGCCACAAAGAACTGCATTTTGTTTTTTTTAATAGCTGAGTAGTATTCCATGGAGTAGATGAACCATAGCTTTCTTATCCAATCCTCTGTTGATGGGCAAAGATCCTCTGTCTGCTGGCTCACTCTCCAAGTGGCTGCAATTGCTGGGGCCAAGCCGATTGGGATCCAGGAGCCAGGAACCAGGAGCCTCCCCTGGGTCTCCTATGTGGGTTCAGGGTCCCCAGGCTTTGGACCATCCTCAGCTGCTTTCCCAGGTCACAAGCAGGGAGTTGGATGTGAAGTGGAGCAGCCGGTGCAGGAACCGGTATTCGCATGGGATCCTGGGATGTGGAAGGTGAGGATGCAGCCACCAAGCTGTTGAGCCAGGCCCAAGCTTTTGAAAATTTTGTCTATTTTTATTTGGAAGGCAGAGAGAAAGATAGAGACATCTTGTAGTTACTGTTGCACTTCGTAATTGTCTACCACAATAGAGTGTGGGTCAGGATGATTCCTGGAGCTGAACTCAATCTGTTTCCTGCACCATTTTTGAGGACCCAGACACTTGGGCAATCATTTCTTTTCTTTCTTTCTTTCTTTCTTTCTTTATTTTTCAATCATTTTTAAAAGATTTTTTTTTTATTGGAAAAGCAGATATATGTAGTGAAGGAGATACAGAGAGGAAGATCTTCTGTCCTCTGGTTTACTTCCCAAGTGGCCGCAACAGCTTAGATGAGCTGATCCGAAGCCAGGAGCCAGGAGCTTCTTCAGGTTTCCCACACGGGTGTAGGGTCCCAAGGCTTTGGGCCGTCTTCGACTGATTTTACTTGAGCTCTTTGTTTTCATGGAAAAAACGTAAAGCACAAAATATGTTCAAGCTAGAAGGACCTTAACAGTTACCTCTGATCCCTTTTTAAAAAATTTTTAAATAATTTATTTTAAGGATTTATTTTTTTTCCTTTTTATATTTATAGTTTATCATGTTTTTTTTAGATTTTTGTTTTTATTACAAAGTCAGATATACAGAGAGGAGGAGAGACAGAGAGGAAGATCTTCCACCCGATGATTCACTCTCTAAGTGACCACAACGGCCGGTGCTGCGCTGATCTGAAGCCGGGAACCAGGAACCTCTTCCAGGTCTCCCACGCGGGAGCAGGCTCCCAATGCATTGGGCCGTCCTCGACTGCTTTCCCAGGCCACAAGCAGGGAGCTGGATGGGAAGTGGAGCTGCCGGGATAAGAACCGGCACCCATATGGGATCCTGGGACGTTCAAGGAGACGACTTTAGCCGCTAGGCCACGGCACCGGGCCCTATTTTATCATATTTTTAAATACTTATTTGAAAGGTAATGTAGGAGAGACATAGAGAAAAGTTCCATTCGCTGGTTTTCTTCCCGGTTGATTGCAGGGGGCCAGGCCAAAACCAGTAGTCTAAAATCTCATTGGGTATCCCACATGGGTAGCAGGGGGCCCAAGCACTTGGGGCCATTTGCTGCCCCTTTTGCAGGTACATGATCAGGGACTTGGAACAGAACCAGAGCAGTTGGGACTCAAGCTGTTAACTATATGGGATGCTGGTATTGCAGCTTAGCATGCTGTACTACAACACTGGCTCAGGGTAATTGGAGTCTGCGCTTTGATTTCAGCATTTCCCTATGATACTGTCTTGTATAGAGGGCATTGCCTGTACATATAGTGCAGACTTCATTTGTGAAGTTGTCCATCTGCAAAGACTGAAACAGGATGCTGATTTCTGCAATGTTGTATTATTGAAAATGGGCAAAGTGTGGAGCAGTCTTTTTTTATTGTAATTCTTTTAGTTTTTGCTTATCAGTATTTTCTATTTTTTTATAACTTTTTTATTTTTCATGACGCTCAGGGAGTTCCCGTTCCACTCTGCCCATTCCGCTTTCCCGCCACTGGTTTCCACTTTAGCATTCCAGTAGTATACTCCATCAGCACAAACCATAAGTCCATCATTGTTCTGGTTAAGTGTGCCATGACATTGTAGGTATAGGCAATGATAGAAGGTCCAGCATCCTGTTGTCAAGATACATTTAACAGTTTTATTGGAATTCCATGTTTTATTCAGGAGAAGAGATTATTCAGGAGATGCAATGTATTGTCACATTTTAGTATGCTTGCCTCCATTATACAGTTCCTCTAGATGAATCTATGTATAAACATGTTTGTCTGTATGTGTATAGATCTTGTATTTTGCATAAAGGTTGGCTTATATCAAAGAGAACATATGATACTTGTCCTCCCGAGATTGATTTATTTCACAGAGCATAATGGTTTCTAGTTGGCACCATTTTGTTGCAAATGTTAGAATTTCATTATTTTAATTTAAAGGCTGAATAGTATTCCAGAGTGTAGATGTACCACAGCTTCTTTATCCATTCCTCTTTCTACGGGTGTCTGGCTTGTCATGTCTTCGCTATTGTGGATTGTGCTGCTGTAAATATAGGATTACAGATCACTCTCTTGTATGCAGATTTCATTTCCTTTGGATATATTTCCATCAGTGGGATAGCTGGGTCATACAGTAGATCAATTTTCAGTTGTGTACACACTCATGGAACAATATTTGTGATTCTTTTAGGAAAACCTCAAATGCTTTCTGGAGAGGTGCTGCCTTCCCTGCTCTCAGGCATCCAGGCTGTGAAGCCTGTTGTCCAGCCCAGGAAATCCTCCCCGCCAGATGTCTGCACCTCTCCTCAAGAAAAGCCCATCAGGACTGTGGCTCCCCAAGCCGAGGAGGAGACCGAGGATGGTGGACTCTTTATTCCGATGGGTAGGCTTGCTTTATGAGTTGAAAAGAACCCAGTAGCATGTAGATGGCAGCTTAATGGAGAAGCAGAAAACAGAATACAGCAGATAGTTGGAGGTCCCTGTTGTTCTCTTTTAGTTATTATCCTCTTGTGGATAAGCACAGTCTTGACTTTCAGCAGCATATATTTGTTCACCTCTTATGGGCTTGATGTTGATGGGAAATATGTGCACTTTTTGTGACTGCTTCTTTCTGACTTGACATTATGTTTTTGAAGTTCATCTGTATTGTTCTAAGCATCTGGTAAGTGGTTACAGCATTCTGTTTCAGTACTCTGCGTTTTCTTCATCCACTGGCCTCTTGATGGTGTTTGCACTGTTCACAGTTGTAGATGACTCTGAATTCTGCTGCAGTGAACATTCTGCTGTGTATTGTTTTGGGAAGATTTATGCCACTCTCTGTGATGGTAACTTTCACACATTTTCTTTCTTTTTTTTTTTTTAATTAGTTTTATATTTCACTTAGAGACCTCCTATCTGCTGTTCACTCTTCAACATTCAAGACTGAGCTAGGTGGAAGCTGGGAGCAAGGGACTCAGTCCAGAACTTCTCTGTGGTGGGCAGGGGCCCAGCTGTTTGAGTGGTCACTGCTGCCTTAGGGGTCCACACTTGTGGGGATGTGGAATTGGGAATGGAGCTGGGGACTCCAGGCCAGGCGTTCTGATAGGAGATGTTGGCATCCCTATCTGAGGTAGGCTCAGCCTCTGACCTTCATTGAAATGTTCTGTCACACTAAGGAATATCTTTCTTTTCCTAGCATTTAAAAAAAAATATTTATTTTATTTTACTTTTTTTAAGATTTATTTATTTTTTATTGGAAAGTCAGATATATATAGAGAGAGGAGGAGAGACAAAGAGGAAGATCTTCCATCTGATGATTCACTCCCCAAGCAGCCACAACGGCCAGTGCTGTGCCAATCCAAAGCCAGGAGCCAGGAGCCAGGAGCCTTTTCTGGTCTCCCACGCAGGTGCAGGGTCCCAAGGTTTTGGGCTGTCTTTGACTGCTTTCCCAGACCACAAGCAGGGAACTGGATAGGACGCAAGGCCACCGGGATTAGAACTGGTGTCGAAATGGGATTCCAGCACTAGGCTATTGCAGTGGGCCCCTAGTGTTCTGATATACTGCATTTTCATCAAATGCCTTCTCCTAGTTCTAGTAAATATATGATTGTGTAGTTTTTCTGTGTTCTGTTAGTGTGGTGCTGATTTTTAGAAAAAGTCTTGTTTGCTACAGTTTAGTATAATATGCTGATTATTTTTGGAAAATGAATATGGATAGTTGTGTCAGTTACCACTACAACTAATAGGGAAGAATCTGTAATCGTTAGAGTTCGCTTAGTCCTCTTTGCAGCCCCCCTTCTCAGCCATTGAACATCACTCCTCTTGTTGCTGTTTCTGTTGTTTTGCATTTTCTGCCCTGTATGCTAACATCATACATTATGTTGTCATTTGCATCTAATTTCTTTCATTTAACTTCTGAAGTTTCTGTTTGCATTGCTGAGTGGTATTCCATTACTTAAGTGTGTGGCAATGTGTTTATCACAAGTTGGTTTTGTTTCCAGTTGTTGCCTGTTAAGTTGACGCTCTGTGTTAAGCAGTCCTGTGTGTGACTTGTTAGCACAGGTTTTCCTGGATGAATAGCTAGACATGTGATTGCTGGGTCATAGGGTAAATAAATGCTTGGGTTTATAAGAAACTGCTGAAGTGTTTTCCAAAGTACCCGTACTATTTTACATTCCCATCAGCAATGTATGATGTTAGCAGTTGAGCTGCATCTTTGTCAGAAGTTGTCAGATTCACATTTTATCCATTGTAGTTGGTGTGTAATGGTATTGCGTTGTATATGTGTTCTAAAATTTATTTTAAAATTTTAAGAGTTAAAGAGAGAGCAAGAAAGAGATAGAACTTCCCTCTGTTGGTTCATTCTCCAAATGGCTGTATTATCCGGGGCTAGGTCAGGTGGAAATTAGGAACCAGGAGCTTCATTCAGGTCTCCCATGCTGGTGCAGGGACCCAAGGAGTTGGACCATCTTCAGAGCCCCCGTATGCTTCCATGTAACTTCTGTTATTGTTAGCATTTTCCATTACCACAATATAATGACTACAACTTAGAAATTAGGGAACCAGTGTTGGGGTGGAGTGAGTCTGCTTCTGACACTTAGTATAACATCCTGTATTGATAGTCTTATATTCTCTGCTTCTGATCCACCTTCCTGCTACTGTACCTGGGAAGGCAGTAGAAGATGGCCTAGCCGCCTGTGTCCTTGGCATTCGTATGTCAGACCAGCAAGGGGTTCCTTCCTGGTTTCTGGCCTTGGCCTGTCCAGACCTGTGTAATCGTTTGGAGAGTGAGGAAGATGGAAGATTTAGGTCTCTGTCTTTCTGTCTTGCTCTCTCTCACATTCTGTCATTCTGCCTTACAGACCTTTTTTTTTTTTTTTTTTTTTTTTTTTTTTAAGATTTATTTTATTTTATTGGAAAGTCAGATATACAGAGAGGAGGAGAGACAGAGAGGAAGATATTCCATCCGATGAGTCACTCCCCAAGTGACTGCAATGGCCGGTTCTGTGCCAATCCGAAGCCAGGAGCCAGGAACTTCTTCCAGGTCTCCCACGTGGGCTGTCCTCAGCTGCTTTCCCAGGCCACAAACAGGGAGTTGGACGGGAAGCGGGGCCACCAGAATTAGAACCAGAACCCGTATGGGATCCTGGCGTTCAAGGCAAGGACTTTAACCACTACGCTATCGTGCCGGGCCCTGTTTTCTTTTTTTTTTCCTTTATTTTCACTAATTTTTTCTAAGTATTTATTTATTTTTATTGGAAAGACAGATTTACAGAGAGGAGACAGAGAGAAGATCTTCTGTCCACTGATTCACTCTCCAAGAGGCTACAACAGCTGGAGCTGTGCTGATCCAAAGCCAGGAACCAAAAGCTACTTCTCGGTCTCCCATATGGGTTGGGGCCTAAGACCTTGGTCCATATTTCCCTGCTTTAACAGACCATAAGCACAGAGCCAGATCAAAAGTGGATCAGCTGGGATATAAACTGGTGCTCCCGTACGGGATGCTGACACCATAGGATGGAGGATTAGTTTGTTTGAATCAAAGTGCCAGCCCCGGGCTCGACGGCGTGGCCTAGTGGCTAAGGTCCTCGCCTTGATCCCATATGGCCGCTGGTTCTGATCCCGGCAGCTCCACTTCCCCTCTGTCTCTCCTCCTCTCAGTATATCTGACTTTGTAATAAAAATAAAAAATAAATCTTTAAAAAAAAAAAAAAAAAGTGCCAGCCCCAAGAGCCAGGATTTCTAAGGTGTTACCTGGGAAATATATAGAGTAATGATTAAGGCTGCAGATTCTAAGCTTCTAGTGTTTGTCTTCAAAACATGAATGCCACTAATTATTAAAGGAAGTTTCTTAACTTCTGTGCTTCAGTTTTCTCACCTGTATGGTGAGAAAATAATAGTCATGACTTGTTCATTGAAATAAATGAGTAACTATGAAATGTGTGGAAGAGTGTTTCACATGAATATTTAATGAATGTTAGTAGTTATTGCTATATAGTATGAATACCAACTCTATTGTTACCACTGCTGCATCATAGTCTTTGATTTCCAGGACCTGACAGCTGCCAGCTTGACTTCTTTTTTTTTTTTTTTTTAACTTGAAAATCAGAATTACAGAGAGAGAGAGAGAATGAGAATCTTTCATCTGTTGATTCACGTCCCAGATGGCTGCTTCAGCCGGAACTGGGCCAGTCTGAAGCTGGTAGCCAGTTTCAGCTACACCATGTGAGTGTAAGGTTCCAAGGACTTGGGCCCTTTTCTGCTGGTTACCTAGGCTACCTGCAGGGGGCTAATCAGAAGTGGAGTAGCTGGCACATGAGCCAGCACCCATATGGGATGCCAGCACTGCAGGCCCAGGATTAGAGTACACCCCTCTTTCCTCCATAGTGTTACTTTTTTTTTTTTTAAATTTTTTCCCTGTGGTTTTTTTTTCCTTTTTAAAGATTTATTTATTTTATCACCAAGTCAGATATACAGAGAGGAGGAGAGACAGAGAGGAAGATCTTCCATCCAATGTTTCACTCCCCAAGTGACCGGAACGGTCGGTGCTGCACTGATCCGAAGCCCTGAACCAGAAACCTCTTCCGGGTCTCCCACATGGGTGCAGGGTCCCAAGGCTTTGGGCCGTCCTCGACTGCTTTCCCAGGCCACAAGCAGGGAGCTGGATGGGAAGCAGGGCCTCC
This sequence comes from Ochotona princeps, assembly GCF_030435755.1. Taxonomy (NCBI): domain Eukaryota; kingdom Metazoa; phylum Chordata; class Mammalia; order Lagomorpha; family Ochotonidae; genus Ochotona; species Ochotona princeps. The sequence goes on along the minus strand of NC_080833.1, from coordinate 109,616,212 downwards.
AGGATTAGAACCGGCGCCCATATGGGATCCCGGGGCGTTCAAGGACTTTAGCCGCTGGGCCCCCATGCTGTTACTTTTGAGGGTGTGTTCCTAGGGAAGCTGTTTTCAAGGATTTTGGTGATATTCTTGGTTTATTTTCAGAACAAGACAATGGAGAAATTGAGAAAAAGAGAAAAAAGAAGAAAGGTACCAAGAGGAAACGAGATGGAAAGGATCAAGAAGAAGGGACCTCAACTTATGACCTGAAACTGGATGACATGCTTGACCGTACGTTGGAGGATGGTGCCAAGCAGCACAACTTAACTGCAGTCAACGTACGGAACATCCTCCATGTGAGTGAGACTGGGAAGTTGTGTAATGGGTTATAAGTTCCATGCGAAGGCCAAAATATACTCAGCAAATTTGTTTTAAAGGTTTATTTACTTATGAAGAGTTGTAGAGAGAGTAAGAGACAGTGAGAGAGATCTTCTGTCTATTGATTTACTTCTAAGGTGGCTATAATGACCAGCACTGGTCCAGGCTGAAGGAAGGGCTCAGGAGCCTAAGCGTATGGGCCATTTTCTACTGCTTTTCCCAGGTCTAATCTGGCAGGGTGCTGGATCAGAATTAGAGTGCGAGCTGGTGTTATGGTGTAACCACTGCTATCAGCACATGTTGGTGCCGGTTTAAGACCTGGCTTCTGGGGCCCGGCGGCGTGGCCTAGCGGCTAAAGTCCTCGCCTTGAAAGCCCCGGGATCCCATATGGGCGCCGGTTCTAGTCCCGGCAGCTCCACTTCCCATCCAGCTCCCTGCCTGTGGCCTGGGAAAGCAGTCGAGGACGGCCCAATGCATTGGGACCCTGCACCCGCGTGGGAGGCCCAGAAGAGGTTCCAGGTTCCCGGCTTCAGATCGGCGCGCACCGGCCCGTTGCGGCTCACTTGGGGAGTGAAAAAAAAGATTTTATTATTATTAGAAAGCCGGATACACAAAGAGGAGGAGAGACAGAGAGGAAGATCTTCCATCCGATGATTCACTCCCCAAGTGAGCCGCAACGGGCCGGTGCGCGCAGATCCGATGCCGGGAACCAGGAACCTCTTCTGGGTCTCTCACGCCATTGCAGGTCCCAAATCTTTGGGCCATCCTCCACTGCTTTCCCAGGCCACAGGCAAGGAGCTGGATGGGAAGTGGAGCTGCCGGGACTAGAACCGGCGCCCATAGGGGATCCCGGGGCGTTCAAGGCGAGGACTTTAGCCGCCAGGCCACGCCGCCAGGCCCAATAATAAATCTTTAAAAAGGGAAAAAAAAAGACCTGGCTTCTCCGCTTCTTATCCAGCTTCCTGCTAATGTGCTTCAGCGAACAGCAGAAGACAGCCTAAGTGCTTGGGTTCCTGCACCAATATGAGGGACTTTAATGAAGCTCTTGATTCCTGGCTTTGACCTGGAACAGTCCTGGTTGTTGTAACCATTTGGGGAGTGAACCAATGAATGGAATCTCTCTTTCTCTCTGTAACTTTGCCTTTCAAGTAAATTAAAGGAATAAAGAAAGAACTAGAGCAGTCAAGACATCAGCTGGTACACATATGAGGCAGTGACATCACAAGTGGCTGCTGTACTCATAACTCCATGAGACAGCTCTCCAAACTTTTTTTTAAAAGATTGCTTTATTCTTATTTATTCTTATTGGAAAGGCAGGTTGGTTTTTTGTTTGTTTGTTTTAAGTTTTTTGTTTTTCTATGATACAGTTCCATAGGCTCTGGGAAGAAGAAATTTCTTGATTTTGATTATATGGGTTAGGAATTTGGTAGGTTACCTGTGATTTACCTGTGTATTCTTATTTCTTAATCCATTATCTTGTCCCTCTTAGAGATAAGGTTTGTAAGTGGAGGCATAGTTAGCAGCATGTGTCACTGAGAACAGAATTTACTTAAAAGTGAGAGAATATACATGCATTCAGGCCTGAGTGTTGGCCACCCCACACTGAGACATGTATGTCATGAGTGGGCAAAAGGGCTTCCCGTGTCTGTGAGAAAGGGAAGTATCTGCAAGTGTGGTCCATAGCTAAAAGAACCTCTCCCTTTCTTCCCATTTTTAGCCTCTTGTATGAGGCAGAGGATGGTTCCCTTTTAATTGCATAAAGACATGAGTAAGGTTTAGCTTGCTTGAAGCCTTTTGGGACCTCTGCTACATTCTCTTGCGCAATTCTTGGTGGTCATCACTGTGCGTCCTTTGGTTTCCGGATGAGACACAGGTACATTCTGGGAAGGTGGGCAACTCAGTTGACAGAGTTATATTGCAGAGCTGCAAGAATTCCAGCTCATCGGGAGATAATTAATAGTCTGGCTCTACCATAGCAGCAAAACATTGTACACTCCAAGATAGCTTTCTCTTCGTAGCATACTTAGAAATGTGAACACATGTTTAAAAATAGCTAAATTGAAAGATAATTCATCCCTCTGCTTCCTTCTGCTGTAGCGTTTATCATTCAGCATATTTGAAATGGTAATTTTCACAGTGGATTTGCTCTTCTGTTCGAAGACATTGCCAGGTAGTAGTGCTCCAGTAGCACTTTGTGCATAAATGAATGCTGTTCTTGGTATGTGTTTGGGGCCTGGCTAAATCCTCACTTTGTAAGCGCTAAGATTCCATGTAGGCACCAATTTGTCTGACTGCTTCACTTCCCATCCAGCTCCCTGCTTGTGGCCTGGGAAAGCAGTCGAGGATGGCCCAAAGCCTTGGGAACCTGAACCTGCATAGGAGACCCAGAAGAAGCTCCTAGTTCCTGGCTTCTGATCAGCTCAGCTCTGGCCGTTGTGGCTACTTGTGGAGTGCAACAGTGGAAGGAAGATCCTTCTCTCTGTTTCTCCTCTCTGTAAACTGACTTTCCAATAAAAATAAAATAAAATAAAATAAATAAAAAGGAACAAAGATGTATTTGTAGAGACCTTGCTGTTTGTTATTCTTTGTCTTTTTTTAAAGATTGATTTATTGGGCCTGGCATGGTAGTGTAGCAGCTTAAGTCCTCGCCTTGTACATGCCTGGATTCCATATGGGCGCTGGTTCTAATCCCGGCAGCTCTGCTTCCCATCCAGCTCCCTGCTTGTGGCCTGGGAAAGCAGCTGAGGATGGCTCAAAGCCTTGGTACCGTGTACCTGCGTGGGAGACCCGGAAGAGGCTCTTGGCTTTGTATCAGCTCAGCTCTGGTTGTTGTGGCTAACTGGGGAGGAAATCATCGAATGGAAAATCTTCCTCCCTGTCTCTCCTCCTCTCTGTATATCTGACTTTCCAATAAAAACACATTTTTTTTAATCTTAAAAAAAAAAAAGAGCCTCTATGCTAACACAAATAACCAGAGCCAGCATGATGGCTCAATTGGCAAATCAACCACCTCCAAACTCCAGTGTCCCATATGGATGCCAGTTCTTTTCTAGCGCCCATATAGGATCCTCGTGCATGCAAGGTAAGGACTTTAGCCACTAGGCTACTGTGCCAGGCCCAGAGCTCTCTTTTTATGTGAACCATTCCTGTTTGTAGCGCAACTGATGAATCGGGTCCATTTGCTGCTGCATCTGTTAAGTTGTACGCTTGCTGAAGTTTGGCTTTATTTTCCATTTCCTACCTTGCCCAGCTAACTCTCATATATCATCTACATAGGTCTTTCGAGTTAAAGAGAGTTGAGTTTTGTCTAGATGACAAACCCTTGTTCATTAAACTAAAATTTTTTCTTTCTCTAGGAAGTAATCACAAATGAACATGTGGTAGCTATGATGAAAGCAGCCATCAGTGAGACGGAAGACATGCCGATGTTTGTGAGTGATTAACTCTTTTAACTCATGGAGCAAGGTTATTTGTAAACTGGCTAAGTTAGACGTCACTTGAGAGATTATTAACAATTTGGTATCTGGAAGCAGAGTTAGCATTTGAAAACCCGATTATCACATGACGATTTTTACTGACCATTTTCTTCTTGCTTCCTCTCCTTAGGAACCTAAGATGACACGCTCTAAATTGAAGGAAGTGGTGGAGAAAGGAGTGGTGAGTGTCCTGGCTTTTGTTTATTTAACATAGGAAATAGTTTCTAGTCCCAGATTATTCGTAGGGAAAAATATAAGCAAGATTGTGTTTTCTTCATCAAAGAATTTTTTTGGAGTTGGCAACAATAGCATTGTGGATAAAGCCACTGCCTACAGTGTCACTATGCCATATGGGAGGCAGTCTGAGTCCCAACTATTCTACTTTCCATCTAGCTCCTCACTCATATCTGGGAAGGAATGGAATATGGCCACATTGCTTTGGTTCCTGCTTGTGTGGGGGACTGAGAGTGGTGCTGGTTCCTGGCTTTGGACTGGCTTAGCTGTTTGGGGAGCAAACTAGTAGATGGAAGATAATGCTTTATCTTGCCCTCTTTCTCTGTAACTTTGCTTTTTGCATAAATAAATAAATCTTCAAAAAATTGTCTCTCCCTCTCTAAAGGTCTGTCTTTCCAATGAAAATAAATAAATCTGTAAAAAAATAAAAGGCAGTGTTAAAGATATATAGAGAGAATAAGATTTTTATCCCCAAATGGTTTCAGTGGCCAGGGCTGGGCCTTGCCAACGTAAAGAACTTGTAATTCCACATAGGTCTCCCATCTGGGCAGCAGAGGCCTAAGGACTCAAAGCCATCTTCTGCAGGGAGCTAGATCAGAAGTGAAACCGCGGGCCTGATATAGTAGCCTAATGGCTGTAAATCCTCGCCTTGCAACCACTGGGATTTCATACAGGTGCTAGTTTGTGTCCTGGCTGCTCCACTTCTCATCCAGCTCCTTGCCTGTGTCATGGGAAAGCAGTAGATGATGGTTCAAAGCTTTGGGTTCCTGCACCCATGTGGGAAACCCGGAAGAGCTCCTGGCTCCTGGCTTCGGATTTGCTTGGCTCTGGTCATTGTGGCTACTTGGAGAGTGAACTAAGAGATGGAAGAGCTTTCTCTCGGAATTGCCTTCTCTCTATATATCTACCTTTTCAATAAAAATAAGCAAATCTTAAAAAAAAAAAAAGTGGAGCAGCAGGAACTGAACCAAAGTGCTAGTGTGATCAGATGGGATTCCGATGTCACAGTGACTTAATCTGAGTGATAACAGCGGACTGGAGGTACCAAGCTGGAGCAGGCAGTACCAAGAAATAGATTTTGCTTTTTCTTCTATTAAGCTTTGGCACTTAATTGAGAGCATGCCTTCAGGGATAGTTCTGGATAAGTGCAGATAACTAGACTTTTTGTGATGGTAAAGAAAAAATAAAATGGATAGGCAGTACATCAAATAATCATTTATATTCTCTCTTTAAAGGTTATTCCAACTTGGAATATTTCACCAATTAAAAAGGCCAATGAAATTAAGGTAAACTTGAAATTGGTAATTGTTAACTCTTTTCTGAAAAGATTTTGTCAATTTTGAATCCCAAATTCATTTCCATTTGTTAACTTTTTTTTAAATACCCCCCATTATTTATTTATTTTTTAAAATTTCAGCTTGTTTGGATTTTTCCATTCCATTCCTCTTAGGTTTGCGTCTCGTGGACTCACTTTGCCCCTGCCTCCTATAGTTTACATTTTACATTCTTAAAATTTGTTTTTCTGCCCTGCTTTCCCCCTTTAGATTCCAAATACATATGATTTGCGTTTCCCATTGCACCTCCATTTTTTTCTAATTATTCTAATGCAGCCTCCTCAGTTTGTGGATATTCAGCTTGAAGAAGATGATTCCTCAGATGAAGAATACCAGCCAGATGACGAAGAGGAAGATGAGACTGCCGAAGAGGTTCGTTGATTGTTGATGACCTTGTAGAAAAAATTTGTCTTAATCAGGCCAGGTGTTCCCTGCTCTCTAGCTATGTTACGTGTTTTGTTGAGAGGATTGCTCATTTCTATTTTTCTGCTCTTCACACTTCTTACTTTTTTACTTATTGTATTATGATATACAATACACATACAATGCAGAAATGTGCACAGAATCAAATTTAGTTTATGTGACTATGATGCAAAGTTTTATGAAGCTTCCCTCAAAGTCAAGAATTACAGCATTACTGGGATACCTCCTCTCTGTCATTCCCTATCAAAACGTCCTTTCACCGTCTAAAGATAACCACTGTTCTGAATTTTTGGTAATTGCTTCTTTTCTTTTATTTATACTTGTGTCATTTAAATATGCATCTGTACACTGTATCTCAGTTTTGCTTGTTTCTGGACTTTTTATATGTATGGACACATTAGCATTTGGGGTTTTTTTGTTCTTGCCTTGTTTTTGTTCAATTCTATGCTTTTGAGATTTATCTGTATTATTGATTATTGCCATATTTTAATCGTTTTCATTGCCACATTAATATATTCTTTAACCTGTTTATTAATGTCTTCCTGGACTTGTTTGGGTAAAGACTTTAAACTATTGGCTTATGTTTTTACGGAGTTGAAACACAAATGAATTAAGGTGATCTTAACTGCTTTTTCTGCTTTAGGTTATTAAACTTTTATTTAAATTTTACTTTCTGTTACTTACACCAGTTGAAAGATGTTTTGAATTGAGGCAGGGGGTATAAATTTAAAAGTGAACAGGGGTTGTTTTCTAGAGCTTATTGGAAAGCGATGTTGAAAGCACTGCTTCGTCTCCGCGAGGTGCAAAGAAAACCAGATTGAGGCAGGCTCCAGAGATGGCTGAGACGGATGAGGAGAGTGGCCCGTTATCAGAGGTAAATGAGCACTTTACAGAGGGAACAGGGTTAGTGCTGCTGTAAAACCAGATTAGTCATCTGTGGTGATTCTAGGCTTTCACCTCTTTTCATAGTCTCTTAAGTCAGTGAACAGTTACGTGACGGGAAAGAGCTTTTCTGAGTTCTCATGCAAAAATTGTGCAACTAGAAATTTCTTTTTCCCTTCTCTTCTCTCATACGAGGTTTTCTAATAATTGTTCTAAAGCCATTTTTGGTTAGATTTTCTGCTTTTTGATAACTTGCGTATTTCACTGGAAGTAAGATGAAACCTGGCTACAGTCTAGTACTTGACAGTGCCTTTGTAGTGAAGACAAAGATCAGTAGTATTTGGAAAGCCCTCTGCTTTCTGCCTGTCCCCTACTTCCTGTCCCTGTCTCCTTCTCTCCTTTTAGTTATTCAGTTATTTATTTATTTATTTTTGTCACTTTTAAGCAGGCTGAGAAAGTTACCACACCTGCTATTAGGCACATCAGTGCTGAAGTGGTACCCATGGGGCCCCCGCCCCCACCCAAGCCAAAACAGACTAAGGATAGTGCTTTCATGGAAAAGCTGCATGCAGTAGATGAAGAACTGGCTTCCAGTCCAGTCTGCATGGATTCTTTCCAGGTAAAATTTGTAACTCTACATCACTGTGATGGTCCAGTATAGTTATTTAGCTGTTGCTTAGGTGAAAAAGAAAGAAAGCTACATTTTAAAAAAGATACTACATTTCTTTTTTTATAGATTTGTTTTTATTTGAAAGACAGATTTATAGAGAGGAGAGACAGAAAGATCTTTTGTATACTCGTTCACTCCCCAAGTGGCTGCAACGGCTGGAGCTGAGCTGATCTGAAGCCAGGAGCTTCTGCTAAGTCTCACGTGGGTGCAGGGTCCCATGGCTTTGGGTTGTCCTCTCCTGCTTTCCCAGGCCACAAGCAGAGAACTGGATGGGGAGTGGAGCAGCCAGGACATGAACTGGCACCCATATGGGATCCTAGTGGTTGCAAGAAGTATTTATACCCATAAGCCATTGCACCTGTTCTAGATACTGCATAACAAATAGCCATGAAATATCTTAGTTTTTTTCCAAGGTTTATTTATTTGAAAGGTCAAGTGACAGAGAAAAAGGGGTATCTGCTCCGGTCAGCTGAGCCAGAAACGTGGACAGAGATAGAGTCTGGGGATGAAGCACCGACAGGAGACCAGTGATGGTAGAAGTCTCTGCGAAGTCTCGCTTTATTGCTCCTTCACCTCTGCTTATATACTCTTTCCCCCAAGTCCTAATTTAGCCAGGAAATTGGGTACAGATGAGTCCAGTTAGTCTAGGTGTTTTTAGCCACAAGCCCAGTTTCTGTTCCTGCCCATCCCAACAGCACTAATCAACTCCTTAGCCCACAGCAGGTATCTTTCATCTACTGATTCAATCACAATCACCACTTGCCGATAATAGCTGTGGCGAGGCAAAGCTGAAGTCAGGAGCCAGAAATTCTGTCTGCGTCTTCTACGTAGGTGGCAGGAACCCAAGCTTTTGTAATACCATCCACTACTATCTCCTAGGCATATTAGTGGAAAGCTAGGTTGGATATCGAGGTGAGACTCGATCCTAGCATTCCAACATGGAATGTACATGTCCCAAGCAGTGGCTTAAATCATTACTCCTCCACAGTGCCTGTTCCAGATTGTTAGTCTTTCATACTCTATTCGATTTTTGCTATTTAATGTTAAGTGAGAAGAGCATTCTTATTTTTTTTTCTTAAGTTTTCTATTTACTTATTTGAAAGGCAGATCTACATATAGAGAGGGAAATACATGGAGAGATCATGCATTTGGTAGCTTATCCCGAAAGGCCACAGTAGCCAGAGCTGGGCCACTTAGAAGTTAGGAGCCAGGAGCTTCTTCTAGGCCTTCCCTGTGTGTGGGGGACTCAAACATTTGGGCCATCCTTCACTAATTTTTTAGGCAGATGAGCACGGAAGTGGAGCAGCAGCTAGAACTTGAACTGGCATCTACATGGAATGCTTTGCAGCTTTACCCCTATGCCACACTGGTGGCTCCTACAAACCGTTTTAGAATGTATGTTACAATTACAGGTTTTGGTTAGACTTAAATGCTTGTCGTGTATATTTGGTAGAAAGAAGTTCATTCTCTTACATCACATTAGTACAGTTATCAAAATCAGGTATCAGATTACTCTCATATTGTTGCTTGAGTAATGCGCACATAAGGGTAAATTTTATGGCAAATGGATTATGTATCTCAATAAAGCTGTTTACGAAATAGTGACTTAAAACTGATGTCCCTTTTCTTAAAATTTAAAAACTGACGGCCAAAAGTAGTAGCCTAATGGCTAAAGTCCTCATCTAGCACGCACTGGGATCCCATATGGCTACTGGTTCTAATCCTGGCGACCCCACTTCCCATCCAGCTCCCTGCTTGTGATGTGGGAAAGCCGTCAAGGATGTCCCAAAGCTTTAGGACCCTGTACTCGTGTGGGAGACCCAGAAAAGGCTTCTGACTCCTGTCTTCAGATCAGCTCAGCTTCGTCCGTTGCAGCCACTTGGAGCAGCTACTTCAGGAGTGAACCAGTGGAAGGAAGATTTCTACAGTTATAATAAACGTAGATTGTATAGAGGAGAGATTTTGTTGTTTAAGGCAGCTTAGAGCCAAGTGATGAGATTTAGAGCATTTTGAAACCTCATTCACTCTTTTTTTCCACACTTTTTTTTTCTTCTTTCTTAGTCCATGGATGACAGTCTGATAGCATTCCGCACCCGTTCTAAGATGCCCCTGAAAGATGTCCCCCTGGGTCAGCTAGAGGCGGAGCTCCGTGCCCCTGACATTACTCCAGATATGTATGACCCCAATACGGCTGATGATGAAGACTGGAAGGTGTGGCTAGGGGGACTCATGAACGATGACGTGGGGAATGAAGGTAAGTGGTTGGTTTACAGTTAGTCTTTTATTCATTGGAAGCTTGAAGAATGAGGTATTGGGAGCTGGCGCTGTGTGGGTATCAGGCTAAGCTGCTACCTACAGTGCCAGCATCCCATATGGGCACAGTTTTTTTTTTTTTCCTGGCTGCTCCATTTCTGATCCAACTCACTGCTTCTGGCGAGGGAAGTAGCAAAGGATGGCCCAAGACTTTGGACACTGTACTCACCTGTGAGACCTGGCAAAAAGTCCTGGATGTTGGCTGCTGCCTTTGTGTCGGGTCAGCTCCAGCTGTTGTGGCCATTTGGGGAATGAACCAGCAAATGGAAGATCTCTCTGTCTGTCCTGCTGTCTGTAACTCTGCCTTTCTAATAAAAATAAAATAAGGAATTTAGTGTCGGACTGGCACTGTGGCATCGCTGGTAAAGCTGCTGCCTGCACAGCAGCATCCTGTACCTACTGGTTAGTTTCCCAGCGGGTAAAGCTGTCCCCTGCAGCCTGGAATCCCATGTAGGTGCTGATTAGATTCCTGGCTGCTGTACTTCTGCTTTAGCTCTCTGCTAATGTTCCTGGGAAAGCAGAGGGGACTGTCCCAAGTGCTTGGGAGTAGTGAAGAAGTTCTTGGCTTCAGACTGGCCATTGGAGTTATTTGGGGAATGATCTCCTGGATGAAATTTCTCTTTCTGTGTCTCCTCTCCCTGTGTAACTGCCTTTCAAATAAATAAATTAGTCTTTATTTTTAATCTGTTTAAAGTTTCTTTGGAATTCTTTGAATGTCAGAGGACCTCTCTTGAAATGTGGAAGTAGACATCATACATATCTAAAAAACAAATATTTACTTGAAAGAGTTCTGTGGAGGGAGGGAGAGTGAGAGAGATCTTCCGTCCCCTGGTTCATTTCCCAAATGGCTGCAATGCCCAGAGCTAGGCCAGGTCAAAGCCTGGAGGCCAGAACTCCATCTGGTCTCCCACTTGGGTGACAGGGACCTAAATACTTGTGCTATCTTCTGCTGCGTTCCTAGGCTCATTAGCAAGTAACTGAATCAGGAATGAAGCAGCTAGGATTGGATCTGGTGGTCATATGGAATGCCAGCTTTGCGGGTTACAGCGATAGCTTTGTATTCCACAATACTAGCCATTGTTCTGTATCTGCATATGTGGTTTGAGATCATTTCAGTGCATCAAAGCATTGTGTCAGTTAAAGGCCTTGGTGATGCAAATGGGAGTACTCTGACTATCTGGAGGAAGGCCAAAGTCAGGAGCCCCGTGCTTCTTCCAGGTCTCCCATGTGGGTGCAGGGGCCCAAGCACTTGGGCTATATACTTTTCTCGGGTAGCTGTATTGGAAGTGGAAGATTCTGAATTGAAGCAGTGCCCCTGTGGGTTGCATTCGTTTCAGGTATGCTTATTGTGCTGTGTCTGAGTCTTGTCTCTGCCTCTCAGTCAGTTTCCTAGTGATGCACAGCCTGGGAGACAACCCTCATGGCTTGGTACTTAGGTCTCTTCCATTCATGTGGGACACCTATATTGTGGTTTGGGCTCTTGGTGTCAGCCTGTCCTAGCCTTGGCTATTGATGGCATTTGGGGAGAGAAGCAGTGGGTGGAAGACCTGTTTTTTAGTGTGTGTGGGTGAGGATTTATTGCTTTATTTAAAAGATGCAGTTACCAGGAGAGGGAGAAACAGAGGCCTTGTGTTGGCTGTTTGATTCTCCAGATGGCCACAGCACTTGCATCTGGGCTAGGCTGAAGCCAGGAACTGACAGCTCTATCCAGATACCCCCTGTGGGTGGCAGGGGCCCAAGCGTTCGTACTGGCTTCCACTGCATTGCTCTGTGCTTTATCAGAGTGCTATATTGAAAAAGCAGAGGGGCACGTCATTTTTTTTAAGATTTATTTATTTTTATGGTAAAATCGGATATATAAAGAAGAAGACAGAGAAGAGGATCTTCCATCCGTTGATTCACTCCCCAAGCAGCCGCAACAGCTGGAGCTGAGCCAATCTGAAGCCAGGAGCCTGAAACTTCTTTTATGTCTCCAATGCGGGTGCAGGGTCCCAAGGCTTTGGGCCTTCCTCAACTACTTTCCCAGGCCACAAGTAGGGAGCTGCAGGGAAAGTGGGGTCACTGGATTTAGAGCTGGAGTCCATATGGGATCCTGGTGCGTGCAAGGCAAGGACTTCAGCCGTTAGGCTACTACTTGGGGCCCAGGTGTCCACATCTTGAAAAAGCTCATTAGTGAAACTGGTACTGCAGATGGAGTCTTAAGCAACTGTGCCCCAAATCTTCAACTTCTTGTCTCTGACTCTGCTTTAAAAGAAAAAAAAAAAAAAAAAAAAAAAAAAGCTTAACAATAACAACAAAGAGGCTGCCAGGTAGTGACTTGTAGAAAATATTATAGATATTCAACAGAGAATTCTCTTTCTAAGGAGTAAATATTTTTTATGGTTGAAAGAATTCCACAGATAAATGAAACATTTTATATCTAAGTGGTTGTACAGAAACATTATGTTAGTCTAAGCTGAATATATTTTTTAATCTTCTTTATCTTTGATAATACTCTTTTTTTTAAGATGTATTTATTTTTTTTATTACAAAGTCAGATGGGCCCGGCGGCGTGGCCTAGCGGCTAAAGTCCTCGCCTTGAACGTGCCGGGATCCCATTGGGTGCCAGTTCTAACCCCGGCAGCTCCACTTCCCATCCAGCTCCCTGCTTGTGGCCTGAGGAAACAGTGGAGAACAACCCAAAGCTTGAGGACCCTGCACCCGTGTGGGACCCCCAGAAGAAGTTCCTGGATCGGCGCAGCACCTGCCGTTGTGGTCACTTGGGGAGTGAATCATCTGACGGAAGATCTTCCTCTCTGTCTCTCCTCTCTGTATATCTGACTTTGTTGTTTTTTTTTTTTTTCTTTTTTTTTTTAAGATTTATTTATTTTTATTACAAAGTCAGACATATAGAGAAGAGAGACAGAGAGGAAGATCTTCCATCCGATGGCTCACTCCCCAAGTGAGCCGCAACAGCCGGTGCTGTGCTGATCCGGGAACCAGGAACCTCTTCCTGGTCTCCCACATGGGTGCAGGGTCCCAAAGCTTTGGGCTGTCCTCGACTGTTTTCCCAGGCCACAAGTAGGGAGCTGGATGGGAAGTGGAGCTGCCGGGATTAGAACCAGTGCCCATATGGTATCCCAGGGCGTTCAAGGCGAGGACTTTAGCCGCTAGGCCACTGTGCTGGGCCCTAAGCTGAATATTTTTACAATTGTTTATTTATTTCAAAGTCAGAGTTAGAAAGATCTTTAATCTACTGGTTCACTCCACATGGTGGAGTTCCTTCAGTGTCTGCCACATGAGTTCAGGAAGCCAAAGACTTGAACCGTGTGTGTTTTTTTAAGGTTTATTTTCATTTTCTTGCAAAGTCAGATACACAGAGTGGAGGAGAAATAAAGATCTTCCATCTGTTGATTCAATCCCCAAGCAGCTCTAACGGCTGGAACTGTGCTGATCCGAAGGCAGGAGTCCGGAGCCTCTTCCAGGTCTTCCTGGCAAGTGCAGGGTCCCAAAGCTTTTTGACGTCCTTGATTACTTTCTCAAGCCAGAAGCGGGGGGTTGGATGGGAAGTGGAGTCGCAGGAACATAACCCAACACTCTTTTGGTATCCTGGCTCGTGCAAGACAAGTATTTTAGCCACTAGGCTACTGTGCCGGGTCTTTGAGCCATATTTTATTGCTTTCCCACGCACATTAGCGAGGAGCTGGATGCGACGTGGACAGCCAGGATATGAACCAGTGCCTATAGTGGGATGCCGGTGTTTTACACAGCAAGCTACACCACAGCCCTGGCACCATATAAACTGAGTATAAATGTTAACGTAAGGACTCACCAGGCCCCCTTGTGATGGCTCAATTGGCTAAATCTGCAATCCCTGGGATCACATATGGTTGCTGGCGCATGTGTCTGCTTGCTTCTTCACTTCCTGTCTAGCTCCCTGCTTGTGGCCTGGGAAAGCAACAGAGGATGACCGAAGGGCTTGGGGTCTGGCACCCTCATGGGATAACTGGAGGAAGCTCTTGGCTCCTGGCTTTAGGTTGGCTCAGCTGTGACCATTGTGGCAACTTGCAGAATCAATCAATGGACAGATCTTCCTCTGTGTCTCTCTCCTCTGTCTGACTTTCCAATAAAAATAAATAAGCCTTTTTAAAAAAAATTTACTTGATTTTATCTTTTTGAAAGTTTGAAAGAAGTGACACGTTTGGGAAAGAATGAGAGTGAGTGAGTGATTACTCTAATTTGCTGATTGATGTGTGTAATAGCTTGCGCTGGCCCAGGCTAAACGCTACAGCTCAGAGCTCTATAATGTCTTCTAGAGACCCAAGCACTTGAGCTTTATTCATCACAGAATGTGGTAGCAGGAAACTGGATTCAAAGAGAACTACCTGGCACACAAACCAGCACTCTGACATGGTACCTTAACCTGCTGAACCACATAGCCAGACACTGACATTATAATTAATTAATTGCTGCTTATTTGAAAGGCAGTGTGACAAAGGAGGAGCTCCCATACCCCCAGTGCCCACAGCGTCCAGGGCTGGACCAGTTGGAAACTAGGAGCCAGGATCTTGGTTCCTGTCTTCCACGTGGCTATCAGGGACCCAGCTATTGGAGGCCTCACTTGCCGCCTGCTGGGATGCTCACTAACAGAAAGCTGGAGTTGGCAGCAGAGCCAGAACCCCAGCCCACTCTGTTGTGGCATGGGGCTGGGCTAAGCAGTGTCTCAGCTGCTGTGCCAGATACATGCCCCAGTAATTGCATTGAGTTCCAGTCTCCTGGCTTTTGACTCTTATCAGGGACTGTAGATGGCATTTCTGGAATAAGTACTAGCTAGACATCTCCTCATAGTCTGTTTCTGTATGCCTGTTATAATTTGTTAAAGAAAAAACAGTGTATGTACTATATGGAAAAAGATGATTGCTGAGTTAAAACTGCTAAATTTTAACTGCAAGTATGAATTTAACATTGGGAATGAGTGTCTGGAACTTTTTCTTTCTTAGATGAGGCCGATGATGATGATGACCCAGAGTACAATTTCCTGGAAGATCTTGATGAACCTGACACCGAGGATTTCCGCACTGACCGGGCCGTGAGAATCACCAGTGAGTCTGTTGAGAGGCTGGCTCTCGACTGTTGCCCATCTACTTTAGTTGACGTTTGTAGATTTCTGGGGGTGGAATGTTGGTTCATCCAAATAAGAACCTTTCCTTCTCTTCTGTCAGTGTTTCCATGATTCTTTCAATTTAGATGTATATTCAGAAAGCCTCTCAGATTCATTTGTATATTCCACAGTCATGTATTGAGCCATTACTGTATGTCAAGATTAACAGTTGGGTTACTAAGATGAGTAAGGCAGGGTCCCTGTCCTGTAAGTCAACTTTGCAGGGAGTACACACAGAGGAAGTTTTACTGCACAGTGATAGATGGTAAGTCCTTTTTGCATATGCGAGTGGCTCAGAAGTTGCTGTCCAGTGAACCAGCACCCATATGGAATCCCAATGCATGGAAGGCAAGGACTTAGCCACTAGGCTATTGCGCTGGGCCCATCTACTTTACTTCTTTATCATGGATTTGAAAGTCATGTGGACAAGTTAAGGGGAGAGTAACCTGCTCCCTACAGTGCACATTAGCAAGAAGCTAGATTGAAAATGGAGACAAGACTTGATCCTGCGAATACGGATATAGGATGTGGACATCTCAAACTGTGGCTTAACTCTCTGTGAAATAATACCTACTCTCTCTTGTAGCCTTATGTCATCTGCAGATTTGATCAGTGTGTTTTCTGGGTCTTCTCCGTGATTGAAGGCATATTGAGTGGTTCAGATCTGAAGGCAGGGTGCTAAGACACACTGAGACTTGTCACTTGACTCTATTTGGGACTCTGGGTTGGTACAGGCAACTGACAATGAATTGTCATCTAACCCACATGTTCTACATGGCTTTCCAGTGAAACTTAGGCTTAGTGAGAATAGTGCCCTGTGTCTCTCCTTTGTCTTACAATCTAGAGTAGGCACTGAGGCATGGTTGCAGTTTAGTAAGTGTTTTGGTATAAATGGAAGATAGGTAAGAGGGCTTTGTCAGATGGCTTGCTGAAGAGGTTGCCTGCATAGCATCATAGCATTCTCCCTTGTTGCAAAGTGAAACTATGAAACTAATTTGTACTAACAGCATGCTTTATGCCTTTTTTTTTTTTCCCCAGAAAAGGAAGTGGAGGAGCTGTTTGAAACAGTGAGTAGTGATCTTTGCTTGAGAATGTGAGATGGTGAGAGTAGATTATCCAGCAAGCTCTGTCCTTTGGTCCTGGGAAGTCTTCCCTTCAGAAGTGTGCTGTGACTGAACCATTCTCTTCTTGTCTACTTGGGAAAGAATATAATGGCACAGGAATTTTGCTACCTAGTAAACTATTGATTATTTAAATGCCCATATTTATTGTTTTCAAGGATTTATTCATTTACTTGAAGGTTATAGGGGGAGTGAGAGAGAGAGAGCAATCTCTGATCTGTTGGTCCACTTCCCAGCTGGCAACAGCGTAGAGTGTGGACCTGTTTTGAAGCAGGAGCCAGGAAGGTATGTCAGGTCTGCCGCATGGGTGGCTGGGGCCCCACCATTTGTGCCATCTTCTGGTGCTTCTCAGGGAAATGGATTGGAATTGAAGTAGCTGAAACATGAGGTAGTTCCCCTGTGGGATCCTGGTGCTAAAGTGGTGGCTTGACTTGCTATATACCTCAATGCCAGCCCGTAATGTAGAATATTCTTTGCAAAAATTTTCCTTGTAACCTTTGGATGGTCTCACTAATTACTTGTGCATCTTTTTTTTTTTAAACATCTTCCTTTCCTTTTTTTTTTTTTTTAATGATTTATTTATTTTTATTGGAAAGGCAGATATACAGAGAGGAGGAGAGATAGAGAGGAAGATCTTCCATCCGGTGGTTCACTCCCCAAGCGGCTGCAATGGCTGGAGCTGAGCCAGTCCGAAGCTAGGAGCCTCTTCCTGGTCTCCCACACGGGTGCAGGGTCCCGAAACCTTGGCCCATCCTCAACTGCTTTCCAGGGCCACAAGCAGGGAGCTAGATGGGGAGCGGGGCCACCAGGATCAGAACCGGCGCCCATATGAGATCCTGGCGCGTTCAAGGCAAGGACCTTAACCACAACACTGTCGTGCTGGACCCTATTTGTGCATCTTTGTAATGTATTTTTAGACTATCCTGAGCACAAATGGTATCCTTTCGATATATACATCTCTCTACAGATATTTCCGTGCAGCAGTTTCCGTGTTGTGTTCTTATTGTTACACATGCTTGTCTGAAGGTCTTTCTTCTGGCATACCAGTTACACCCAGCGTGGATTTGTGGGAGTCCTAAGCTGAGGCTGTAATGGAAGGTTCCTCTCAGAGCCAGAGTGGTTCAGGTCTTGTAATGTGTAGCTGTCCGTTTCCCTAGCTACGGTTAGAATGACTTTTCTAGGCTCTTCTCCAGAAAAAGCCTCTTTTTCTTTGTCCACAGTTCCAAGATGAGATGGGCTTCTCCAACATGGAAGACGATGGCCCGGAGGAAGAGGAGCACGTGGCCGAGCCGCGGCCCAATTTCAACACGCCTCAAGCCCTACGGTAGGCTAGCCGATGTCTTTGAGACATAGGATGCAGGAAAGGGTGCTGAGGAAGTGGGATGCACATGTTCCCATCTGGCAGGAGTTTCTGTAGTGATGTAAAGGTGCAGCGGCCTGAGGGGAGTCAGGAGTCAAGCCAGTCTCCTTATGATGGGGCAGTGCGGCTGTAGATCTAGCTGCATCTGTTTGGGAAGGGAGAAAAAACAGTAGCTGGCGTCCACAGCAGCTTCTCTGGATGAGTGTGCTGGAGAAGTGTGTGGGCCTGTGTGTGGCCAGCCACAGAGACAGCCCCCCCAAATCCTGCCCTCAGTTGGGGGACTCATGAGGCACCTGGAGTCATGCCTCCATTGTCTGAAACTCAGGAAGTGGACACATGTGTTACACCATCTGTGATGTAAAGGCTGTAGTGTTTGTGATGGGTTTGCACCTGTGCTAATCTGTTACTGTGCAGTATAAATCAGTATATGGTCAGTACGCAGTATACAGATGATGTCAGGATGCAGTTTGTGTTCTGGGTGGAACACAGCAATGAGCAGATGTGTGGCCACTAATAATTCCTGTGGGCTTTGACTTTTTAGTTTTTCCTTAAAATTTGTACTGAGAGAGATAGAAGTGACCCCATTTCTGTGGGGAGATGATAGAGTGATCCCACTGTTTCACTACCCAAATGCTGACGGTGGCTGTGGGACATGAGCCCAAGTCTGGAGCTGAGAACGGAATACAGCTCACTCACATGGGTTTCCGGGAGCCTGGGCTTGAGCATCCGTGGTGGCTCGTAAGGACTGCATTGACAGGAGGGTGGATGAGGGACCTGGACTTGGGCATTGGTCTGAAGCACTTAAATACAGTTGCCATATATTGAAATTGTTTTCTTAAAACAGATTTTTTTTCCCCTTTACTTGGAAAGGGAGTGTTAGAGAGAAAGGGAGAGTGAGAGTGAGAAGTGTATTGAGAGAAAGATCTGCAGTTTGGTGGTTTGACTTTCACGTGACAGCAACAGTGGGGTTGTGCCAGGGCCAGGCCATTTGGGTGTTCCAGGTTGAAACAGGGACTGAAGCACTTGGGTAACTACTGCTGTGCTAGGCCTGTTAGTGAACTGATCAGCCTCTGGGTTGTGCTGACGCCTGTGTATGTAGCTTTCTTGGGAGGTGGTGGCTTAATGCACTGTGCCACAGAAGCAGCAGCAACAGTTCTTTTAGAAATTTGTTTTTGGTATTTTACTGTGTCTGCTTCTTGCTTTGTACTTGGCAGATCTTTAAATTTTTTTTTAGTTTACTTCTTTTTATTATAGTCATTTTATGATATGGGTCCTTAAGTCCTGTTATTTTCCTTTTCCCCTCCCCAATATCCTCTCCTCATGAGTTTCCCTGTATCATTATAATAGTGTAGTTCTTTTTTTTTAAAAAAAATTTTCATTGTTATCATTTTATGATACAGTTCCATACAACTTGGAATTTCTTCTCTCCTCTCACCAATTCCATCCTCCCTGAGTTTCCCTATAGGATTAATGTAGTATGGTTCCTCATACACAGTCATATGTCCATCACTGTGGGCATGGACAATGCAGAGAGTCCATCATGCCATTGTCAAGATACAGTAAACAGTTTCATTGTGAGTTCATATTTGCTGGAAGCAGAGAATGGCACTGCATTGCATTCCCACATCTGGACATGATAGTCTCCACTACACAGTTACTGTACATTTCCTTAAATGAAAAGCCACAATACAAAATCAATAACAGGAAGAAAAACAGAAATGTGCACATCATGAAGTTCAATAACCTGCCATTAGACATGATAGTCTCCATTACACAGTTAATGTACATCCCCTTAAATGAAAAGCCACCAAAAGAGCAACAACAGGAAGAAAAAAAGAAATTTAAAATTCCATGAAGTTAAATAAAAAGTTACTATATGACTAATGTGTTCTGACGAAATGAAAAAGTAAATCAAGAATCTTCTTGAAGAAAATGATTCTACTGTATGATCTGTGAGTCACTGAAGAATTTAATCATAAAGTGTTTTTGGGTCCAGCGTGGTGGCCTAGCAGCTAAAGTCCTCGCCTTGAAAGCACCGGGATCCCATATGGATGCCGGTTATAATCCCAGTAGCTCCACTTCCAATCCAATTCCCTGCCTGTGGCCTGGGAAGGCAGTCGAGGACAGCCAATGCCTTGGGACCCTGCCCTGTGTGGGAGACCTGAAGGAAATTCCTGGCTCCTGGCTTTGGACCGGTTCAGCTCCGACCGTTGCGGTCACCTGGGGAGTGACTCATCCGATGGAAGATCTTCCTTTCCTTCTCTCTTCCTCTCTGTATATCTGACTTTGCAATAAAACTAAATAAATCTTTTAAAAAAATCAAAATCCATGAGATAGTTTTTTGCCGGAGTCCAGCTCCAGCCGAGAGTTCGGAGCTCGGGAAGGGTGCGTGGCGTCGGCGATAAAGAAAGACACAGACACTGACACTTGGTGCATTCTTGCTATATGCTTTTTTCTCCAAAAGAAGCTGTCCTTTTTATTTACTTAGACACATCACTAGCCTCTGCACAAACGTTTGATTTTTTATCTTTAACTTTAGAACTAAGACAGCATACACAGATGTCCAATTAATTTTTACTTCATGGTCAACCAGGTGCTTTTAAAGATAATTCTGTAAGTTACTATAATCAGTTTCTTTAAAGTAAACCATTATTCATTCTTCAAAAGTAGCCATTAGGTGACAGCCAGAACTCCAAGGCCGAGGCACAGATGGTTACCTACTAATCAGTAAAACATTCCTACCTACTACATTTTATTTCCACAACTTATCTATCACATAATGGGAAAGATACATCAAAAGAAAAGAACATAAGGATCTAAGGCAAAAAGTTTCAAACATTAAGTCCCCCTACAACTGCAAACCCTACAACCCCATAAACAATTAAACAATAATCAAAAGTATATCTCTGTGATATTAGTAGAATTGCCCTATATTTCCTCTAGTTAAAAAATTATAAAAACGGCTAAAACAGCTGCATTTTCTATGCTCTAAAAGTTGCAAGGACAGGCTAACCTTTAAGGTTACAGTAACTATATTTTTTTTGCCATAGCAGTTTCCACTCATACTCCCATCAATTCTGTTAGTCTGTAAAATTCTATTAAGCCATTTCCCAGAAGGCATGCTATATGTCTGGGCCAGATTTCAGGACAATGGGTAGGCACACAACAAGGTGTCCAGAAATGGCATGGGTTTAATTGCACTCCTGTGCACAGTTAAAGGCCCACTCAGAAAGACATTATCAGTAACATTAACTCTCAAGCTCATATTACTTGCCAAAGCCATCTCACAGGGGCAAACAATGCCTCAATAGATTACAGGATTCTTAGTGGGGTGCTTGAGTGTCTATGCAAAAGGGTGGTGAGACTGCATCAAGGTGGTCAGAGAGAAATCCGCCGGGCCCTGCCAAACAGCTGGAAGCTCCCCCGGGCCCTGCCAAGCAGGGGAGCTGTTCTCTTCACACCTTCGTGCCATCTACACCTACTGCACAGTCCCCTGCAGTTTTTTTTTTTTATCTTTATTGGTGAAATGTGTCTGCTGTAGGCAACAAATGATGGGTTTTGTTTTTTTAATCCAGTCTACTTATATGTTTGATTGATGAGTTTAAGCTGTTTACCTTCAGGGTTAATATGAATGGATGGTAATTTGGTCCTTTCATTTTAGCAATGGGTTGTTCATTGGTTTAGTCTTCTGTTGTTATTTTACTGGGATGTTCTTTGCATTTGCTTTTTGTTTTTGTGGATGCTGTTTATGTTCTCTGTCAAGAGAACATCTTTATGTATCCTTTGTAGGGCAGGTTTGGAAGGGACATACTCTTTTTTTTTTAATTATTTATTATTTAACTTCATTAATTACATTGTATTATGTGACACAGTTACATAGATACTTGGGTTCTCCCCACCCCTCCCCAAACCCTCCCACCATGGTGGATTCCTCCACCTTGTTGCATAACCACAGCTGAAGTTCAGTTGAGATGGAAGGGACATACTCTTTTAACTTTTCTTTACTGTGGAAGAATTTTATATCATTTTCAGAGACAAAAGAAAGCTTTGCTGGCTATGTTATCATTGGCCGACAGTTTTTTTGTTTGTTTGTTTGTTTGTTTGTTTTTAGTATCTAGAATATGTTGCTCCATTCTCCTCTTGCTTGTAGAGATTCCTGTGAGAGGTCTCCTGTGACTTTAATTGGCATTCCTGTGTATGTCAGTTGATTTTTTTTTTCATGTGCACATTTAAGAATCCTTTCCTTATGTTCAATTGAAGAGAGCTTGATTATCGTGTGTAGTGGTGAAGATAGCTTTGGTAAAACCAGTTGGGAGTTCTGTGCCCCTCCTGGATGTTGTTTCCCAATTCTTTCTCTGGATTAGGGAAATTTTCCCTTATTATTTCATTAAATGCACTTTTAAACTCAGCTTCTCTTTTTGCACCTTCTGGGACTCCCATAACTCTTCTATTTGGCCTTTTAATAGTATTTTTCAGTTCTTGAATACTTTTTTTTTTTTAGCTTGACGCAGATCTGTTTCTTCCTTTGTGCTCAACAGATCTTTAACTTTTTTAAAAAAAAGCAGCAAAAAGAACAAAAACAATACCCCCAGAAATATCAAAAGTAGTGGCGTCTGCGTGGTGAGGGTAATGGGAGTAGCTAGGTTCCAGTAGGAACAGCAGATAAATTAATGAACAAGCCTAGAAGAAGAATAAATGAAGAATTAATGAGAATTAAAGAAGAATTAAAGAGAATTAAAGAAGAATTAATGAAGAAGCCTAGAAGCAGGAGCCTAGAGATCCCTGTGTTGGGACTTAGTTCATCAATGTAGGATTCTGTCTGCTTGGAAAGAGAAAGAATAGTCTCTTTTCAAGGCACGGGCCGAATTGATCATTGACCAGGCAGGACTGGCAGCCCAGCGTGCTTCTTAAAAAAGGTGCACTTGGGCCCGGTGGCGTGGCCTAGTGGCTAAAGTCCTCGCCTTGAAAGCCCCGGGATTCCATATGGGCGCCAGTTCTAATCCCGGCAGCTCCACTTCCCATCCAGCTCCCTGCTTGTGGCCTGGGAAAGCAGGAGAGGACGGCCCAAACCTTTGGGACCCTGCACCCGCGTGGGAGACCCGGAAGAGGTTCCTGGTCCCGGCATCGGATTGGCGCGTACCAGCCCGTTGCGGCTCACTTGGGGAGTGAATCATCGAATGGAAGATCTTCCTCTCTGTCTCTCCTCCTCTCTGTATATCCGGCTTTCCAATAATAATAAAATCTTTAAAAAAAAAAAAAGGTGCACCTGCTGTTAAAGAGGCGGCAGCCAAGGGGCAACTTGAAGCAATGGAAGAAGAGAAAGCTCACATCCCAAACATTTGGATTCTCATCCAGCTCTTTCTCTGTGAAACTGACATTTAGTCTCTTCAGTTCCCCTCTAGAGAGAGTGAGAGCTGGACCAGATGACCTAGAGGCTCGCAAACACAAGATTAATTGCTGCTGGCTAGGTGTTGTGGTGCAGCATATTAAATGACCGCTTGTCACAACAGCATCCAACATAGGTGCTGGCTGGAGGCCCGGCTGCTCCACTTCCCATTCAGTTCCTGGCTCATGTGCCTGGGAGAGCAGCAGCTGGTGCTGTGGGCCCTTGGGTTCCTGCTACCCTCGTGGGAGATGCCATCATAGTTCCAGGGTCCAGGCTACTGAACTTCACCCTGCTGTGACCTCAGCCGTTTGGGGAGTGACCCAGCAGGTGGAAGCTCTCTTTCTGTTTCTCTCTCTTTGTAAACTCTGCCTTTCAAATTAATAATAATAAAAAAAATTATTACTGTTTAAAAAAAGGAAAAAGAATAGTCTCTGAGCTGTGAGTTGTAGAAGTATGAAGCAGGTGGGTGCTGTTGGTGCAGTCAGTCCACTGTTGTCCAGGGCGTGATGCAGGGTGGGACAGCGGGGCTTCTGTCAGGAGATGCGGTGTGTGTGCACTCACTGGACTGTAAGCATGGGCGTTCAGGAGCATGGGAGTGTTTTTCTGTGTTTAAGCAATTTATTTTATTTTTTATTTGAATGGCAATGTTACAAAGAGAAACAGAGATTTTCTTGGCTGAAGCTGGAGCTAGGATTTTCTTCTGAGTCTTGCAGCTTGGTGCAGGGGTCTAAGAATCTGTGCACGTTTTGCTGCTGTTCCCAACAGACTAGTTGGGAGCTAGATCGGAAGTGGAGCAACTGTGACTCCAACTGTTGCTCTTATGGGAGGTTGTCAGCGATGACGTAACTGAGTACAGCACAGTTCTGGCCTCCAAATTCTATGCTCTGGTGAAAAATACATTTATAATTTTGAATGAGATTACATGTTGCTCGTTCAATATGTCAGTATCTCAGAAAGGTGGTTTATTGTGCAAGACAAAACTATTAAAAATAGGATATCACAAAACTTGTGGTTGAGATCTGTCTCTGAAAGAGATACTATTTATTAGGCTGCTGGTGCAACCTGAGTTCTCCTGTGCACGCATATGCAAAAAAACTGCTCACATCTGTGGGTATAACTGTTAAATTCCTGGAATCACAGGGTCTGAAAACTGATCCCTGAATTCAGCCTGTGTCTTTCTTGGAACTGGCAAATAAATACTGAACCACAGAACCATCCCTTCCTGCCTCTCAGGGTGCCTATTTGGAGGAAGCTAGAATAGAAGTGGAGCTGTGACTGGAACCCCGTCACTCCAGCATCGCATGTTGTCTGCCAGACCAATTCTTTTTTTTTATTTCTGGTACTTTAATGTTGCAGTAGAAGACCTCTCTCAGAAAAACAAACTGACTAGTTTGTTCTAGCTCTGTGGCTGTTTTGTCATCCAGATGTTTCTCTGCTGCTAGACTTTTATCCAGGTTCTTCTAGATATTTTCTGTGTGTTGGTTGAGTAATGAAGGTGGTATATGATGGGAGCCAAGGTAGCTCAGAATCATCTTCTTTGAATCGATACTAAAACATTTGGGAAAAGCTTTGAACAAGGCTTGAGGTTTGACTTGGCTCAATTTGCCTTTGCGGGTCAGTGGTCAGTTGTTGAGGCTGTCTTGACACACTATTTGAAGGGCTTGTGTGTGTTGCGGAGCTAAGGAACTGTGCATAATGAGTTATCTCCATTTTGGAGTTAGGTTTGAGGAACCTCTGGCCAACTTGTTGAACGAGCAACATCGAACAGTGAAGGAGCTCCTTGAACAGCTGAAGATGAAGAAATCCTCAGCTAAGCAGCCACAGGAGGTAGAGAGGGCTAAGCCTCGGCCCGAGAAGGTTCCTCAGACCCTGATTCTAGACGCAGCCCAGAGGAAGAGACTGCAGCATCAGATGCAGCAGGTAAGACTTCTCTCCCTAATGTGGTATTGAGGATGCCACTGAGTTTTACATAGAAGCTGCAAATAGCAGCTCTGTGAAGGTCAGAGATGGGATCCTAGTACAATTGCAGCTAGGGAACGTCCAATGGTCGCTTTTTTTTTTTTTTTAAAGATTTATTTATTTTATTACAAAGTCAGATACACAGAGAGGAGGAGAGACAGAGAGGAAGATCTTCAACCCGATGATTCACTCCCCAAGTGAGCCGCAACGGCCTGTGTGTACCGATCCGAAGCCGAGAACCAGGAACCTCTTCCGGGTCTCCCACGCGGGTGCAGGGTCCCAAAGTTTTGGGCCTTCCTCGACTGCTTTCCCAGGCCACAAGCAGAAAGCTGGATGGGAAGTGGAGCTGCTGGGATTAGAACCGGCGCCCATATGGGATCCCGGGGCGTTCAAGGCGAGGACTTAGGGCACTAGGACACGCCTCCGGACCCTTTTTTTTTTTTTTTTAAGATTTATTTATTTTATTACGAAGTCAGATATACAGAGAGGAAGATCTGAATGGTCACTCTTGCCACTCAACAGGTCATCATATTCATTCCTTTATGGCTCAGGCAAGAAAGTTTGTCAGCACCCTGATGGTGTTTCACAGCTGCAGGTTTTGAAAGGGACCTTTTGTAACCCAATCTGAAGTGGGATAGCATCACCAGCAGGAGGAATATTTTATTTTGTCTCATCTCATTCCCTTGGGTGTATCATTTTGGTGAGGAGAACGGTGTCTATGGAACGCACACCAAGATCGTGTGTGTGTGTTGTGTTAATGGGCTCTCCAGAAAGCCAAATGTGTGAGAAAGTTGCAGATGTCTTAGTAAGATGTCTCTAGTTCCTGAAATGGCAGCATCATGTCACCTTATTCTTTTCCCACTTATTCTTTCCCCAGCATGTTCAGCTCTTGACGCAAATCCACCTTCTTGCCACCTCCAACGTCAGTCTCAGCTCGGAAGCTAATACCACCAAGATATTTCTTGTAAGGTTCCAGATATCCATCGCTAAGTCTAAATTCAGTAGAATGTGAAAGTAGGTTGGGGTGTGGGCTTTGTGGCACATTAGACAAAGCCACTGCTTGGGATGCATGTGAAGTGTTAAGTCTTTCCTGGATTCTGAGCATCATCCTGAGCGTGAGGCTCACATGTCTAATCAGGCAGGAGACTGAGTGTGTCACAGACAGAATCCCCGAGTCCTTGAGGACTCAGTAGAGGGTCTTCATGGCACAGTGTGAGTTTTCAGCTGGTGGTAGGATGACAGCTAGTGTGGGGCAGAGGGCTGCTGGGTTGTATTGTCTGGAAGTGTGTTCAGTACCCACTGTGTGCTTTGTTCTCAGAAAGAGCTGGGAGTCTTTGCCCAGAGTTCCATCGCCCTTCACCAGCCGCTGAACCCCACGTTTCACACGTTGTTCCAACCGTGTAACTTGATGGGAGCTATGCAGCTCATTGATGACTTCAGCACACATGTCAGCATCGACTGCAGTCCTCGCAAAATTGTCAAGAAGCCTGGTAGGGGACAGATGTGTCACCTTTGAGTTTTTGCTTGCAGTGAGAGTTGAGAGTCTTGTTTCCTAGACAGTTTCTGTGTGTAATGTCCTAGGAATGAAGAACACAGGATCTTTCTTTCTTTTCTTTCTTTCTTCCCTCCTTCTTCCCTCCCTCCTTCCCTCCCTTCCTTCTTTCCTTCCTTCCTTTCTCTTTTTGTTTTTCTTTCTCTTTCCCTTTCTTCTTTCTTTGCTTACTTCCTCCCTCCCTCCCTTCCTCCTCCCTTTTCTTCCTTGCTTCTGTCTCTCTCTTTCTTTCTTCTGTTTGTTTATTTGCTTGTTTTATTGGAAAGGCAGATTTACAGAGAAGGAGAGACGAAGAGAAAGATCTTCCCTCCACTGGCTCACTCCCATGTAGCTGCAATGGCTAGAGCTGAGCCGATTTGAAGCCAGAGTCAGGAGCTTTTTCTGGTTTCCTTTGTGGGTGCAGGGTCCCAAGGATTGGCCCATCCTCGACTGCTTTCTCAGGCAACAGGCAGGGAGCTGGAAGGGAAGTGGAGTAGCCGCAATATGAACCAGTGCCCATATGGGAAGCCTGTTCATGCAATGCGATGACTGTAGCCACTAGGCTACTGTGCTGGCCCACAGGATGTTTCTACTTTCTTCCTTCTCTCTTTTTTCCTTGGTTTGTGCTTACTTTTGAGGTGCTGGAATCATATTAATATTTGGGCTTAGGTAAGATTAGGAGGCAGTAGACAGAATGGTGTGTGAAGGAAAAAAAAGTGGACTCAGGGCTAAGAATTGGAGTACATTGGGCTTAAGCATTAACAGGTTAACTTGGTGGTTGGTAATCAAGATGGATGTCACATGGTGAAGACTGGTTGTGTTTAAAGTTTTCTCTTTGAGATTAACTCATGTTTCCCTTAGTGATTACAGGCATGTTTCTCCAATTTGAGTGAAATGTGGATGTTGGAGTTAGTAAGAGGGTTTTAATCAATTTGCAGGTTTAGTTTCTGTGTTTTTTAGTCAGTAACTTGTAAGAACATGTTTGCTGCTGACTTTAAGCCACGTGTTTACTTTTTTTTGTTTACTTTTGCTTCATGGTTTAGCCAAGTAGTTGTGGCTGGTTTTGAAATTGCATTTGTTTTTGGATTTGAGTTAAAATGTTTGTATCTTATTGTTAAATTGAGTATGTAAAGGAATCTTCAGTTAGTGAATGCAAAATTGATATTTCATGTTTTTTTTTTGCAAGATCTTTGATCTTTGCTATATAAGATTAGCTGGGCAGGTAGAAGACAGTCACATTAGTCCAAGGCATCTGTATCTGTAGTCCACATATATGTGTGTTGCGAAGCTCTGCTGGTCCTAGAATGGCATTTGTGACAGATACTTGTTCTTCCAGCCTCTGAATTTCCCTGTTTGCCTAAGCAAGTGGCTTGGATCCTGGCCACCAGCAAGGTTTTCATGTATCCGGAGCTCCTGCCAGTGTGTTCCCTGAAGGCAAAGAATCCCACGCATAAGGTGACCTTCACCAAGGCCGAGGACAAGTAAGTGGAGAAGCAGGATGGACTGTGTGCAGGCAGCAGTGTGACAGGTAGAGGAAGACGTGGACACCGAGAAGGTGTAGGTGATGGGGTGTGTGTGTGTTGCAAGAATGCCAAGGCCTGCTCTCCTCAGATATGGGCATGGGCATTTTTGAATCATTTGTTACAAAATTAGTGTTACCATTCTAAGGAAGGAATTTTTTTGAACACAAGTGTTATGTATTTCCCTCCTGATCCAAGAGAATGGTTTTTCTCTTAAATTTCCAATAAGCAGTATAGTAAATTGTTATGTAGTTGTCATTTGAAGAAATTCAGATTTATTTTTTATATATTTGAAACGAAGAGTTGTTAGATTTGCTGATCACCATATGTTAGATTTTCCGATCACCAGAAAGAATAACTCAGCCAAATATATGAAAAGAATTTAGATGGCCTTTATTTCAGGGAACCACGGTCATGGTCTTCCCTTCCCCATGCAGCAGAAAGGACAGAGGTGAAGGAGTGGGCTGCAGAGGAAGAAGAGCGCGGAAGAGACGGGAAGGGGCCGTTTGAAACTCTCCTTGACACAGAAACAAAGACGGGGTCGCCTCGGCCCTTATTGGTGGGTGGATATGGGTCTGTGCCCCTCATTGGTGCAGCTGTGGTCTCATAGCCTGAGGGGTCTGCCACAATTTTGCCATCCGTTCTGAGTTTGGTTGGAGGCAAACTCCACCCTTCTTCGTCCATCATGGTAGCCATCAAGAGTTACAAAAGAGGGAAGGACAGAAAAAGAGAGAGTCGTCTACTCACTAGTTCATTTCCCAAATGGCCTGAATAGCCAGGGTCAGGCAGGGCCAAAGCCAAGGAAGGGCCTGGAAGTTTTTCTGGGTCTCCCATGTCGATGCAGAGGCCCAAACTTTGGGTCATCTTCTGCTTTCCCTGGTGCATTGGGAGCTAAGTGGATTAGAAGTGGAGCAGCTGGGGTTCAAACTGACTCCATATGGAATGCTGACATCGTGGGCCAGAGTGAAAGGCTTAGCTTGCTATTCCACAAGACCAGTGCAATATAATTGTTTTCCTGTGATATAATTGATTTTTTTTGTTATCTTCTAGAGTATACTTAAAACTCATATAAGAGACTTTTCAATGATCATGGACTTTTTCTTGTTTTGTTTTGCTTTTGTTGCTAAGATTTATAAGAGAACTTTTATGGGAGAGTTTTATTTTATTTTTAAAAAAGATTTATTTATTTTTATTGCAAAGTCTGATATATATAGAGAGGAGGAGAGACAGAGAGGAAGATCTATCTGATGACTCACTCCCCAAGTGACTGCATTGGCCGGTGCTGCGCAGATCCGAAGCCAGTAGTCAGGAACTTCCTCCAGGTTTTCCACGTAGGTACAGGGTCCCAAGGCTTTGGGCCATCCTCGACTGCTCTCCCAGGCCATAAGCTTGGACCTTGATGGGAAGTAGAGCTGCTGGGTTTAGAATCGGTGCCCACGTGGAACCCCGGTGCTTCCAAGGCAAGGACTTTAGCCACTGATTCATAGTGCTGATCCATGGAGTATTTTCTGACAGTGACATGATTATTCATCAAGATTCTAAGTATGTTTTTGGTTTTTGATGTGCGAGTGCATCTGTGCATTCCTAGTTCTAGTTGTGTTTATTGTGTTAGAATTGATACTGAGGCCTCTCTTCCGCACCTGTATTTGTTTATTTTATATTTTTGTGTTAGAGTGGTTCTCCTTCCTGCATAATCTTTAAAACTCCCTCTTTATTGTCAATGAAAAGCTCATAATGATCTTACATTTTCTCAAGGTTTACTCCCAGTTTATTTCAACTTAATTGTGAATCTCTGTGTGCATTTTTAAAAATATATATATATATTTATATAGAGAGAGGGAGAAATGCTGACATCTTGCATGTGCTGGTTCACTCTCCACATTTTGCGAGCAGCCTTGGCTGGAACAGGTGGTCAGGGAATCAGTGTAGCTTTATGCAGGGTCTCTTTGTGGGTATCGGGGCCCAAACACTTGATCTATCTTCTGATTCCTCAGATGCCTTAGCAGGTAGTGGAGGTAGAGTAGCCAGCACACCAATTGGCATGCATATGGACCCAATGCCCGTGTTACAGGCAGTGACTTAATCCACTAAGCATAGTGTTGTCCACCTGTGCTTTTTGTGCATGCTGCTTGTTAGTACTTACACATGGGTAATGTTTTCTGTTGAGTCACCATTAACTTTTTCAAGAACCTGATGTAGACAAAGTAGATTGTTAAATGTATGGAGTTTTTTCTGGGGGTTCTTTGGAAGTCATGTTTAGGGTTGTTGCTCCTTTCTCAGTCTGCTAGCTTTAGGACTCAAGCATTTCGAGGGGACTGAGTTTCCTAAGCCGCTGATCAGCAAGTACCTCCTGCCCTGCAAGAGTGCCCACCAGCTGACCGTGAGGATCAAGAATCTCAGCATGAACCGAGCCCCTGACAACATCATTAAAGTGAGTGCCACGTGTGTGCCGCCCCTTCCCTCCCCTTCTTTCCATTGCCTTGGCACACCACCCAGTGCCCCTCTGCCTTTGCATCCATCTCCTCCTCCATACCTGCAGGCCTCCCCA
This sequence comes from Ochotona princeps, assembly GCF_030435755.1. Lineage (NCBI taxonomy): Eukaryota > Metazoa > Chordata > Mammalia > Lagomorpha > Ochotonidae > Ochotona > Ochotona princeps. Next base: position 109,585,961 of record NC_080833.1, on the reverse strand, counting down.
CCTTGCCTGTGTCCCTTCCCCACCTGCCCTCCCAGTGCCCCTCTGCCTGTGTGTCCACCCCCTCTCCACCCCCTGCACCCCTCTGCCTGCACCTGCAGGTTCCTTTCCCTCTGTTGGTCTCAGTGAGAAGTGGGGATCCCTTTGCTTTAGGCTGTTTCCTGTCACCCATTTGCTAGGTTAATTCCCTCTTCCCTTTCAGGGCATTGATCCAGTGTTTTCTTCTGGTGCACCTTCAATCTCTCCTTCTCTTAGGAGTATTTCCCCTAAATATAGCAGTACTTCAAAATGTTTATGGAAATGGAATTAAACGTTTTACTGGGGCCCGGCATGGTAGCCTAGTGGCTAAAATCCTTTCCTTGCACTTGCTGGGATCCCATATGGGATGTGGTTCATGTCCCGTTGGCCCACTTCCCTTGCAGTTCCATTCTTGTGGCCTGTGAAAGTAGTCAAGTTTAGCCCAAAGCCTTGGGACCCTGTATCCGTGTGGGAGACTAGGAGGTTAGACTCCAGGCTCCTAACTTTTCATCGGCACAGCTCTGGCCATTGCAAGTACTTGGGGAGTTTATCATCGGACAGAAGATCTTCCTCTCTGTCTTTCCTCCTCTCAGTATATCTGACTTCCCAATAAAAATAAAATAAATTCTTAAAAAAAATTTTTTTTTCTGTAATGTGTTGAAACACGTCCATTGATTATTTATTTAATAATAAAGGGTTTTCCTTCTACACCCAATGGCTGCCCGTTCACTAGCTTTCTCATTCATCTCTATTCTGGGGCCTGTTGATACTGTCCTTATCGCTGTCATACCTTTCTTTAGCTAATTGCTGAAGGTCTAGTTTGGTGTGCCTGGAGTGGTGTGGAAAGTCTATGCCCTTCCTTTCTGTGACTTTCTCTGCTGAAACTTCTTCATACTGCTTTAATTGTAACCAGACCAGTCTGTTGTTGTGCTTTTAGATAGTTTCATATTGGGTCTGGCACAGTGTCTCCAATGAATAATACTCTACCAGGATGCTCCAGGATCCCCTATGGGCACTGGTTCGTGTCCCAGATGTTCTGTTTCCAGTTCAGCTTTTGGCTTGGGAAAGCAGTGGAAGATGGCTCATTGCCTTCCAGTTCCACACTCTTTTGGTGTTCTGGAAGAGTCTCCTGACTCCTGGTCCTGGATTGTCCAGCTTTGGCCATTGTGATCATTTGAGGAATGAACCAGTGGATGGAAGATCTTTTTTGCTGTCTTTTTTTTTCTGTGAATCTGCCTTTCCAGTTAAAATAAATAAATCTTTAAAAAAAAAAGTCATTCAATTGCAGTTCAAGTTTATTCTCTCCTGCTTTGACTCATGTAGCCAATGCTGTTCCATTAGCTTTACTTTCTTTTGTTCCTGTTAGAGAAAATGTTTTTTTTTGTGCCAGCTGTGTTTTGTGTACCTTTTTGATTTTTAATTGTAAGACTCATTAATGTATTTAAAAAAGTGAAAATGTGACAAAGAAGAGACACAAAGAGAAACATTTCATCTTTTGGTTAGTCCCTCAATGGTCTCAATGTCTGGGGCTTTTCCAAAAAAAGTGTAGAACTTCAATAGGGTCTTCCACTGCTGGGAGGAGTCCAAGTACTTGGTACTTCGTTTGTTGTTCTCCTAGGCCATTGCTAGGCCCTGGGTTGGAACTAAAGCAGCTGCAACTAAAAAAGGCATTCTCACAGAGAGTGCCTACATTTCACGTAGCTACAAGACCCACGATGTGACAACATGAGCCTCTTTTTACTTTTTTTTTTTTTAAAGATTTATTCATTTTATTACAGCCAGATATACACAGAGGAGGAGAGACAGAGAGGAAGATCTTCCGTCCGATGTTTCACTCCCCAAGTGAGCCGCAACGGGCCGGTGCGCGCCGATCCGAAGCCAGGAGAGCCAGGAACCTCTTCCAGGTCTCCCACGCGGGTGCAGGGTCCCAATGCATTGGGCCGTCCTCAACTGCTTTCCCAGGCCACAAGCAGGGAGCTGGATGGGAAGTGGAGCTGCCGGGATTAGAACCGGCGCCCATATGGGATCCCGGGGCTTTCAAGGCGAGGACTTTAGCGGCTAGGCCACACCGCCGGGCCCTCTTTTTACTTTTTGTTTCCGGATCATTTATTTGAAGAGTGAGAAAGAGATCATCATTCCTCGGGTTCACTCTCAATGGCCTTGAAGGCTGTAGCTGAGCTGAACTGAGGCAGGAGCCAGGGCTGCTTCTGGAACTCCCTCGTGGGTGCAGGTGCCCAGTTGTTTGGGGCATCTTCCACTGTTTTGTCAGGTACGTCAGTAGTGAGCTGGATCGGATGTAGAGCAGCCACAAATGAACTTGCATACATATTGGATGCCAGCACCAAGGCAGTGGCTTTACGCACTGTGCCACTGCACCGGCCTTTGTGCCTTTTTTACATAAAGTGCAACTGTTGGTCTCCATTTCTGTGTGTCGTACTGGCCTTTGCACTGCATGAACTGAGGAGTGACTCGTCGTCTGCCTGCTCAGAGGGTAGCACAGTGCCTTGCACATGGAAGGCCATGTGGCACTTGCTGAATGGATGCATCTGCATCCTCAGTGGTTCAACTTCAGTTGTCCTTTTCATTCACCCGTACAGTCGAGGCCTCTTAGTCCGTCCTTTTCCTTTGCGTTTTTTTAAGTTATTTTTATTGTAAAGTCAGATATACAGACAGGAGGAGGGACAGAGAGGAAGATCTTCCGTCTGATGATTCACTCCCCAAGTGGCCGCAACGGCTGGAGCTGAGCCAATCTGAAGCCAGGAGCTCTTCCAGATCTCCCACGTGGGTGCAGGATCCAAAGGTCTTGGGCCGTCCTCAACTGCTTTCCCAGGCCACAAACAGGGAGCTCAATGGGAAGTGGAGCTGCCGGGATTAGAACCAGTGTTCATATGGGATCCCGGGTGTGCAAGGTGAGGACTTTAACCACTATGCTATCACACCCAGCCCTCCTTTCCCTTTTAATGCTGCTCATTGCAACATTTGCTTTCAAAGAAACTCCCATGTGTCCAAGATGCATTCTATTTGCACTTGCTAGCTGGGAGCACATCTAGGGACAGTTGATGCTGATCATCTGCTGGTTTACCCTGTGTCTTAAACATTCCCTTTACTCGAAATTAGAATGGAGATCATCGGCTCAGAGTACTGAGCACTTTTAAAATCTTGGTGATTGAGCAATTGAATGTGAAATCCAGAGGTGTTGAGTGCTTGCTTTCTTTGTTGTTTTTTATTTTCACATTTTATTATTATTTTTCATTTTATGATACTGTTCCATATTCCCTTATCCCCTCCCCAATTCCCTCCCCCCACCTAGTTCCTCTATATCATTACTAACATATATTTCTTCATACACAGTCATATGTCCATCATTGCGGGCATGGACAATGGCAGAGAGTCCAGAATCCTATTGTCAAGATAGAGTAAACAGTTTCATTGTCAGTCCATCTTTGTCTGGAAGCAGAAATGCATACTACACTGCATCCTCAACCTGGATGTTAGTCTCCATTTCACAGCCAGTATGCATCCTCTTAAATGAAAAGTCATGATACAAAATCAACAATAGAAAGAAAAATAGAAATTTACAAGGCCATGAAGTTAAATGATATGGTACTAGATATGACAGTCTGCATTACACAGCTACTATATATCCCCTTAAATAAAGAGCCACAAAACAAAATCACCATCAGAGAGAAAAAAGAAATTAACAACACCAAGAAGTTAAATAACATGCTATTAAATGACTAACGTGTAGCTGAAGAAATGAAAATCAAGAACCTTCTTGAAGAAAATGATGCCACTGTATAATCTACAAGTCATGGAATGATCTAATCAGAAGGAAGTGTTTTGAAGAGATGAAACCAACAGAACACAACAGAACCCATGCAATATAGTTTCCACTGATCTTTGTGGGTGAAGTGTGTCTCCTCCAGACAATAAACAGATGGGTTTTGTTTTTTAATCCAGTCTACTAATCTACGAAGTTTGCTTGAGCTTAAGCCATTTACATTCAGAGTTTAATATGTATGGGTGGTACTTTGGTTCTGTCATTTTAGGAATGGGTTGTTCATTGGTTAAGTCTTCTGTTGTCATTTTACTGGGCTGTTCTTCCCATTTGCCTTTGGTTTTGGTAGGTGCTATTCCTCTTCTCTGTCAAGAGAACACCCTTTTTTTTTTAATAGATTCATTTTTTTTTTAAGATTTATTTTTATTAAAAGTCAGATATACAGAGAGGAGAGACAGGAAGATCTTCCATCTGATGATTCACTCCCCAAGTGACCGCAACGGCTGGTGCTGCGCCTACCTGAAGCCAGGAACCTGGAACCTGTTCCGGGTCCCCCACGTAGGTGCAGGGTCCCAAAGCTTTGGGCCGTCCTCGACTGCTTTCCCAGGCCACAAGCAGGGAGTTGGATGGGAAGTGGAGCTGCCGGGATTAGAACTGGCGCCCATATGGGATCCCGGCGCATTCAAGACGAGGACTTTAGCCGCTAGGCTACTGAACCGGGCCCGAGAACATCTTGAAGTATCATTTGAAGAGCAGGTTTGAAAGAGGCAAATTCTTTTAAATTTTCTTTACTGTGGAAGAATTTTATTTCATTTTCAAAGACAAAAGAAAGCTTTGCTGGGTATGCTATCCTAGGCCGATAGTTTTTTCCTTTTAAAATCTGGAATATGTCACTCTGTTCTCTTCTTGCCTGTAGAGATTCCTGTGAGAGATCTCCTGTGAGTTTAATTGGCATTCCTTTATATGTCAGTTGATTTTTTTTCACATGCACACTTAAGGATTTTTTCCTTATGTTCAATTAAAGAGAGCTTGTTGATCATGTGTCTTGGTGAAGATCGGTTTTGATCAAGCCTGTTGGGAGTTCTGTGCCTCTCTTGAATCTTGTTTCCCAATTCTTTCTCCGGATTAAGGAAATTTTCCTTTATTATTTCTTTAAATACATTTGCAAACTCAGCTTCTCTTTCTGCACCTTCTGGGATTCCCATAAGTCTAAACTTTTGACCTCTTAATAGTGTCTTTCAATTCTTGAATACTTTTTTTAGCCTGATCCAGCTCTGCTTCCAGCTTTTTGTTTGCTTTCCTGTGGTGACAGGAAATATCTTCCAATTAAGAGATTCTTTCTTCTGCTTGCTAAATTCTATTTTAGAGACTCTCCACTGTACTTTTAATTTGCTCTACTGTGTTCTTAATTTCTGATTTATCAGCCTTGATATGCTTTATTGCTTACTTAAATTCTTTGAACTCTGCATGGGCTTCTCATTTTTTTTTTAAAGATTTATTCATTTTTATTACAAAGTCAGATATACAGAGAGGAGGAGAGACAGAGAGAAAGATCTTCCGTCTGATGATTTACTCCCCAAGTGAGCCACAACAGCTGGTGCGTGCCGATCTGAAGCCTGGAACCTGGAACCTGTTCCGGGTCTCCCACGCGTGTGCAGGGTCCCAATGCATTGGGCTGTCCTTGACTGCTTTCCCAGGCCACAAACAGGGAGCTGGATGGGAAGTGGAGCTGCTGGGATTAGAACCGGCGCCCATATGGGATCCCGGGGCTTTCAAGGCGAGGACTTTAGCGGCTAGGCCACGCCGCTGAGCCCATGAGCTTCTCATTTTTGATCAGAAGCTTTAAAATGAGTCTTATGCATTCTGTGTTCCCCATTTTCTCGATGTCCTCCTCAGTTAACTCTGAGGTTGGCATAGGGTTTTGCTCCTTTACAGGGGAGTTTTCGGTAATATTCATTGTGCCTTTTTCTCTTCTTCTGCTCTTGATCATTGTATTTCTGTTTAGCAGAATCTTCTCCTTGGGGCAGGTTTCCAAGCTGTGTCACCCACAGGTCTACAATGCGATTTTTTAAAATTAAATTTATTCATTAATTACATTGTGTTGTAATTACATAGAAACTGGGATTCTCCCCCCCACCCTCCCCCAGTGGTGGGTTCCTCCACCCCGCTGCATAACCATAGTTCAAGTTTAGTTGAAGTTCCCTCCCTGCAAGAATTTGCCAAGCATAGAGTCCAACATCCCATAGTCCAGACAAGTCCATCTACTTATTGGGAATACCCTCTCTGGTCTGAGGGCAGAGTCAGCAGAGCATCTTCCCGGTCAAATAAAAGCACTAATATACCATCTGCAACAATTAACATCATTATACAATGCGATTTTACTTGTTGCATTTGGTACACAACTTTTTTCTTGCAGCCACTTGTGCCACAACCTCCAGCAAGTTCCAGGTCTGGGTTCTTGTGTCAGATTTCCACCGTGGTCTCCACAGCCCCAGTTCCTGGCTCATCAATCTCCACCTCCTACGAAACTGTGCTGAGGCTACACTGTTGTCTCTGCAACCTTTCTCCCACTTCTGGTTGGAGGAAGTCCCAGGATTAGAGAGACACGAGGTGTCCTATATAATTAGGTTGTTGTTGGCGCTGATCTTGTCAGGACCTGTTGAATGTTAGGTCTGGGTGCCACACGTACCTATTTTGTCCTATACGATGCCACAGTCGGTATTATTTTCCTGTGGGACCAGTGCAATCCGTGAACTCAGCGAGTTCTTGCAAGCTCAGCACATGCACAGTTCACTGTTGTCCCCTGCAGTCCTAAAGCTATTGCCACAGTGTGCAAAATGGCGCCTGACGTACCACTACTACAGTTCTTGATGTGCTGGCCATCAGATCTGAGGGCTATCCAGACCTGTCTTGGGTGGAACCTGTAGAATGCCATGTTGATGCAGTTCACTGAGTCAGAAATGAGTTCACTGTCAGCCCAGTGTATGCTTAGTCCTATCCCTTGCCTTTGCCTCCTTATGCAAAATGGTGACCAATTCAGCTCTAGGGGGCTGACTGGGATATGAAATCCACCCTGTTCTCTCACTGCCTGTCTGGGATCTGCCACTCTGTCTCTGCTCCTGGTGAAATCAAACGGACCAGCAGGATGGACAGTTCTTTGGGTTTACCTCCCAAGCTCCCAGTGAAAGTCCCCTCCCACCTGGTTGCTGGGTGGAGTTCTGGCTGCTGGAGGAGTTCAGATCGGCATGAGCTGAATGCTGCTGGAGTATCAGTCATTGCAACACCACACCGTTGTGGCCGCTGCTTTCCTGTGTCTGTCAGTCTCCAGTTACCCCTCTGCTGTTGTTCTGTCGTTTCCTATTTCCTGAAATATGTCCTCTCTGCTTCATCCTGATTAAATGTTTGTCTGTCCATTTAAACGTGTCCTTACCCTATTCTGCCATCTTGATTCTGAGTGCTGGCTGGCTGTGTGTGTGCTTGGGTATTTCCGTGTGTGTGTGTGTGTCTGCAGTCAGTGCCCACCATATCCCGGCCCAGCAGCAGGCCTTGTGTCTGGGAAGGATGTGTTTCATGCCTTGTTTCTTCCTGCCCAGTTTTATAAGAAGACAAAGCAGCTGCCTGTGTTACTGAAATGCTGTGAAGAGATCCAGCCGCATCAGTGGAAACCACCTGTAGAGCGTGAAGAACACCGGCTCCCCTTCTGGCTAAAGGTACAGCCCTCCTGCAAGGCTAGAGGCAGCAGTGGGGGCAGTGGGGATTGGGGTGAGCATTTCAAAGGCTGATTTAAGCCACTGATGCTGTAGTTACAGAGCTGACGCTTAAGCAGTATTCCTCATTCTCCTTCCCACTGTCAGTTTCTAACTGTCCACTGATAAATTTGTAGAAGCTTTTCAAAATTGTATGTAAAATGATAATTTGTTAGAGAAAATTCAGTGACTTTCTGGATAGTATGTTTAGAATGTAGACAGTAGATACAGGTAGAGAAACTGCTTGTTGGAAGGTGGTTTTAAAGTGTTTTGAAAAGGTGCCTAAAATGTTGAAATCTGTGTTCTCTTTATGGATTCTTACATGCATGGGATCAAGGTATCCTTACTCCCAACAGGCCAGTCTGCCTTCCATCCAGGAGGAACTGCGCCGCATGGCTGGTGGTGCGAGAGAGGAAGCACATGTGACCGGAACCCCTGAGATCAGTGCAGAGCAAGGAGTGGACAAAGGTGGAGCAGAGATGGGCAGAGAAACCCAATACCCATTGCTGTTGCCCAAAGGTGTAGTTCTGAACCTGAAGCCAGTTGCCAACAAGTTTTCCAGGAAGGCTTGGAGACAGAAGCGATCGTCAGTGCTGAAGCCCCTGTTGATCCGGCCTAGCCCATCTCTTCAGCCCAGCTTGAACCTCGGGAAAACTCCAGCTCGGTCAACTCAGTCAGAAGCTCCTCCCAGCAAAATGTTCAGGATTCCTCAGCTGATCCAGCCGGCCATTGGCACTCCATCAATTCCAGGTGTGCCTCTTGGGGTCAGTGCCCTGGATAGTTTTGAATCCCCGGTAGTGTTTCCTCCTGTGTCCCCTGCAGTCAGGCCCAGCTTCCCCTTATCTGATTCCCAGACCCTGATCTCACCAGCCCCTGCACCCAAGATAATGCTACCCTCACTTGGCCCATCCAAGTTTCGCAAGCCATGTGTTAGACGGAGACCCTCAAGAAGAAAGGGGTCCAAGGCTTCCCCCTGCCTGAAGACCGCCCCCCTCATCCCGTCTGCACCTGTCATCTTCACTGTTCCTGCCACCACTGTGAAGGTTGTGAGCCTCGGCAGTGGCTGCAACGTGATCCAGCCTGTCAATGCTGCTGTGGCCCAGAGCCCTCAGACCATTCCCATCACCACCCTCTTGGTGAACCCCACGCCTTTCTCTTGTCCGCTGAACCAGCCCCTTGTGGCTTCCTCCATCCCGCCGTTAATAGTTTCTGGCAACTCTGTGAATCTTCCTGTACCCTCCGCCCCTGAGGTTGAGACCCCAGGGAGTGTGGACATTGCCTGTCCCTTGGTTGAAGGGCAGAGTGCCTTTCAAAGCCCAGTGCCCAAGCTTGAGCAGCAGGACCAATCTCCTGTGTGTGCCTCTGTCTTCCCAAAAGAGGAGCACAGTCCAGGCCCTCCAGTAGCAAATAGAGAAAGCCAGGAAGGTTTGTCAGAGAACTGTGCCTATTGGACTATTGTGAAAACAGAGGAGGGGACGCAAATGCTGGAGCCTCCTCCTCCTCGCATCCAGGGACATCTGAGCTGTGGCCCTGGGGCTCTAGAGGAAATGGTCAAGTTGGAACCTGAGGATGCTGGGGAGGAAGTCTCCTGTAGAGCTCCTGCACAGGACATTAGTGATGGAATCAAAGAAGAACGCTGCGTGGAAATGGACACTGGCTCTGCAAGTGAGGAGTTGAGTAGTGGTAGGGCTGTGACCAGGCCAACTGTGTTGCGGAAGGACAATGATCAGGGGCCACCATCTCTATCCCCTTCCGCCTGTCATGAGCCTCCTGAGGAAGGGAACTCAGGAGAAGTGAGCAGAGGATCGCCAAAGAATGCCTCATCCTCTATGGACCCAGACATACCGCTTAGCAGCACCCCCAAGAAGCCAGAAGAGTCATCCAGTGTGGATGGGCAGTTGATGGCCATCTCTGCTGTGCCAGAAACTGGGGGAGAGAAGGATGGGCCTGAGGAAGAGGAAGAAGAGGACTTTGACGACCTCACCCAAGATGAGGAAGATGAGATGTCATCAGCTTCCGAGGAATCGGTGCTTTCTGTGCCTGAGCTCCAGGTGAGAGCAAGAGCATGAGTGTTGGGGTTTTGTGGACTCAGTGTGTGTTATGCTTATTAAACGTTTGTTTATTTGTATATAAAAGGCATTTAATACAGAAAGAGATGGGGAGACAGAGGGAGAGGTCTTCCATGTTCAGGTTCACTCCCCAAATAGCTGCAGTGACTAATGCTGAGCTGAAATGAAGCCAGGAACCAGGAGCTGCTTCTGGGTCTCCTATGTGGGTGCAAGGACCCACAGACTTGGGCCATCCTTCGCAGCTTTCTCAGGTCATAAACAGGCAGTTGGATGGGAAGTGGAGTACCTGGGATATGAACTTGTGTACGTATGGAATTCTGGCACTAGATGATCATCCTGTTATGACTCCACACCAGTTCTGTATTACATTAATTGATCTGCCACCTGGTTGCCTGCTGCTTTAGCTGGAATCCTGCCATCATTTGTGTATCCGTGCTACAAAAGTGTGGAAAAATGGAATTCAAAGATCAATTTATTTTACTGCAAATGTACTGGTGTGTTTTTGATAATGCACATTTTCTGTGATGCGTTTGCAGGCCCCAAGCATTGCATTTTTGAATACCTTGTTAAGTCCATCATTTTGGGTTGAGCAGAATTGAGAAAGACTGACATGTCACTTACTATACTTGATTTCATGTTAGGTAAAGATTCAATTGAATTATCTAAGTGTGTTATTATAATTATTTAAATGTATTTTATTTATGTGGAAGCTACAGAAAAAAAGAGATCTGTTCACTGGTTCTATGCAAATGGCTGCAATGGCTGCAGATGGGCCAGGCTAAAGACGGTACCTAGAGTTCGTTATTGACCTCCCACATGGGCCGCCCTGCCCAAGAACTTGAACCATTTTCTCCTGCCTTCCTATGAGAGTTAGCAGGAAGCTGGATTGGAAGTGGAACTGCTATTTTTTTTTTTTTTTAAATATATATATATACACATATATATATAGGGACAAACTCATTGGAGCTCTGATTGCAATTAGGATGAAGGTAGGAGGAAGTAGCGATGAGCTGAGTATTTGTTTTCCCTCCTGTGTTCCTGGAAGGGAGAAGGGTAGGGGGACCGGAACAGTGTGGTCTTCTTTATTGTCATATAACATCAGTGCCTGGATACCTAGCGAACGGGGAGATGGTCTCATAGTTTGAGGCCCAAATGTGGCAAAGAGTGTTTTAGGAGTGTTAGTTGAATGGTTTTGATTGTTCTCAGAGCTTGTTTGCTTTGTTGCCTCAGACATGCTGTCCTTGACTACCATAGACCTAGGTGCTTATTGTAAAGCCTGGGCTGGCGTGTTGTTCATACTATCCTTCTTTCCATCTTTAGATGAGGTACTCAAAATCTAACCCAGACATGCTCTGGTCTCCCCTCTAATCTACTCAGTCTCAGTTCCCTCACCTACCTGGGAGTGCAGTGGCCCAGTCCGTGAAAGATCCCAGAAGTCACTCTTAATCTGTTAAACATGCCCTCAATTGCTCCCACTCCAGTTTATCCCAAGACCCCCTTCCCTGTGCAGTCTGTACCTCCCCGGCCTGGGGCCTGTGTGGCCTGTCCTGACCTAGTTCCTTACCTTCTCTAGATATCTTTTTCTTTTCTTAAAAAAAAAAAAAAAGACAACTGTATTGGGACATAGGTGTAGTTAACATAAAGTTAGCATTTGGGCCCAGCGTCATAGGCTAGTGGCTAAAGTCCTCGCCCTGAACGCGCCGGGATCCCATATGGGCGCCGGTTCTAATCCCAGCAGCTCCACTTCCCATCCCTTCTTGTGGCCTGGGAAAGCAGTTGAGGACGGCCCAAAGTGTTGGGACCCTGCACCTGCGTGGGAGACCTGGAGGAGGTTCTTGGCTCCAGGCTTCGGATCGGCGCAGCACCAGTCATTGCAGTCACTTGGGGAGTGAACCATCGAACGGAAGATCTTTCCTCTCTGTCTCTTTTCCTCTCTATATATCTGACTTTGCAATAAAAGTAAATAAATCTTTAAACAAAAAAAAGCATTAACTAGGCTCAGTGCCTTGCGGCTTGGCTGCTTTTCTCCCAGCAGTGTAACACTTGCCTAGGTGTTAGGCAGTTTCCTTGTTTTGGCTTGGACAGATGTTCAGAGCCTTACAGTGTCATGTACAAGTGTGTACTGTTGGAGAGGAAAACTCTTTGTGACAGCTGGGACCCCTTTCAGAAAGTAATCTTCTTGCTTCTGTTAGAAACTGCACACTCTGTCATCCCTGCTCTCCCTGAGATTCCCCACGTGGGAACAGCTGTTGTTTTGATCGGGTAGGCGGAGCTTACTGTACCATGGCTTCCTGGCAGAGCCCTGGTACAGCTTTGTGAGTCCTAGGAGTTGTGATGAACCATCCTTGCGGGTTTCAGGAAACTATGGAGAAACTGACATGGCTGGCGTCTGAGAGGCGGCTGAGTCAAGAGGGTGAGTCTGAGGAAGAGAATTCCCAGGAGGAGAACTCCGAGCCAGAAGAAGAGGAAGAAGAGGAAGCTGAAGGGGTGGAGAGTCTGCCGAAAGAGGATGAAGTGACCGAGGAGGCGGTTGGACACGCTGCTGAGGAGCCTGCTTCGACCTTCACCTCAGCCGAGACTGCTCGGGAGGTGGAGCCCAGCAGCACGCCCCCAGGTAAGGTGGTCGGGCCGGGACTGAGGGGTGGCTCTCAGGCGGCCTTCCTGTCTAGAGGACACCTCCTAGTTTCCTAGAGTGGGTGGCTGCTAGAGCAGCTGGAGGATTCCTGGAGATTTACTGGTCTCCCCTGGCGCTGCTTTCCCCAAGAGAGCAACCGTGGCAGAAAGACGAGAGGAGACCCTGCAGAACTAGTCATGTAATGTGCATGGCCGCTGGTTTTTTCTTCCAGGTGTTGAGCTGGGTCTTAGACTTATGTGTGAGGCTGTGTGCTCTGTTTCAGAAAACAGTATGTGTGCATCCTGAGGACGTTGTTGGGTGAGCACAGCATAAAGCTGTGTTCATGCTGTGGGCCTCCTGTCGCAGTGTGTGGCAGCTTGTTCCCTCCAGACAGAGTGAGCAGTGTGGTTGTGCTGCCCCCTGCATGGACCTGACTCGGCAGAGCCAGACTGGCCTCTCACTTCTGCCCGCTTGACTTCTGAGTCACTCCGGAGCATTGAGCAGGCTTTGTGTGGGGGTGGTCCCAGGGTGTGGTCCCAGGGAGCCGGAACCCACCTTTCCACATGTCTTCCAAGGTGAGAGCGTCAAAGCCGCTGCCGCCAAGAGCCGGAGCAGTCATCGAGCTCGCAGCAAGCGGGGGAGTCGTGCTCGCGCCAGCAAGGACACCTCCAAGCTGCTGTTGCTCTATGATGAGGACATTCTCGAGCGGGATCCACTCAGGGAGCAGAAGGACTTGGCCTTTGCCCAGGCTTATCTGACCAGGGTAGGCAGATGCTGCTTCCTGTTGCTGCCAGTGCCTGGGATGTGGCTGCTTCTCCTTCGGGGACATGTTTTCAGAATGACTCGTGTCTTGAGACTTGCCTAACAGGCTTTGGCCTGTGCCTTAGCTCTCCTAGAATTGGCAGAGAAGCACAAGGAGACACAGAGTTCAGGCCTATGTGTGTTTTCCCTGAGCTGCCTGTCCAGATCCCTGGGTTGCCTGGGGTTCCTGGGAAGATGGTGTCCCTCTCAGGGTGATGGAGGAGTGGGGGCATGATTTCCCTGGGTGGGCTGTGTAGTGGTTTGCTGAGCTGCTGCCTGCAAAGCAGACAGAGTTGGAACACTGGCCAGAGAGTGCATCTCAGGGAAGAAGCTTGATACTCAGATGTGAACTGTCATGTTTCCTGCTGTGTCCTGGGTAGCGTCCCCTCTTTTGACAGCCAGCGGGTTCATTGTCTCCCAGCAGAGGAGAGCACTTGCTTGTGTCCTGGTGTTGTGCTAACATTGCGTATTGATGCATTGCTTACCCCTAAGTGACGTCATGCTGGAGTACATGTGCAGACAGTCCTCATTTGTTTCATGGTGGGACTGGGGGCAGGAAGGGGAGGCCCAGGCTGTGACCTGGAGAAAAGCAGCCCTGGTTTTGTCGGGAGGGCTGCAGTCCCTGGCAAATGCAGATTTTCTGGTCCCAAGAAAGGTTTCTTTGTTCTTTGCCTGTGTCTGCCTTTGCCGTCATTGCTGGAGGCGTTTGCCTGTGAAGGCGCAGACTCCAAGCTCTCTAGCCCTAACCTGCTTTTCCCTGGGACCCTGGCTTGCTGTTGTGGCCTGCAGAAAGAGTGTTAATAATTTAGTGTTCCTGTGCAGGTTCGAGAAGCTCTACAACACTTTCCTGGGAAATATGAGGACTTCCTTCAGGTCATCTATGAATTTGAGACCAACACGCAGAGGCAGACGGCTGTGGATCTCTACAAAAGTCTGCAGCTTCTGCTCCAAGACTGGCCTCAGCTGTTGCGGGACTTTGCTGCCTTCCTGTTACCAGAGCAGGCTCTTGCCTGTGGCTTAGTAAGTATTCGGTGGGCAAAGAGCAGCCCCAGGACTCCCTGGTTGAAGCGAAGGTGGGATTGGATACAGAATGAGCCTGTAGTAGTCTCTATAGACACATAGTCCTCCCGAGCATAGTGCCAGAAAAGCACATGTTTTGTTCAAGGGTGATATTGCATCTTAGTTTGTTATGTGACATATGAGCGTGTTTCAGCTTTACCTTTTGTTGCTAATTGATACATCAAGTGAGGGTCATGAGAGTACTTCAGAAAGTTTGTCGAAAATGAATGAAAAGCTAAGGTTATTTCAGTGCAAAAAGGTTTTTGAAATTAATGTATAGTTTTTTGTAATATGCTTTTTCCATGGACTTTTTTTTAGTAATCTCAGGTATATTTTTTTTCCAGTTCTTTTTATTTTCTTGGTTTACTGGGAAGGGGTGAAATCAACCAGTCATTGTTGTGAAACTGCATCTGTACTCAAGGATGGAGGACAGCCCTTAATGATTCTTTAAAGACCCTGATGTGTGGAAGAGTGTTCTGAGGTCGTTTCTTGAGTAGTTTTGATAGCACTAAGATGTCGTCAGCTTCATTGCACCACGGCTGGGAAGTCTTCAAAGTCGGCTGGCTGGCTACGATCATCTCATTATGTATACATTGATCCAGACACTTGCTGTAAGGCTTAGCCAGGAGAGTTGTTTTCAGTTCTGTTGTCTATCCTTTTATGGGGCACTGAATATCTCCTGCTGGCCTAGATGTCCACTGTCCGTGCAACAACTAAGGAGAGGAGGCCCAGTCCCAATACATCCACTCCAGTGTTGAACCACATTCATTTTGATTTTCCTACATCTGATATTTGAGCTTCCGAAGAAACTTTTTCCTGGGGTGGCCTCAGACTTCACTGTTGCGTGTTACAGCATGTGCAGGGTCAGGTTTAGTCCATTACCTATACCAGTCAACGCATATAACCAGTGGATTCAGCCATCTAGTCATTTCTGCCCACAGCATCTCTCTCCACTGGCTGTGTCTTCCTGTACTCCCTGGTGTGTTGTAGCATAGTTGAGGCAATCCCCAGTTGTTCCTACGAGGCCAGCCGCCAGCGCTGGTTTTTGTGTGCTGGCACGTGCTGCAGCCTAGCCCATTCCATCCTGCTTCCCATCTAGCTCTGAACACCTGTGTGTGTTGTGGCTTAGCCCTGATGCCCAGCCCTATTGTGAACTGGCAGTTGTTAACAGTCCAACCTCGCCTGGCCTGGCTTCCATCTTGGCTCTCAGGCCAGTGTGTGCTATGGACTGGCCTAGCTTGACTCCCTCTGAGATGTAAGTGAATGGGTGCCGCAGCTCAGCCTGGCCTGTCCTGTTCCCAGCCCCTAGCAGGGGAGTTCCTCCACGAGCTCCTACGAAAGCCTTCTAGCCCTGGATCTCCTGTGTGCTATTGGGTGCTGTGGTAGAGCCTGACATGGCCAGCCTCTAGTCCCACCACTCACCTACAGGTACCGTGGCCTTTCCTGACTGGCCCACACCGTTGTAGCTCTCATAGCTGGCTACTATAGCCTATCCCAGCCGTGCCCACCCTCAGACCCAGTTCTCATATAACTTGGCAGGTGCTGTGGCCAACCTAGCCTGTCTCATACCCATTTGAGCTCTCATGAGCACCTGTGTCTGTTGAAGCCTAGTCCAGTCTGGCTGTCCCCTAGATCCAGCACATGTATGCTGCCAGGTGCTGCAAACTTGCACAGCCTGTTCTGCCCACAGCCCTGGTTTTTGCATTCACCAGTGGGAACTGAAGCCTAGCAGGGGAATTCTCAGAGTTTTCCATACCAGACCTGTTCACAGCCCTGGATTTTGTGCATGCTGCAGGTGCTTCAACCCAGCCTGGTATTGCCTGCCTGCAGTCTCAGTTCTTGCAGGTGTTGCAGTCTAGTTCTACCTGTCACAGCCCACATCTTGTCCTGGTTCTCATGTGTGCCAGTGGGTGCTGACCTGATTCAGCCTGGCGTGTTTCCAAATCCAGCTCAAACAAACTCTTAACAAGTGCTGCACTTTGCCTGACCTCTTCTGCCCCCAGACCTGGCTCTCGTGCTCCCCAGCAGGAGCTGCAGCCTAGTAGGGTAGTTCCCCAAGTTCTGCCTGGCCCACTCTCTGTCTCAGATCTTAGAGATGCCATTGGTGCTGTGGACTTGCTTGGCATGGTGTGCCTTCAGTCCTGGCCTTTGCATGTGCCAGTGTACTCGACCCACTTTTAAGAAATATCTGTTGTCATCTTATATCTGTGTCTCCCGTCCTGCGGAAGAAATCACCCGATACTGGAGAGCATTTCAGAGGCACTTTTATTCCAACCTTCAGTTCCACCTTGGGGCAGAAGCCCCTGGCTTATATATCCCTCCTATCCGTTAAATCCGTTACCCAGAAGCCTTCAGTTAAGTCAGTTAATTCCGTTATTTCCGTTACACAGAGAACCTCCTCACCCCTCCCCCAAGGCCCCTGGATATCTCTCAATCCTCCAATCAGCTTACATGCCTGAGGCAAGCAGTAAAGGGCCAATCACAGGCACTTCCTGAAACCTGTCTCCAAGAGAAGTAGGGTCCAGGCGCCATCTTAGGGCAGGGCATTGTCAGTGCTCCCAACAACTCCCCCTTCTTGTTTTATTAAGCAAGGGACCGTGCCTGTCTTAGGTGTTCCGAGTTTGGGCTCCCCTTACCCGTCATGGGCTAACCACGTGGCTAGGAACGTGGCACCTGTCTTAGGTTGGTGAAGCTGTATCGGATACTTACCCGTCTCTGGCTACCGGTCCAACATGCCTAGCCAGACTTCTGGGGATTCTCTGTTGTGAAGGGCAAGCACAGCTTGCAGTAGCAGCTGCTGTA
The DNA here is from genome assembly GCF_030435755.1 of Ochotona princeps. NCBI lineage: Eukaryota > Metazoa > Chordata > Mammalia > Lagomorpha > Ochotonidae > Ochotona > Ochotona princeps. The sequence continues at coordinate 109,569,077 of NC_080833.1, read as the reverse complement.
TGAAGCGTCTGCTTACCCCAAAGAAATAATTAATAAGATAAGGCCCAGGCCTACTATACCGGCCCATTGGCGTGCAAAGGAAAGACCCTTTAGTATCCAATTTGTCCATTGCTTTACCGTGGCAATCTCTACTTTGGTGCTATTTATGGCTATAATTTGGGATCTTAGTTCCTAAGTCAAATTATAACTCTCTGGACAAATTCAGTGCTCGGGACCCATTGGTGACAATAGAAGGAGTAACACACAATCCAGGTAAATGGAGCTTGTACACATACATAAATAACATTATAGATAACATCACGACTGCAATTAACTTTAACATCTTCCCATATTCTAGAACTATTACTACTATAATTACAATTTTTTATCACTACCTTATCAATAAATGCAAAAGCTGATATATCTGAACATCTACCCCTGCTGGTGCACAATACCCAAGCATTCCAGGGCAGGGCAGATACAGATTGAACAGAATTACCATATGTATAATTATATCAAACTGAACATCCCAAGTCCCATACAAATAAACCGTGTAAATTATCAAACTAAACATCTCGAGTCCCATTCAAATAAACTGAAAGGCTTCTGAATAGATTAGCTGCAAGTTGGAAACTGAGAGGACCTCAGATAACATGTCCACCTGTTCTTAAGTCAAGTCCACTCATCAGCTTATGATTAGCAAGCCAGTTCAAACATGTTGGTTAAACTGCTGCTGTGTCTGAAGAACCACAGAGATCTGCCACGCCAGGGCGTACACAGTCATAACCGCCGGTAGCTATTGCTGTTACAGTGGCAGTGGTAACCCCGAAGTCATACTCTGGCCGCAGGTGGGCTGACAGGTCGTTTTCTTTAACTGTCATCGTTCTGGGAAAATAGGTGGGCACGCACATCACCACAGCCAGCGGGTACTCGGTTGTATTCCAACATTCTGAAAGAAAACAATCTATTCCACAAGTTAAGTTAATCCCTACCTGACTAGCATTGCAACAAGAAACACAAACGTACCTCAGGAACACAGGAGTGGGCCTAAAAGAAAAGCAATGCAATTAACCACTGCTACCGAGCTGTCAAAAGTATCATTACCTGAATAAAAGTAAAAGCAATTCTGCAACTGGCCTCCAAAAATCATGGACATTGCTGCTCCCACAGCACAAACGGAGGCTTCACCTCAAAAGAATTCGTGGATATACTCTGCATAGGATTTTTGGTAGGAATTCTTATGTCCTCTAAATGTACTGTTTTTATCTGTGAGAAAATTTTTGGAAAAGGTATAAGAATGGCCACTATTCCTAAGGTTTAATTAGTCAATACAGTGCAGGATGGTGGTACAGTAGAATTACTAATATTAACACTCACCTGAAAAAATAATAACTAGATTGTCCTTTGGGGATCTATATTGATCCCTATTCCCCCTTTCTGTTTATATAGCATAGTTTTAATCTTTTTTTTTTTTTTTTCTACGCTTCCATAGCTTTATTGCCTCTTGGCACCATGTTTTAGCCTGTTCGTACGCTAACTGCTTTACCAAAGGCATTGCTGACTCCACCTCCCCAAAATTTCTAGAGGCAGTTTGAATAAGTCTAGCTACATAATCAACATAAGGCTCACTGGCTCCTTGAATAACTTTGCAGAGACATCCCTGTAGATCCCCACTGCCTGTTCTAAATTCCACTGGGGGTTTCCTGCAGCAGCATTACGCTGCGCAGTGCTTGAACAAAACTCTTGGTGTGCCACCTTCCAAGAAAAAGCATGGGCAGAAAAAGAGAGGGGTGCTTAACAAATTACTAATATATAATATATAAAAGCCTAATATGCTTGCTTGTCCCATCGCTCTTCCGATTCAAATGCCATCATCTTGGCCAGTACCTGAGCTTTCACAAGACTCAGCAGCAGGAGCTTGCCACACAAGCCTCTCAGGAATCCACCTCGGACCATTTTTGTTTTTTGGGAAAATATAGACCGATCCTCACCCCCAAATGAGGACGGGATCTGGGCCTTGGGTCTGAGGAACCAGGTTGCTTACTCTTATAGGGTTAGTATAAAGTGAAAACTGTCAAATAATAGCTTTACTAAACATTTATCCCAAAGGCCTACTTCCTGTTATAAATGAGACATAAATTTAAGAAATCAATGTTAACTAGTAATCTTATTCAAAGTAAATGAATTTGTAGCAAAGGTTTACAATCACTTAGATATTTTTACAATCCTATCAGAAAGCTCTGGGAGTGTCTGCAGAATTCAGAGCTCACGGCAACCTGCTTTTGCTGTTGATATGCAAATTATATGTATGCATTAATTTACCTGCTTTTTACAATGTTTCCTACAGGAAGTTTAAACTTAATTCACAAAAGCAAGAATATTTTCTGACCAACAAACAGTAACACATTATAACAATTTTAAACAATTTATACAGATGACAAACATTAAGACACACATGTGCGCGCGCACACACACACACACACACAAACACATGCTTTTGGAGACTTAAAAAAAAATTATTCTCAATCAAACTTAGTAATAGTAGTGTTCTCCAGAAACCAGTAGCTGAAAAATCATCAAGTAAATAGTCTTGAACAAAGACCTTGAGAAAGAAAAGTCACCGCTATGAAATCTTTTCATCATTGCAAGAATGCGAATTTTAGTCTTCCCAGTAATATATATAGCTATAGTGAACAACCAGATACAACTGTAGAACTAAATAATTAAAAGTGTGCAAACTAAAATTTAAACCTTCACAACTCCATGGATGTATACAACAGTTTGACACGACAGAATTTTACTACATTTGGCAATAATCTTAATCCAATCAACCTGATTAACTGTCTCCACAAAACAGGAGATAAATCCATTGGCATTCTTGAGGCCTCATAAGAATACCAAGGGAAACCCTAGAATTGGAAACTTTTGAATTCTTGGATGCCCCTTTAAGGATGGCTAAAAATATCTGGAAGAAGGTTTTTGTTGTTGTTAGTATAACACATTATAGGTTAGACTTCGTTATTGACATGAAATCATCACTCAAATACCTTTAAAACAAATACAAAATCTTTACCAATTTAAAGCAGTGAGAAGTTTGATAACCAGCCGAAAACACAAGAATTATTTTAAACTATAAAAATGCTTTATATACAATAAATACCACATTAATTTAACTTATACCTTGAAATAATTTAATAGTGAATTACAGTTAACTTCTGTAACAAATTATTTGGGATAAAATTTTACATTTTTGAAAACATCACAAATGAAACCTTAAGAATTACAAGAGGTAAAATCGTTTTTTTTTTTTTTTTTTCTTGACCTTTTCTTTCTGATCATACTAAAAAGATATTTAAAAGGTAGAAAATAAGGCAACAGAAAACTTAGGGTCAAGTAATGGAGGTCTGAATGAATCAAAAAACAGCCACCTGTAGCAATATAAGGCCTAACAAAATCAGCATCCCAAGAACTGCTATCAAAGCAAAGCATTTAGCGAAGCTTTTAATGGGTGGAGGATCCTCAGAAGACTCAATTCCAGAGACCTCTTCCTTATCCTCCGAGTCTGACTCTTCTGACTCAATTAACAATCTCTGCAGCAGGTGCTGCATGCGCACCTTGGAGGACAAATTCCCCATTGCTCTAACCTTTCTCTAGTCACTCAACCGTGAACCTTCTTGTCGCCAACCGCGAACCTTTTTATTTTTGTTTTTTTCTTGTCGCTAACCTGCGAACCTGACGTGCACGTTCCCGCCTAGTGCAGCTCCCTGAGCAAAAGTCTCAGTTGTAAACTAATTCCCGCTGTAAGCAGCTCCCTGAGCGATCTGCTCAGCTACTTACCTTCCTGGTATTCACCAGCTAATTTCTGTCCGAGTCACGGTACCAGATATCTGTGTCTCCCGTCCTGCGGAAGAAATCACCCAATACTGGAGAGCATTTCAGAGGCACTTTTATTCCAACCTTCAGTTCCACCTTGGGGCAGAAGCCCCTGGCTTATATATCCCTCCTATCCGTTAAATCCGTTACCCAGAAGCCTTCAGTTAAGTCAGTCAATTCCGTTATTTCCGTTACACAGAGAACCTCCTCACCCCTCCCCCAAGGCCCCTGGCTATCTCTCAATCCTCCAATCAGCTTACATGCCTGAGGCAAGCAGTAAAGGGCCAATCACAGGGCACTTCCTGAAACCTGTCTCCAAGAGAAGTAGGGTCCAGGCGCCATCTTAGGGCAGGGCATTGTCAGTGCTCCCAACAATCTTATCGTCTGTCATTCTCAGAATTATTAGAAATGCAGAATTTAAAAGACTTAAGATCCCTGCCATTGTGGAACTCAACATTCTCATGGAGAAAGTTGTATGGTGATCTCTAAATGTATTATAGGTACATAAAATCTAGATATGGTGAAATTTGTAGTAAATAGTAAGATCTAGCATTTCCAAGTGTGATTTACAGTGACAGTACTGTTTAAGAGTAAGACAGGGAAGGGGACTAGAGAGGTGCTAGTAACGTGGGTGAGTGAGTGTTGGTATGTGCCATTTTGTATATAATGGTGGGATAGCCACTGTGGTGGAGTGACATAAGATGCTGAAGAATGAATCTAAACAGGGAACACTGCTGTGGTCTGGGCCTTTGTTCATGACTGATAAAATCAGAGATAAAAGTCATGAGGTTATTGTGGTAGTCCTTAAACAGTTCAGTGACATGGGCAAAGTATGTACATGATGTCCATGTTGTCTTCTGGTGTGCCTGTGAGGACCAGATGAGTGTGTGTAAAGATCCTTTGTAAACTGGAGTAGTATGTGAAGTTGAATGTCCCAAAATGTCCCATCCAGCAGGACAGTCAACCGGGGCTGCAACCAACCTTGGAGGGAGTGAGGGGACAAGAGACACAAAGAATGGACAGTAAGATAGTAGGTCTGATCAAGCTGTCACTTTATTATTTTCGATTGAGGACTTTTATATTCTTCCGTAACTAAGGCTCTGGGAGGGAAGGAGAAACTGGGATGCAAGGCTTGGTCTCAAGACCGATTGTTCTTGAGCAGCCACCATTTCAACAATAGTAACCACCATTTCAACAGTAGTAACCACCGTATCAACAATAGTAAGCACCATATCAACAATAGTAACCACCATATCAACAATAGCATAGGTAACAAGTAACAATATGTTGGCAGGTACAGCATAAATCACGTTCTGAAACAGTTGCTAGAAACAATTGAAGCTAAGCGTGTGATCAGTTTCATAACCTCTTTCCCAAGCATCTAGCCAACCGGAAGTTTTCCACTGGCCCATAGTTCTATATTCAAAATGGCTTCAGTGTGGCTGTAGTACACGGCTCCTGACATCTCCCCCTTTTTTTATATCAATGAAAGCGACGAAAAGAAAAAGTTCGTCGAGGCAAGATAAGTGCTGCCTGTCTTAGGTTCATTCTGAGGGACCCTCAACTCCTACCCGTCTCTGGGCAGCCCTGCCAGTCATCCAGGGCCCCCTGTCTTAGGTTGGCAGGTTATCAGGTGCCCGTCATTGGCTAAACGCTTACTAAAAAAGGGGCCGTGTAACAATTCATAGCTGGAGCACGTATTCCCCGGCAACGCTGCCGTAAATGACAGCGGGAAACACTGCCCCAGCTGTAAATGGCCACATTACCTTAGGTGAACTCATCGGAAGACTGGAGCCGCGCATTACAACGTGGGGGTTCACTTCTTGAGGAGTCAGGGCTCTCTGAACACAATCTATCTTCTAGAGCTAAACAGTGGTAATACGCTTGGATAGGTTTAGAAGCTAAATTTTCAATTTGCTGTTTTATCAAGTTAGTGACTTTAGTGAATGCCCAGGGACCAAAGGAAATCAAAAGCAATAATACAACTAGGGGCCCCAATGTAGTGGGTAATAAGGTAGTGAGCCAGGGGGACGAAGAAAACCAATTTTTATACCAGCTTTCCTCCTTGTCCCTTTCTCGTTTTCGTTTTTTAAGGCCTTCACAAATGTTTTTCATGCTCTCCTTTACAATACCTGTTTTATCTACATAAAAGCAACATTCTTCTTTAAGGGCGGCACACAGGCCTCCTTGCTGCAAGAACAATAGATCTCTAAGCCGCGGTGATTTTGTAACACTGCCTCAGCTAGGGAGAAGAGAGAATTGGTTAAATCATCAATGCCTTGTTGTAAATGTTGTATATCTTCATCAATGGTGGAACGTAGCTCGGCATACCGATTCTGGGAAAGAATGAGAGAGGAAATGCCGGTGTCGGCGCCAACAGCGCCACGTCCTAACAGAGCAAAAATGGTAAGGGCAGTGTTAGGCTCACACTTTGAACGGGAGAGGGAAGTGGGATTGGATTCCCACAGTTGCAAAAATTCTTCGAAGGCATAATAGGACAAGCGAGGGACTAACTGGACTAAAATACAAAATTCCTTATGAAATGAAGAAACCTGATAGGAAAGGCAGGGGATGAGGCCACCGGTGCAGGCCCACCAAGCATCGCTGGGGGGAAGAAGGTATTGAGAATCGGCTGCTGGAATAATGGTGGAATTACACAAATAAGAAAAGGAATCTAAATGGGGGGATGTATGGGAGGTAATCAAGCATAGACCTAAACGAACAACCTGGGTTAAAGACATACCAGACCAATCGCTGCTGGTCCACCCGCAAGAGGAGGAAGAATTGGAATAATAAAAAACATCAATTAAGGCAATGCCTTCATAAAATGGGGGATGGGCATTTGTACAAAGCCAACAGTCATTCATAAATTCAGATGAGGACTCATTAACTGTTAAGGTGGTTTGGTTAATCAAGGTCAAAATAAGATTGTCAGGGAGGAGGGCAGGGAGATTAAGACGTGAAGAAGGAGATGGTGAGGGAGGCAGGGAGCAAGAAATGATAGAAAATGAGAGGTCGAGGGGTTGGGGAAGGAGTGGGAGGTCGGCTAGGAGGTCGGGGCAAAGGAGGCTTATATGCAGTAACATTATTTGGTCCAATATTGACAGGATATTTAACATTAACAGGTTCTTTTAACAATTTGATGGAAAATAATACGACCGTATCTGTCCCTGACTGGTACAATCTAAGTCCCCAATCACGGCCTCTCATCCAAGTCTCTTCTTGGTCGGCATGCGCTTTAGGGGTGAACCAGATTGCTAAAGGGGTACACCAGTCTTTTGTGTCAGGATGATTGGGATGGCATGCAGTGGTGTCATCAAAATAGGAGGGAAGGAAGGTGAGGCCATAGACTGCTACTGTAGTTGGGTAGCTGAAATTGCGTCTGAATGTAATCAGGTCTCTGTTTTCTTTCTTTTTTTTTTTTAAAGATTTATTTTATTTTTATTACAAAGTCAGATATACTGAGAGGAGGAGAGACAGAGAGGAAGTGGAGCCGCCGGGATTAGAACCAGCAGCCATATGGGATCAAGGCGAGGACCTTAGCCACTAGGCCATGCTGCCAAGCCCAGGTCTCTGTTTTCTGAGTCTCTAATCCAGTAAGCAGTGCCTGTAGTTTCACATCCCCAAGTGGCACAGAAGTAATCAGCGGAGCCGCCACATTTATGAAGGAGATGACGATCACGGTGGCTTCCGGGGCACACATAGAAATCGGTGGCTTGGAAGAGAACTCATTGTTGAGTATCGGCACATCCTGGGTCATAGGATTGGTCAGGCAGTTCAGGTGCTACAGAAAGTCCGAGGAGAGTATTAAGTCCCCAAGAGTTGGCAGCCCCAAGAGCAAGCTTACATAAGTCCGGAGTGAAGATTTCTGGCCACCATACACGAGGGGTGATCCGAGATGTTGACCAAACGACATCACGTCGCTCGGACAGCACAACCCAGGTGTAATTCCATGGTTGGTGTGGATTTTGGGGTTGTGGTCTGAGGCCGATAGCAGTCGTCTGTGCCCATTAGATCAGAATCCACAGGACCCAGAGGTTGTAAGGGATTACTGTCAACCACGGTTGTAGGAGTAGCATCATCGGGAAAAGAAGATGTCTCAGAGAGGGGGTTGGCCTCCTTTCTGGACGGTGGTGAGTTAACGGCTCTAAGAAGCCGCTCTGGTAGCCAGCGTGGTTCTGCATTTTCTCTGTCATACACGCAGGCGGAGCCTCGTCCCCAGATAAGCACTGGATCTGGTCCTTTCCATGCTCATGTGAGGGGATCTTTCCACATGGCTAAGGCATGTGAATCCTGGGTTGTGGAATGCTAATGTCGATCAGCAGCGGATCAATTATTATTGTCTAGGGTTAAGAAATTTATAGTAGGGGCCCGGCGGCGTGGCCTAGCGGCTAAAGTCCTCACCTTGAACTTCCCGGGATCCCATATGGGCGCCGGTTCTTATCCCGGCAGCTCCACTTCCCATCCAGCTCCCTGCTTGTGGCCTGGGAAAGCAGTTGAGGACGGCCCAAAGCCTTGGGACTCTGCACCCGCGTGGGAGACCTGGAAGAGGTTCCTGGTTCCCGGCTTCGGATCTGTGCGCACCGGCCCGTTGCGGCTCACTTGGGGAGTGAATCATCGGACGGAAGATCTTCCTCTCTGTCTCTCCTCCTCTCTGTATATCTGACTTTGTAATAAAAAAAAAGAAATTTATAATAAAAAGGGCATGATTCAATCTATTCCTGGGAGTAGGTGTCACAGATAAATCTGTGGAAAGTTCTAACTTCTTAAGCATATTTTTTTAAGGTCTGATGTGTCCTTTGAATAATTCCTTGTCCTTGTGGGTTATAAGGAATGCCAGTAACATGTTTAATTCTTAATTGAGAGCAGAATTGTCAGAATTTAACTCCTGTGTATCCTGGGCCATTATCAGTTTTAATGCAGTTAGGTTTGTCCATAACTGACATACTTTGTAGCATGTGGGTAATAACATAATTGGAAGCTTCTCCAGTTAGTGCTGTGGCATAAATAAACCCACTATAGGTATCCACTGTTACGTGGACATACTTGAGTCTGCCAAAGGATGGAAAATATGTGACATCCATTTGCCATCTATCGTTTGGGATTAAGCCTCGGGGGTTAACTCCTAAATGAGGTACTGGAGAAAATTGAGCACAGGAGTTAAAACATTTGACAATTTCTCTAGCTGTTCTCTAGTGCTCTTGAACATCTGGCGAAATGTGAGCGCATTTAAGTGATGTAAGGCTTGTGCTCAGTGGGCTTCGGACACAGAGGGATCTAGGGTTAGGAAAACTAGCTGTGTGGCCGCAGCGGCTTGGGCATTGCCTTCAGCTAAGGGTCCTTTGAGTCCTGTATGGACCCTCAAATGTCCTATAAAAAAGGAATCTCTTCTTTTTCTGATTAAGGATTGTATCTGAACAAAATATATGGAACTGTCTCTAATAAAGGAACGGAGTGGGCTGTATAAGCACTATCTGTATACAAATTAAAAGCGGCTGTTGGAAAACTTAAAAACCTGAAGCACAGCAAATAATTCAACTAACTGAGCAGACACATAAGGGGATTTTATTGGGAAAGATTGGCCTTGAACGACGTAAGCAGCCGTTCCGCTTGAGGAGCCATCTGTAAAAATTGTAATTCCTTCTTTCAGGGGGCTATGACAAGTACCTTTGGGGAAAACAAAGGAGTGATTTCTGATAAATTGTATTAAGGGGTCATTTGGATAATGGTTATGACGCTGGCAAAGGACGCATAGCCGACACCCCAATCATTATTAACTTGGAGTAGCCAATCTACTCATTCTGGGGTGTAAGGCACAATTATAATATCCGGAACTTTTCCAAAATATGGCTAATTTTCTTGCTTTTAAAATTAAGGCGGCTACAAGGGAAAAATAGGTGGCAAGGACTTTGGCTGGTTTTGACTGTAGGGGCACCCACATTAGGGGGTGTCCTGAAGGGGACTTATTCATTCCTTTTTGCCAGAAAACTCCTAAAGGGGCGTGCGCTGTGGCACACACAATAAAACTTAAGGGAAGAAGGGGATCATACTGGAAAATGACTTGGGAAGAAATGGCATCACTTATTGTCTTAATAGACTCTCTCGCTGCTGATGTAAGGGTGCGAGATGAAAAAGGATGAGGGTCTCCAGTCAACAAATCATGAAGGGGCAGAAGAGTTTCAGGTGCAATCTTTTTTTTTTTTTTTTTTTTTTAAAGATTTATTCATTTTATTACAGCCAGATATATACAGAGGAGAGACAGAGAGGAAGATCTTCCGTCCGATGATTCACTCCCCAAGTGAGCCGCAACGGGCCGATGCGCGCCGATGCAAAGCTGGGAACCAGGAACCTCTTCCGGGTCTCCCACGCGGGTGCAGTGTCCCAATGCATTGGGCCGTCCTCGACTGCTTTCCCAGGCCACAAGCAGGGAGCTGGATGGGAAGTGGAGCTGCCGGGATTAGAACCGGCGCCCATATGGGATCCCGGGGCGTTCAAGGCGAGGACTTTAGCCGCTAGGCCACGCCGCCGGGCCCCAGGTGCAATCTTTAAATATGGCTTTAAAAATTGCAAATTGCCTAAAAGGGATTGAAGATCATGGAGGGTTTTCAGGGCAGACAAACTCAAGAGTAATTTTCAGTGTATAAATTTTTCCTTTATTTAATTGATATCCTAAAAAATTATAAGGATCTTTGACCTGAACTTTTTCAGGGGCTCTTAATAGTCCATTGTGCTAAAGAACAAGCAGCATCTGTTCAAAACAAGAAAAGGCGGCTGCCTCGGTGGGTGCTGCAATCAAGATATCATCCTTATAATGCAGCATATAAATTTCAGGCCACTTGTCTCTCACAGGTTTAAGGGATTGAGCAACATATTTTTGGGCTAGGGTAGGGCTGTTTGCCATGCCTTGAGGAAGGACTCACCACTGATAGCGGTCCATGGGTCCCTGAAAATTTATCTGAGGGAGGCAGAAGGCAAAATGTAGGCAATCATCCGGATGCAAGGGGATGCTAAAGAAACAATCTTTAAGGTCAATAACTATTTTGGCTGTCCTGCTGGACGGGACACCAAAACTATAAACAGCTCAAAATAGGCACAACTCTGGAATGTCTCCTTCCCGTCTTGGTTATCTGGGGTTGACAGTTTCCAGTGACTCAAGGTGGATGGCTGTCAGTGTTCTAAATGACTCATACCCATGGGAGTCAGTGTCCCTTACATTCTGAGGCCAGTCTGCCTGGGTTCAAATCCTTATTTAGCCACTAAAGTAAGATTTCACAGTTATCAACTAGTAGTACACTTTTCTCATTATACTGTGTCAGCAACTCTGTTTTGTTTTTATCTTGACAGGAATTTAATTTTAAAGATGTATTTGTTTTTATTGGAAAGGCAGATTTACAGAAAGAGAGTGCTTCCATCTTCTCGTTCATCCCCAAATGGGCAGGCATTGCCGGAGGAGGCTTACCCTGATATTCTACCATTCTGGCTCTTGTTCACACTTCTTATCCATAGAACCCTCAAGTACTTCTTCAGCTGCATGAGGACACTTTACAAAGCATGGGGATCAGGAATAAATGTTACAGGGCACCTGGGGAAGCTAATCCCACATCAGAGCATCTTGGCTCCATTTCTGCCTACACAGCCGTGCTAATTTGTACCGTGACAGGCAGCACTTGGTGGCTCGGATGCTTGAGCCCATGTACCCATCTGGGAGACCCTGTGTGCTTTGTGGGATCCTGGCTGTGACCTGTGCAGGTTGACTTGATGTGGGATTCTGCAGAATGACTGAGCAGATGGGGTCTCTATATCTGGCTTTCAAATCAATTTTTATAAAAATTATTTTCGGGCCCAGCATGGTAGCCCAGTGGCTAAAGTCCTTGCCTTGCATGCACTGGGATCACATATGGGTGCCGGTTTGTGTCCTGCCAGCCCCCACGTACCATCCAGCTCCTTGCTTGTGGCCTGGGAAAGCAGTCGAAGACGGGCCTGAAGCCTTGGGACCCTGCACCTGCTTGGGAGACCCAGAAGAGGCTTCAGGCTCCTGGCTTCAGATCAGCTCAGCTCTGGCCGTGGCGTCTGCTTGGGAAGTGAATCACACAGAAGCTCTTCCTCTCTGTCTCTCCTCTTCTCTATATATCTAGCTTTGCAATAAAAATCAATTAATGGGCCCGGTGGCATGGCCTAGCAGCTAAAGTCCTGGCCCTGAACGCGCCGGGATCCCATATGGTGGGCGGTTCTAATCCAGGCAGCTCCACTTCCCATCCAGTTCCCTGCTTGTGGCCTGGGAAAACAGTTGAGCACAGACCAAAGCCTTGGGCCCCTACACCCTTGTGGGACACGTGAAAGAGTTTCCTGGTTCCCGGCTTCCAATTGGCGCAGCACTGGCCATTGCGGCTCACTTGGGAAGTGAATCTTCGGATAGAAGATCTTCCTCTCTGTGTCTCTTCCTCTCTGTATATCTGGATTTGTAATAAAAATAAATCTTTTTTTTTTAAAAGATTTATTTATTTTTATTGGAAAGGCAGATATTCAGAGAGGAGGAGAGACAGAGAGGAAGACCTTCCATCCAATGTTTCATTCCCTAGGCGGCCGCAATGGCTGGAGCTGAGCCGATCCGAAGCCAGGAGCCAGGAGCTGCTCCGGGTCTCCCACGTGGGTGCAGGGTCCTATCCTTGCTTTGGGCCATCCTCGACTACTTTTCCCAGGCCACAAGCAGGGAGCTGGATGGGAAACTGGGCTGCTGGGATTAGAACCGGCACCCATATGGGATTCCCGGCTTGTGCTAGGTGAGGACTTTAACCACTACGCCATCGCGCTGGGCCCTAAAAATAAATCTTTAAAAAATCAATTAAAATGGGACTGGCGCCGTAGCCTAGTGGCTAAAGTTCTCACCTTGCATTGCACCAGGATCCCATATGGTTGCCAGTTCTAATCCCAGCAGCTCCACTTCCCATCCAGCTCCCTGCTTGTGGCCTGGAAAGGCAGTCGAGGATGGCTCAATGCACTGGGACCCTGCACCCACGTGGGAGACCTGGAAGAGGTTCCAGGTTCCTGGCTTTGGATCGGCGCGCACCGGCCGTTGCGGTCACTTGGGGAGTGAACCATCAGACGGAAGATCTTCCTCTCTGTCTCTCCTCTTCTCTGTATATCTGACTTTGTAATAAAAATAAATATTTTAAAAATCAATTAAAAATAATAAAAAATGTTAAAATTCTATTTTCTTATTTTTACTGGAAATGCAGATCAGATTTATGGAGAGAAAAAGAGAAAAATCTTCCATTCACTGGTTCACTCCCCTAGTGGCTGCAATAGCTGTAACAGAGCCAATCCCATGCCAGGAGCCATTAATTCATGTTAATTGAAAGGCAAAGTTACAAAGAGAGGAAGAAGCAGAGCTTGAGGGAAGGAGGATAGAGGAATGGAGAAAGAAAGAGAAGAGTGAGTGAGTTACATCTTTCATCCACTGGTTCACTCCCCAAATTGCTGCAATAGCTAGGGCTGTTGGGATGCTGGGACTTGCATATGGAGGATTATCCTGTTGAACCACCGTGCTGATCCCTTCCCCCAGATTAAAAAAAAATGTAAAAAATATTATAGGCAATGATGCTGGCACATTTGTATAGTTAACATGTAATTGGCATTAACCAAGCTCAAAATGCCCACAAGCTGTTGGCTGCTTTCCTCCCAGCAGTGTAACTCCTGTCTTAGGGAGAAGGTAACCTAGGTCATTGCCTACAGCTAGGGTAAAGCACATTTTTTAAGATGTTTAAAATGTTTAAGGAAAATGGAATTGAAAGATAGATTTATTTTGTTGCAGAACATTTTGTAATCCACACATAGGTGTTTTTCAGGTCTTTCACTTCCCATCAACCCTTTGTAGCCACCCTGTTATTGCTTTTCCTCTTTAGTTTGAGGAGCAGCAGGCCTTCGAGAAGAGCCGCAAGTTCCTGCGGCAGCTGGAGATCTGCTTTGCGGAGAACCCCTCCCACCACCAGAAGATCATCAAGGTGCTGCAGGGCTGTGCAGACTGCCTGCCCCAGGAGATCGCCGAGGTACCTGCCTCTGCTGCTGCCTTGCCACTGGCCTTACCTTGCCGTTTCTCCCCCAGCCGATCCCACATCCATCTGCCTCTGGCATCCCGTGTGCTTCCTGGGAGATGAAGGCAGAAGGACTTTTGAGGCTTGCTGAGGTGGGAGGGCTGCCCAAAACCATAGCCTGGCCCACCTTCACAGGTCAGGAAAGCTGTGATTGCCCTGGTATGGGGTATTTAAGGAAAAGATATAACAGGACCTAGCCAGAGGTCAGTGGGGCAGGAGTGAAGCATCGTCATTAGGAATGGAACCTGTGGGATGGGCAGGCATGGAATGGTGGTTTGAAAAGCAGCTGTCAAAGCAGGGCCCAGGACAGCAGAATGTGAGGTTCTCGAGCCTCCGTGTTTCCTTGTCACTCTCAGCTCAAGACGCAGATGTGGCAGCTGCTCAAGGGCCATGACCACCTGCAGGATGAATTTTCCATCTTCTTCGACCATCTGCGCCCTGCTGCTAGCCGGATGGGTGACTTTGAAGAGATCAACTGGACAGAGGAGAAAGAGTATGAGGTACAGACCCCAAGGCTGCAGTGGGGTGTGAGGGCGGGGAGGCATGGGGGCGTGTGTCTGCCTGCAGCTTGAGCTGAGCGCACTAACTCCTCCCCAGTTTGATGGTTTTGAAGAAGTGGCACTGCCTGATGTGGAAGAGGAAGAAGAACCTTCTAAGATACCCACAGCCTCTAAGAGCAAAAGAAGAAAAGAGATGGGGGCCCAAAACCATGATAAGGTGCGTCTGGGTGTTGGGGGTAATTTGTTGCTCACAAAGGAAGCCCTGAGTTTTCTCGGGACATGTTTCTCTGGCATAATGTGATCCTAGGCTTTGGGGCCCAGGCCTTTTAGATGCAGGGCTTCCCAAGCTTGGAGCCCAGGTCAGGCTGTTTTGGCCTTGCAGAGCCTGTAGCAGGTGGTGTCATTGCCAGGGAGGCCCTGGTTACCTCCCCAGAAGGATGCTGGTCCTCTCCTCCAGCTCAGAGCCGCCTCCCTCAGCCCTGGGCCTTCACCTTGTCCTCTTTGTTTGTGTGAGGAAATACTTGGCAGAAGTGTGCTTTTTCCCTGCTGAGGATAATGGTAGCTGCACATCCCTAGTTGTGTTTCCAGACATCAGGCCTTGCATGGAAGTATTTATTCACATGGATTATTAACTTACTTCTGTGGTGACTCTTGTGGATTCCCCTTTATGTAAGTGGTAACTCCAATAGGGAGAGTCTTGTGCCAGAGTGTTGTGTTAAATAAATGGCGATGCTAGGCTCTGGGCTGAGGCACACCTAGATCCTGACTCAATTTATTATGTCTTTACTTCATTCTGGGCAGAAACCCCTGAATGAGGGCACCTTTTCCCACCTCTCCTTATTTCAATTTCTTTGCTGTAAATGGGGTTGGCAGTGGTCTTGGTTTGTTAGTGTGCCACTTTGTGAACACTCCATCCATGCAGGGCCCTCTTGCTCCAATTATAAGAGGCCCTGTCTCTGACTCGGGGTGACAGAGGCAAGGTGAGGGAGGCCAAGAGGCCTGGGTCAGGCTGTCTACGGCCCACTTGGCATTGCTGCTCCTCACTAGTTCTTGGAACACCTGGGCCTTTTGGCGATGGTGCGTTTGGCTCACGTAAGGATCATCACAGGGATTTGGGCTTACATGTAGCCAGAGGCCTCACATTGATTTCTCCACAGTATGCTGAGCTGGCAAGAACTAAAGGAAAGTATGGCCTGGGGTGGGGATGAGTTTCATAGCTAGCAACCTAGCTTCCTCTCTCGGTGCTGAAAACACTCACTAAGTGTAGGGATCTCCTAGGAGACAGAGTGGCCAGATGGCGCCAAGGACTGCACCTGTTCCTGCCATGAGGGAGGTCCTGATTCCAAGCTGAAGAAGAGCAAAAGGAGAAATTGTTGCCATTGTAGCAGCAAGGTGAGGACCATACTGGGACACTGGTATTCGGGTCAGAGCTGCCTGGGTAGTCCAGGCTTCCTGTTAGGCTGTTGTTTGCTACCATAGATTTGCACCTCTTAACTAAAAAGACAACACATGTAAGTAAGAGGCAGTACACATGTGTCCATATTACAAAGAAAGTAGAACCTTTCACATATCTATGATGGTTTTTAGTCTTTAGAATAAAAAAATTCTATGAGTAAAGCTTTTGAAATTGGAAACCAGCTTAGCCGTTCCTGTTCGCTTAGGGTTTTTTTTTTTGTTTGTTTGTTTTCTTGAAATCACTGTTATAGGGAACACAGACTTCTGGAGGCTGGCATTGTGGGTTATGCTACTGTTTGCAGTCCCCTGTATCCCATACTGGAATGCCAGTTTTTTAAAAAAAGATTTATTTTTATTGGAAAGTCAGATATACAAAGAGAGGAAGAGACACAGAGAGGATCTTTGATCTGCTGATTCACTTCCCAAGTGTTTGTAATGGCTGGAGCTGTGCTGATCCAAATCCAGGAGCCCGGAGCTGCTCCCAGGTCTCCCATGCAGGTGCAGGGTCCCAAAGCTTTGGGCCGTCCTCGACTGCTTTCCCAGGCCACAAGCAGGGAGCTGGATGGGAAGTGGGGCTGCCGGGATTAGAACTGGCGCCCATATGGGATCCTGGTGCAGTGCAAGGCAAAGACTTTAGCCACTAAGCCACCATGCTGGGCCCTTGAGTGCCAACTTGAGTTCCATCTACTGCACCTGATCTGGCTCCCTGCCGCTGCGCCTGGGAAGCTGTGGATGATGGCTCAAGTATTTGGGCCCCTTCCACCCATGTTGGAGACCTGGATGGAGTTCCTGGCTTCTGCTTGGCCCAGACCCTACTATTATGAACATTAGTAAAGCAGTTGATGGAAGTCTCTGTCACTCTGCCTTTTAATAAGCCCTTACCAAAACAAAAAAGTTATATATATATATGAGAGAAGGTAATTCTGATTCTCTGTGGTAGAGTTTGGAGAGATGACCTCTAGTGCTTGGCTTGGGGCTGTTCACAGTGGTTGCGACCACCATCCATGTTGAGTGATATTCTGAAACCAAGGGAGTCCCTGGGACACAGTTGGTAGGACACTGACTCAGAGTGTCATCCCTGCAGGTCTGTGATAGCAAATCCTGCAAGAGCAAGGAGCCTCAGGAGTTGGTTGGCAGCAGCCCTCAGCGAGCAGCCAGTCCTGGGCCTGGTGCTAAGGAAGCTGGGCGGGGCAAGGACGTGATGGATGAGGAAGCCTCAGAGGAGCATGCAAGCCCAGAGGCCAACCAGAGCCGGCCTGGCAGGCCCACCAGGAAGGCGGAGGTGCCTGTTCCCTGTGAGTGACTTGTCTGCCCCACGCGGCCAACATGACTTTCTCCCCTTGTTTCTGCCTTGCTCCCTTCCTTCACATGGAGACTGGGAACCTGGCTAAGTTATTGCTTTCTCAGGGCTGGCGCCACCTCCTTCACTGCCAGACCAATAAGAGCCCCTTGTGTTGAGCCTTATGGCCTCACTAGCTTTGTCACAGAACATTCAGCATTCTCTGGTGTTCCCTTACTGGAAGCCCTCCCACTACCTCCTCGAGCTCTGTAGTCTACATTCTAGAGGCATGGCCTCTGCCAGCCCTGCCCTCACACTTGTGAATGGGCACTGTGTGCCAGGAGTGCTCCAAGATGACCCTGAGCTTACCACTGGTACTTCTTGATCCTTTTCTTTTCATGCAGGCCTGGCGGCAGGGAGCACCTTGGCATACCCCTGTGAGGCAACCGTCCCAGAACGTCTTCTGGATGTCCCTCGACCTGGCTCCCCTGAGATTCCACAGATCCCTCCCAAAACTGGAACTGGACTGGTCACCATTGGGAGCAACCATGCTGGGCCTGAGGGACTCCCCTGCCCCAGTGCACCCTCCAGACCTCAGAAGGACAAGCACCAGGAAGTGGAAGGGGCAGAGGCTTCCACACCGCTTTGGGATACATCCAAAACTGAGAAATCATCAGGTACTGGTGAACCAGCTGCTTCCTTCCCGAGTCCTGTCTCTTCGAGGACCAGAGACGTAAGGAGAAGACAGGTGTCTGCGAAAGTAGAGGCTCCAGAGAGCCAGCCGCACTCGAGCGGTGGCAGCACGGAGGCGGCAGACAGGACTCCCCCAGCCCCTGCATCCTCATCAGGCATGGACACCACAGAAACATCTCCCAAAACCTCTAAAGGGGCTTTGCTTAAAGACGCTGGGTTACCGGGCAGGGGCCCAGAAGGGGAGCACCCGCTAAAGGCCACAGAAGCTACTGTGTGTGCCAACAACAGCAAGGTCAGCTCCACGGGTGAGAAGGTGGTCCTGTGGACGAGGTAAGCGAGCATGCCTCTGCATGGGGTGGGCAAGTATGGACCACACCCATGGGGCTCTTCCCAACCAAGGCATCTGCTTACAGGGAAGCCGACCGCGTGATTCTCACCATGTGCCAGGAGCAAGGGGCGCAGCCACAGACCTTTAGCATCATCTCACAGCAGCTGGGCAATAAGACCCCTGCTGAGGTAAGTGGGGGTGGGGGTGAGGGTGGGGAATGCCTGGCAAGGACAGGGTGCTACCTGAGGGAGAGGGCCAAAAGGGGTGTTCAGGGCAGAGCCCCAGCGTTTCCGAGTGGTCCTTCTTGGTTAGACGGCCCCAGCTCCCAGCAGCTGCTGTGTGTGCCGAGAGGCTGCAGTGGAGGGACCAGCAGCAGCCAGCGTGACCCTTCTCCCTACAGGTGTCCCATCGCTTTCGTGAACTCATGCAGCTGTTCCACACGGCCTGTGAGGGCAGCTCGGAGGACGAGGATGACGCGACCAGCACCAGCAATGCGGACCAGCTCTCTGACCATGGGGACCTTCTGTCCGAGGAGGAGCTGGATGAGTGAAGCCTGGTGCATAGGGGTTCATCTGCGCAGGACCACATCCCCCTGATGTCAGGGGAAAAGGGCAGCCCCCTCATGGATCCGGTCACTGAGTTCAGCACAAGGGGTGGCTGAGCAGGGGCTCAGGGCTGAAGGAGGCTGGAGGCCTCAGGTGGGCTTGGGATCTGTCCTCTGCTGCACTATTCAGGGCCTTTCAAGTACCTTGCACACCTACTTTGTGAGTAGCTCTGAGGGAGTGGGGCTCAGTGCTTTCTCTGTTCCTTTTTTTTTTGGTCTCATGTCACATATTAATTGCCCTAAGTATAATGAAGGCATATGATGGTGTATCCACTCCCAAGAAGTTGAGCTGCACTGCCTCAAGACACTGGGCTTGGCATCTGGCAGTTTTTATTGTAAACTAGCTCTCCCCGACCATTCCCTGGGATGCCTAGTCTGTGAGGCCATCCCCCTCCTGGTAGCACTGAGCCAGGCTATGCAGATCCTGCCGCAGCTCCTCCACGTCATCCAGCTCCACTCCCGCGTCCATGAAGCTGACCCAGCGCCGCAGGTCGAGTGCTGTGAGCTCCCTGGCCAGGCCTCCCAGAGTCCGGTGCAAGGTCGAAGTGGAGCACAGGGCCCCCAGCACAGGGATGCTGCTCCGTGCTGTGGAGGGAGGGCAAAAGGAGAGCTAAGAAGGAACTGTGCTTGGTATCAGGCCTGGGCTGCCAGGTGCTGCCAGGGCAATCCTGGCCCTGGGTGGACCCGACCAAAGTAAACTCAGTCACTGTGTGTACTACTGTCCCCTTAGTGTGCCAGCCTCTGGAGTGAGGCTGCCTGGCAGGAGCTGGAGTGGGGGCTTGTGCACTTGTCAGTGCTCTGCCCAGGCCAGCAGACAGTAAAACCCTTCTTGTGCTTGCACTCTGTGTCCTTGGCCTCCTACCTGCCTGCTCTCAGGGGAACCATCCAGAACCATACCTTGTTGGCAGAAGCTTGAGGAGAAGAGGGGTGGGTAGGGAGGTGCCACCCTACAGGGGCTCAGCAGCAGGTGGCATGAGCTGTTGGGACAGAGTAGAGTGCTCAGGTGAGCAGCCAGTGCGGGGGCTGGGGGGGCGGGGCAGTGGCTGCCTCACACTGACCTCAGGCCGCTGGGTTGGTGCTGTTGCAGGTACTGGGCCAAGACATCTTCCCCAGTGGTACAGGCATGCAGCGGGGAGGGCCAAGGTGTCCCCGGGGGAAGCTGACTGCCAGGACAAAAGCAGCCACATCTTTGCTCTGTGCAGCATGCCTGTGGGCAGGCAGGAACACAGAGCTGCCTTTCACTAAGGGGAGGTGGATGGTGGAGGAGGCGGTGTCTTGGACTGTGCAGAGGGGTAGGGGGAGAAGGGCCTGGACCGACGTCTGTGTGGGAAGGAGTAACAGCCCCTCACCTGGTGTGGCAGGCCCGGTCCAAGCCCCTCAGCACCACGGACTGGGCAAAGCAGCGTGTTCCAGAAGGGTCCCCGCAGGCGGACAGTGGGGTCCAAGGGGGAGCTTCTCCCAACTGCATCAGTGAATCAGGGAGGCACTGGCCTGGAACCCAGGGGAAGGGGATGGAGGCTCCCGCTGTCGCCACCTGGAGACAGGAAGTGATATTACAAGGCTGCGTCCTGGGAGGTCCAGCCAGCCCCCCTGGAGTCCTGGTACCTTTCTCCCAGAGCAACTTAGCATATGGGCCAGGTGCACCATGGGGACTGGTGAGGAGCGGAGGCGGTAGGGTGTAGTGAGTGTGTCCAGGGCCGTGGCCAGAATGGCGCTGCAATGGAAGGGCAGAGCGGCCTGCAGAGGAAATGAGAGGCATACTTGCCTGATGGGCCGAAGCAAGGCTGCAGAAGCCTAACACTGTTTACGCTCAGATTTCAAGAATGGCAAGGAACAGGCTGGCTTGAGTCTGGGGTGGCCAGCTGCAGGAAAAGCTTAGCCCCTTACATCATAATGCAGGCTAGGAAAGGTTACAGGGGGCTCTGGCCGCAGGCCCAGGCTCCCTCCCAAGGACAAGGGGCAGACGAGAGAGCTGGAGGCAGTCAAGTGCGTCAGACCGAAGGCTGTGTTTAACAGGCGGTAGATGTTTTTCTGGGGGTCCTGGTGAAAGAAGAGATGAGTAGTTTGCACTATGCAATTCTTAACCAAGATACTTGAATCTCCTGCTTCCCCCTGTTCACAAGGCCCACTCACTCCAAGATTGTATGGCCCTGGGAGCAGGCCCCAAGCGATTATCCCCCGTCCTGAGTATTCATCTTGCAGCAGCTCCGCAGCTTTAGCGCCTACCCCAGAGAAACCGTCATGCAGGTCACACAGGATCTGGAAGCCCTGGAGAGGGGGAGTCAGTGAACAGTAGTGGGCACATGTGTTGGCTGCCTACCAGGCGCTGGCTGTTCCCGGCAGCTACCTGCAGGTAGTCACATTCCTCCACGTAGAAGTGCAGCCTGTCTTCTAGCATCTCCAGGTACCTGGGTTCCCTCAGGACACTCTCCCCTTGGCCAAACGCCTCCAGCCGACCTGCCTCCCTGCCCAGAGGGAAACACGTCCATGACTGACAGCCCTCCAGGTCAGCTCCTCCGCCTCGTCGTGGCCTCGGCCAGCAGTGGTGGGGACCTGAGGCCTGGCCTCACAGCCTCTGGGGCTACCTTACCCGTCGTGGTTGTACTTGTGGATCATACAGATGCTGCGGGGGTGCAGGTGGACTCGGAGGAAATCTGACCAGACTGTGACGCTGCCCTCCATGGGGGGCGGGGGCTGTGGCTCTGGGGCCATGGGGACTGGTGGAGGGCCTGCGTGAAGACACAAGAAAACACGTCCTCTCACTTGCCTAGCTGCCCAGCCTGGGCCTGCAGCTGCTGGTGGCTGTGACTGGCTCACCTTTGTCTCGTGGGACACATCTGACTCTCCAGACGCCATCGCTGCTCAGCACCCCCTGTGAGAGGGGCAACTGCCTGTGTGGAGGCTGAGGGACCTGACCGCTCCCACAGCCCCCTCGCTCAGGCAGTCACTGTCTGTCATTTCTGCCTGCCCTCGTTGGGGTGCTGCCCTTGGCCCGGGGCCCCCACCTTGGCACTGACAAGTTCCTGGAGATACGGATTCTTGGGGTCTGGTTCCTCTTGGTGGGTGGTGAGCTTGCCCTGCCTGAGAGAGGTTGAAGGTAGATCAGATTCTGGCTGTGAGGGCCCCCCAGCTGTAAGGGTGGTCCCTACTCCCTCCACACATGCTTACACACCAGGCGATGGCCGCCTCTAGCTGACTGTCCCTGTAGAGTCCACCTTCTTGGAGGGAGCTCAGGCTACCTGCAGGGAGAGTAATGGGAGAGGGCAGGCCAGAGCCTAGGGGTCCCGCCCCTTCCCATTCCTTATGGCCTGTCATCATCCCTTCAGTATGCTGTTGGATACGTGGGGTGGGAGAGGGGAACCCTGGCCACGGACAATCTACAGTGATGCTTCCCTTCCAGCTTAGTCATCACCGTGGGTTCTGGGACGAGAGCCACACCCCCCGGCGGGATGCGCGTCCCGCCGCCCCCAGGCCAGGCAGCCCATTCCAGGGAGGCGCCCCGGAAGGAAGTTTTGTCTTTCTGCCTCCCTCAGGTGTTGGCAGAGGCAGTTGCTGCCTTCCTCCCTGGACCTTGAGGCCAGTACCGCTGCCAAGGGCTGGAAGCGAACTGAAGGATGCTGGGTTCTTGCCACGTGAAAAGGGAAGCCAGATTCACCAGGTCCCCGGCTCCGCCTCACCCTTGAGGTCCATGAGGATGAGCCGTGGCGTGTAGGTTTCCTGGCCGTGCAGCGTCCGGCCGGTCCGATACAGGACATCGGGACACAGCTCTCCCGGCGGCTCCTTGGGGTCGGCGGATCTGTCCAGGGCAGCATCCTGGGGAGGCACGGGGCGGGCGCAGCAGGCCGGACATCAGGACTGTCGGCTCCAGGGAGTTCCCGCCGGGCAGCCTGCGGGGCATCTCACCTGCTGGTTCCACCAGTGCGCTCCCACGAACCCCGCAAAGTGTCCCAACTGCAGCGTGAGGACCTCCCGAGCCCCGCCCGCCATGCCGCGCGGCTCCGCCGGATCGCAGCTTCTGCCCGGGCTCTCCCTGCTTCTCGCCCATTGGCTGGGACGGGGCAGGGGCGGGGCCTCGTCCCTCTCTGCTATTGGCCCATAAGCACGTCATTTATAATTGTATAAACGATTCCTTCCTGGAGACGCCGTTGGCCACGCCCACCTTCCCCAACAGGAGTCGGGGGGCGGGGGTTCGTCGGAAGTCGTCACGGCCACGTGTAGCAACGTTTCCTGCCGGTTTCGCGAGGGTCCAACTTGAGCGTTCCCGGTTACACACCGGAAATCACTACGGTCCGGAGTTCTAACCCGTCCCCATCTAGCTGTGTGTATGTTTATGTCAACATACCCACGTAGGCCTAACGTCTGGTTTTTCACTCAGGGTAGTTTGTGTAATTAACTCCTGTTCTTGATGGCTACCATGGTAACCAGAGAAGGGTGGAGATTGCTTCCAACCTAACCAGCCAGCCCTTCTGGAGTCCTGGCACCTTTCTCCCAGAGCAGCTTAGCATATGGGCCAGGTGCAACATGGAGACCAGGCTTGTGGCCTGGGAAAGCAACCATGGATGGCCCAAAGCCTTGGGACGCTGCACCTACAAGGAAGACGCAGAAGCAGCTTCTGCCTCCTGGCTTCAGATCAGCTCAGCTCCAAACGTTGCAGACACTTGGGTAGTGAACCAGCAGATGGAAAATCTGTCTCCCCTTCTCTTTGTAAATCTGACTTGACCTGCCTTTCGAATAAAACAAATGTCCTCAAAAAAATATTTTTATTGCAAAGTCAGACTTACAAAGAGGAGGAGACAGGAAGATCTTACATCCGGTGATTCACTCCCCAAGTGACTGCAACGGCTGGTGCTGCGCCGATCCAAAGCCAGGAGCCAAGAACTTCGTCCAGGTCTCCCACGTGTGTGCAGGAACCCAAGACTTTGGGCCGTCCTTGACGGCGTTCCAGGCCACAAGCAGGGAGCTGGATAGGAAGTGGAGCTACTGGGATTAGAACTGTAAGGAGTTATTCGAATATCCCACCCTGGACCCAGCGCCATTTCTTCTTCCTCACAGCTTATGAAATTTGCACCAGTCTAGCCATCCACCAATCAGATGTAACCTAGCATTCCACCTGAGAATCCCACCCCCAATCTTCCAGCCCCTTCTCCAACCCTGCTCACTCACCAATCATCCAACCCTAGGCATTCACCTGCAGTTGCCAATCCCCTGGGGCCTGCCCTCAATCCCTCCCAATCCCTGCCCCCTACACCTTGCAGACAAAAAGGCCCCTAGATGTGGCTGGCTCTTTTCTCTTCTCCTTCCAGCCTCCCTTCCCTTCCCCCCCTTCCTGGAATAAATCTCCTAAGATACCTCATTGCGTCTGGTGTTTTCAGCTCACCGTAAAGAACCAGGTTGCAGGAATTAGCTGTGCGTAATAATATCGTAATATCCTATGAACTAGAACTCTAAACTGTTTCAAATAACAAACAAGAACCGACGCCCATTTAGGATCCTGCGTTCAAGGCGAGGACTTTAGCTGCTAGGCCACTGCGCTGGACCCAGTTTCATTCTTCTGAGAACTTGAGGAGCAGAACTCCTGCACACTGTCAGCCTGTGGAAGAGCTGTGAGCCCAGTGTCCTGGGCCTTTGGATCATGAGTGGATTTAGAATACTGTCACAGAGGCTTGCTTGGGGGCATATGTTGTAGCATAGTGGCTTAAACTGCTACCTACAGCAACAGCATCCTATGAGTGCCAGGAGGGAGCTCTGGATAGTCCATGTTCTAATCAACTCCTTGCTGATGTGCCTGGGTGGCAGTGGAGGATGGCTCCTGTCTGGGTTCCTGCACCCACGTGAGTGCTGTTTTGCTATTCTTTCAGATTTATTTTTATTGGAAAGGAAGATATATAGAGAGGAGAGACACAGAGGAAGATTTTCTGTCAGATGGTTTGCTCCCCAAGTGACCGCAACAGCCAGATGTGTGCCAATTCAAAGCCAGGAGCCTCTTCCAGGTCCCAAGGCTTTGTGCTGTCCTCAGCTGTTTTCCCAGGCCCCAAGCAGGGAGCTGGATGGGAAGCGGAGCTGCTGGGATTAGAACCAGCGCCCATATGGGATCCCAGCACTTGCAAGGCGAGGACTTTAACCAGCATGCTATTGCACTAGGCCCTTGATTGAGTTTTGAGCTTTGCCATGAGCTGGGGACCATTGCAGACATTTGGAGAGACAGTGTTTCTTAAAATAGCTCAACAATTTGTTGGTTTTTTTTTTTTTTTAAGATTTTTATTGGAAAGTCCAGTTTCTTTTAATTTATGTTTTATTGGAAAGGCAGATACACAGAGAGGAGAAACAGAAAGATCTTCTCTCTGCTGGTTCACTCCCCAAGTAGCCACAAGGGCCGGAGCTGAGTTGATCCAAATCCAGGAGCCAGGAGCTTCTTCCGGGTCTCCCACGCGGGTGCAGGGTCCCAAGGCTTTGGACAGTGTTTGACTGCTTTCCCAGGCCACAAGCAGGCAGCTGGATGGGAAGTGGAACAGTCAGGACATGAACCAGTGTCCATATGGCATCCTGGCACATGCAAGGCAAGGATTTAGCTACTAGGCCATTGTACTGGCCAGTTTTTCTTGAATGGTACACTTTTTAAAAAAATATTTTAAATTTGAAATGCAGTTAGTAAAGAGAGCATGTTCACTCCCCAAATGGCCACACGGTTGGTACCGGGCTCGGCTTGATTCCAGGACCTCCATCTGAGTCTCCCACATGGCTGGCTGGGACCCAAACCATCTCTTTAAACTTTCCTTGTGCCATTAGCAGGGAATTGGATTGGAAGTGGATCAGATGAAACTTTAACTGGTGCCCACACACAGACAGTGGCTTTACCTATTATGTCATATTCAATGCCAGCCTCCAGGATACAAAAGTTGAGATTTGTATTTTCATATTTACTCTGAACTCTCATTTCCATCATGCTTCCCTACTCATGGCATATGAGGAAAGCATCACTCAATTCCAAAGCACATGGGAGATTTTCTGCTTATCCTTTCGTTACTGTTTATTAAGTTCTTTGGTATTTGTTGGCTTGGTTTATGGTCCAGTGACTAATAATTTTTCAAAGGTTTGTTTGACCTTAAAATGGCTTTTATTTCACAAGTACAAAGTCTTTAGAAAAAGTAACAATTGAAAGTTCTGAGATTTTTTGATTTTGCCTGAAAGCCAGGGTGATAGGAGAGTGTATGTGCCCTTAAGGGAGAAAATCTTCTGTTTATTGCTTCACTGCCTGAAGGGCTGCCAGCAGCTAGGTCTGGGCCAGGCCACGCCAAGGACAGCAGCTAGGAACCACATCTTGGGTTCCCACATGAATGGTGGGGACCCAGGCACTCGTGCTATTACCCACTGCTTTCCCAGATGCATTCACAGAGGGCCGGGTTTGAAGTGGGAGCAGGTAGGACCCAGTGACAGTCTATTTTGGGATGCTGGCACCGCTCGGGCAGGAGATGAACCTGTGACCCAACAAAGCTAGCATGGATAATTTTTTTGTGTGTTTTTTATTGCTATGCTCTTGCTAAACTTATTTTTAGAGATATCTTAAAGCTTCTTTATTTGCAGATTCATGTCACCTGGAAATGAAGGCAGCTGTATTTCTTCCTCAAGTGGATTCATTCAGACTGCAAGATGACCTTGGACAAAATTCGGGGCAGACACAGCCTCAGTATTCACAACATAATGTGTGAATTCTTCTGTAGAGACTGTACATCAGTGAGAGTCAAGCCAGAGACCTCAACAAGCCACTGGCTCATGAGTTTAGCCTCCAAAATGTAGGAACATCTCCAAGGCTCATTTACAGCTAGGTAAAACATCAAACCTACAAATTGGGACGCAGGTCTTGTCTGGGAAACCCTCCGTGGTCAGAGTGCTGGCATTCCCGAGCCCCAGTGTCTGCTGTCCCTAGTTTTTGTAGCTTGGAATGTGGATGTTCCCAGCCGCAGGCTGAGGTGCCTCGCAGCGTCCTCCAGTGTGCTGCCTGTGGCAAAAGTTCCTGTGATGCTGTTTTCATGAACACTCTGTGGGCTACTTCGTAAACATTCATTTTAGTAGGAATTCTGGCAAGCAAGGAATGTGGAAAAAAAAAAAACTAAGACTTCATACACAGAAATTTTTGGCGTGTGTGTGTTTGTAGAATTTGGTAACAGCTTGCTTCTAGAACAGAAATAGAAGCAAGAGGAAGCTGTTTGATTTTCCATGATTTGTTTCTATATGGGCTGAAATGTATCACATATATGGGACAAAATCCATCTGAATAAAGGCACAGCAGAGACGTGGGGTGACATCAGTTGGGGGAATCCAGAAAGTTCACTTAGTGGCCTGTGAAATACAATTTGAAGGGAGGCAAGAGTGGTCAGAGGCAGAAAAATAACTGAGCAGATGTTCATCGTCACTCAAGTGATGGCAGAGTAGTGAGGAAGCAGAGGAAGCAGATCTGCCTGTTCCCTGGACCCCTCGATGGAGCAGTCAGCCTGCATCCCAGATGCAGTGCCTGCCTGGTCGTTCCCAGCTCTGGTCATTTCAGGCACTGGGAAATTGAACCAGTGAATGGGAGCTTGTTCCCTCTACTTAAGAAAGAAAAGGAAGGAAGAGGTAGGTTTAATGGTTTGCACTTGGATATAGATGGATCAGGGCTATATCAGTGGAGAGCTACTAGGGGAGAGACCCGCAGGGATCTGCACACGGATCCAGCCAGCCCAGTGTGGGAGTTGGCCAAGGCTCTGTGTGGTGCTGGGGCATCAGGCTGGCTAAGCCAACACGCTGCAAGCTGTGTGTCAGTGGCTGGACGCTGGATGAAGGTGCAAGTTCTGTATCTTTTAGGGAATTCTTCAAGTGAAGCATCGTAAATGCAAGTTACAAAGGTAGCTACGTATCATATAATGGACAGCCACTTTATAGTAGCGCCTTTCAGGTGACTTCACTCTAAAACCTCTGTGAATTTACCGTAAGAGTCAAGTATAAAATTATAAAGCTGTATCTGAAATTCAAGACTGGAAGAGTCTCACATTTTTGAGTTTCATGGATTTTGGAATATTTGCATAGACCTACTGGTTGAAGATTCTTCATGTTAAAATCTGAAATCAAATGCATGATGGTCCTTTTGTTGTTAATGCCTGTAAAGTTTCAGATTTTGGAATTTCAGGTTAGGGAATGCTACCTGTATTGTTACCCTCAACAAAGTGAATGCCAGAGAAATGCCACCTGGCCGATGGGAAGATTCTTTACATGCTATAAATCAAGCACAACACTTTAAGAAAAATATTTACCTTTTTTTTTTGTTTTTAAAAGGAAATTATCCACGATTTATGTTGAATGTGAAAACCAGTCAATGAACCGATACTGGTTTCAGGGTCAGGCGGCCAGCTGCTAGCCACATACTCACAGTCCCCTGCAGGGAGCCTGGTTCCAGGCTGACCCGGAGCCAGCTGCCAGCCACTGCAAGCATTTCAGCAAGGGCCAGGCTACTCTTGCCAGGTGCTTCAGGCTGTCCTCCCGACTGGTTCCTGCTGAACGGTGAGGCCCACTGTGGCCCCACGCGCTCAGAGATAGGCACAGAGCCGTTCCAGCTGCCCGGGGTTTGCGTGGCTCAAGAATAGCAGCTCCTGTTTCCCGTCCTCCGTGTGGGCTATGATGGAATCAGAAAGACAGATGACAGTGCCTTCCCACAGCACTGTAGCCCTAGAAGTCAGAGGCCCTCTGCTCCAGCTCCTCCTGTCATGTAACCCATTTCTGAAGGCTCTCTGCAGTGCCTCCCAGCCTAGTCTACAAGGTGACCTGTGCTGTCCCCGGACTCCTCTGGAAAGCGCTGGTGTTCCAACTGATGCTCAGCCACCAAGGGAGGACAGGTTGGCTCTCCCTTGGCATTTCCTCTCAGGTCCAGTGTGCTGGCCAAGAGTGGACCAAAAGACGGGCAGAGAGGTGGCTGGTGATGAGGTAGCATCTCCCACAGTGGGAATTACTTGGCATGACTCACAGCAGCACCTGAGTCCCTCAATTGACTTGGATGGATGAAAAACTTGGCAGCCAGAGTCATAGCAACACAAGCACATGGGAACTGCCCGGCCCCGCTCCCACCTTCAGCAGGAACACTTTAGACTGGGTTGCAGTGAGAATTTGGGGAGAAATAGAATCTCTTTTATACATTAAAACTCAGCCACTCTCCCTCCTTTCTTTTCACTGGGAAAGCAGCCAGGATAATGGGAAGAGCGAGGCATGACCACGTGACTGACCTTTCTCATGCTGAAGCCAACTGTTCTCCAAGTAATACTGAATACAGCTTTCAAATTCCTTCGGGTTATAGTTGTTAACCAAGATGGGAATAAAGGGGTCCAAGGCATCGAATCCTTCCTAGAGAAGAGAAGTGCTGTGTCAGTGGCCAGGGCCCGGAGTGTCTCCCTCAGCCTGCAGCTACCTCGCCCCACGCACTTCACAGACGGCAGTGGCTGCTGCAGCTCCCCAGGGCTGGAAACACCAGGAACAGACAGCCAAATGAGGAGTGTGCTGCTAGTCTAAGCAAACACAGATATTTGTAATAATAGCTTTGACTTTTGGAACCAAGTTAATATGTTACAGACATAAGGACAGAAAAAAATATGCAAAGAAAAATCTCTACTTTTAGCAAAGTGATAACAAGAAGAAATGTTGGAGCTTGAGCTGATTTACGAGGGAAACACTAACGTATGGGATGCTGATATTAGTAGGTCAAAGTTTGAAAAGTAACAGGACAGCACAATAGCATGCTGGTTAAAGTCCTCGTCTTGCACACCCGGGATCCCATATGGGCGCTGGTTCTAATCCCGGCAGCTCCACTTCCCATCCAGCTCCCTGCTTGTGGCCTGGGAAAGCAGTCGAGGATGGCCCAAAGCTTTGGGACCCTGCACCCATGTGGGAGACCCGGAAGAGCTCCTTCCTGGCTCCTGGTTTCAGACTGGCTCAGCTCCAGCCGTTGCAGCCGCTTGGGGAGTGAACCATCAGACGGAAGATCTTCCTCTCTGTCTCTCCTCCTCTCTGTATATCTTCCTTTCCAATAAAAATAAAATAAATCTTTTTTTAAAAAAGTAACAGGATAGTGATTTAGGCTAAAAGTTTATCTCCACAAGATGTTCACCAATTAAAACGGTGGTGCGGATACATCAGATGGCTACCACTTCAATGAAGTGTTCAAAGATCATACCACACCGATAGGACAGACTGTGTACCCCATGTCACACACTGGAGGAAACTCCTCGTTACTTGGGAAATTCCTACAGATGACCACAGAAAATCATTTACAAGACAACCAGTATCTACAAAATAACTGGCAATATACTGCCCAAAACGTGAGAATTACAAAGATGAATTGTATGGCTTGTCACAGAATGACGGGGACAGACATGCCATCTGAATGTACTGTATCACCCACGAATGTCTCTATCCAGGGGATTGGGATATTGGTGAAATCACAGCCAGTCTACAGGTTAGCTTCACAACGAGGTCAATCTCCTGATTTAGATTGTTTTGCTGTGATTACGGATTAGAATATCTGATCTCAGGAAAAAGCCATTATTGAGGAATTAAATAATATGTTTGGGTACAGGCAAATAATTTTGAAAAAAAAAATGGAAGAGATCAAAGGAGAGAGAATAAAGCAAACATAAGAAAGTTAATAGTGGGCCTGGCACAGAGGCCTAGTGGCTAAAGTCCTAGCTGTGCTTGCGCCGGAATCCCATATGGGTACTGGTTCTAATCCTGGCGGCCTCACTTCCCATCCAGCTCCCTCCTTGTGGCCTGGGAAAGCAGTCGAGGACGGCCCAAAGCTTTGGGACCCTGCACCCGTGTGGGAGACCAGGAAGAGTTTCCAGGCTCCTGGTTTTGGATCAGATCGGCTCAGCTCTAGCTGTTGCGGCCGCATGGAAGATCTTCCTCTCTGTCTCTTCTCTTCTTTGTATATCTGACTTTCCAATAAAAATAAAATAAATCTTAAAAAAAAAAAGTTAACATCCTAGGAATCTGGGTGATTGGCATTTAGGAATACAATTTTTCCTCAAAGTATGAAGTAATGTCAAAATAACAGCATTGAAAAGACTTTCTTTTGAGTAGCTATAAGGAAAGATAACTATCCCACCAACCTCACCTTTCCTAGCAACTCTTGTGGTAGATAGGCATTCCGGGGCTTAAAGAGAGAGCCAGTCTGGCTCAAGGTCAACACAATGGCACCTCCAGTCTGAAAGGGGAAAAGATGAATTAGAAAAGATGACAAATGACACATTGGGTCAAGCTGCGGCCTGGGAGGCCTGTGTTCCACAGTGGAGTCGTGGCTGCTCCTAGACTTCTCCAGCGTCCTGCCAATGCCCTGGGAGGCAGGCAGTGGCAGCCCCATCACTGTCGTCTGGCTTAGTCCAGCTCCTGTGTGCACTGGGGGCAGGGTGGGAGTGAATCAGTAGATAGAAGATCTGCTTATAAGGTTCTCCTTCTCTGTCACTCTTTCAAATTAAGTATTTAAAGAAAAAAGGCTGAGAAGTTAACAGTGCTTTTTGATCACTTATTTTGGCCACAGAGTGTTATGGCAGTATGATCTAGCACAGTTCAACAGCGACACAATTGGGAACAGTTCCAGATTTAGTTCTGAGAATGAACTGCTGCATATCTTCAATTTAATTGCAACATGTTTCTGGGTCTCAAACCAAATGCAGAGATTTAAATTCAGATTTTTCTCCTGACTTGCTTAAATAACAAACTTACAGTCCCCAAAATTAGACTGGAAACATTCACAATACAATGCTTAAAACAAAGATACACTTGTTTATGAGGTGCACTGACCATGACAGGCACTTACCCAGTCGTTTCTCATCATTTTCCGCAGGTTGTGAATGAGGGCTAGTTCTTCTGGGGCAATCTGCATATGGTCCACGACAGAGAGGGAAACAAACGGTCACCACTTGGTTTTCCAGGAGGTTACTCTGAGACAACTGAACTGTCAGCAATTAAACAAGAACAAAAAATCCTCAACCTACTCTAGAATTGTGGGGTCTGGAAGAACATCTTTTGGGATAAGCTGCTATCTAGAAAAATACCCTATTCCTGGAGACTGCAGTCACCCCAGAAGATCACACAGACTACCCCAGGCCCAGCCTCCCTGTGATTCTTAAGATTGTCTTGCTAACATGCCCTGTCCTCACTGTGAAGCAGAATGGACAGAAACAGTTAACACAAAGGAGCACACACTGTTTGGGCTGGGATGTGGCAGGGCTGCTGGAATCCCCTTTGCCTCTGCTGCTTTCAAATGGCCAGCATGGCCACCTGTGGGGCAGGATAGCACACTGTGCAGGCGCAGAGCTAAGGAGGCCTCAGCCTACACACACGATGGAACCAGACCCCATGTGCCCCAGGGACCCTGCCTTCTTACCTGGTTTTTATCTTCTCTCTTTAATGTGGTCCTGCCCCAGAGAGCGTTGACTCCATCCACAGCCACGAGGAGGTGAAAGAGACCCAAAGAACTCTGCTTCTTTAGCTCTTTCAGCACGATGCCCACGGCGTCTGTGGCGTTCTTCACACGTGTGAGGCCCTGTGGGGAGACAGTGCTCACAGCCCTGGGTGCCGGCTGCTCTGGCAGACGCTGGCGGGCCGGGTTTCTACCTGCTCCACGACTTGGCCCAGAGGACTGCCTTTCTCCACGCTTTCCCTCTTACTCCAGAGGTACTTCTCTTGAACTTTGATCTAGAGACAAGCAAACAAAAGAAACAATAAGCACAAGGGTGACCACAGCCCAAGGAGAGGTGTGGGAGGGAAGGCTTGGGAGTGGAGTGGTTTGAGTCTCCTTTTCAGGTCCCACAGCAGCCCTCAGGACCAAGTGAATGAGCCAGCCCCAAGGCGCAGCAGGAGCCTTTGGAACAAGCTCCTCAGTGATTGCGCTTTATCCCAGGGGGGAGCCCCTGGGGTGCAGCAGCTGCATGCCAAAAGCACTGGAGAAAAAGAGGATTTTACTACGAATTACTGGTTCCCAGAAAAGACGTGGAGAAAATCCTGTGGCTGAACAGATGCTAGGGGGGTTGGAGGCTCTGCCTTGGGAAGGTCAGTGGCTCCACCGGAATCCACTTGGCTGTCCACCACTGGGATTACCTTCCTGTTGACTATCTCACATGGTTTCAAGTTGTGAGCGCACTGTTAACAGGGTGTATGAGGAAAATACACCAGAAGTAACTTCCTAGTTACTGCAGTGATCCACTGCTGTCTACCAGCACCCAGAGGACAAAGGTGCCAACGGTGTAGACAGCGCGTTCAGTTCCACACTCACCTGGCTCAGGAAACGCTCATTGACAGTTTTGAAATTCTTCAGCCAAGTTGAAGCTTCTAAAGGTTGATCCAAGCGCTTCCTGTTGTAGGTGGACTGCAAAAGATCCGGGGAATTTTTCACCCAAAGATGA
Source organism: Ochotona princeps (assembly GCF_030435755.1). NCBI lineage: Eukaryota > Metazoa > Chordata > Mammalia > Lagomorpha > Ochotonidae > Ochotona > Ochotona princeps. The sequence goes on along the minus strand of NC_080833.1, from coordinate 109,535,855 downwards.
GCTAAAAAACATAAAGAAAACAAGTTAGATCGATCAACATTATGGCAAGTGGGTGAAGCCTCCACCTGTGTTGCCAGCATTTGTACATGTACTGGTTCAAGTCCAGGGTGCCCACTTCAATTCCAGCTCCCTGCTGGCCTGACAGAAAAAGCAAGGGAAGACAGCCCAAATGCTTGGGCTCCTATCACTGACATGGGAGGCCTAAATGGAATTTCAGGCTCCTGGCTTTAGGTCTGGGCCAGCTCCGGTCATTGTGGACACTTGAAGAGTAAACCACTGGAAAAGGATCTCCATTGTTCCCATGAGCATTAACTGGGAGCTGGGTCCCAAGTGGAGTGACTAGGACTTGAATTGGCTTTCCTCTCTGGGATGGTAGTTGTCCCAATCAGTGCTTAACCCACTTTCCTATAGGTATTTCTAAAGTAGTCTTCCTTTAGCAAGTTACTTTTTTCTTTGAAGTTTTTATTTATATGATTTAAAAGGCAGAGTTACAGACAACAAGAGAAACACAGATTTTTCCATCCACTGGTTCACTTCCCAAATGGCCACAATGGCCAGGAGCCTGGAACTGCATCCAAGTCTCCTATGTGAGTACAAGCCATCTGCTGCTACTTTCTCAGCCCATTAGCTGGAAGCTGGATCAGGAGTGGAGCAGCTGGGACTTCAACTGGTGCACATATGGGATGCTGCTGTCACAGGCAGTGCTGTGCCACAATGACTGCCCAGGTGTCTGGTTTGTTTTAAACACCATTGTGGGCCCAGAGTAATAGCCTCGTGGCTAAAGTCCTCGCCTTGCACGTGCTGAGATTCCATATGGGAGCCAGTTTGTGTCCCGTTAGACCTGCTTCCCAACCAGCTCCATGCTTCTGGCTTAGGAAAGCAGTCACGGTGGCCCAAAGCCTTGGGACCCTGCACCTGTGTGGGAGACCTAGAGGAAGCTTGGGGTTGGCTTGGCTCCAGCTGTTGCGGCCTCTTGAGGAATCATCAGCAGGTGGAAGATCTTCCTCTCTCTCTCTCCTCCTCTCTGTATATCTGACTTTCCAATAAAAAACAAAACAAAAAAACAAACAAACAAAAAACCATAAAAAAACAAACAAAAAAAACCCCTTAAAATAAAAGTGCCACTGTACTAAATATATAAAGCAAACCTAACAGATGAGATGGGATTTCTACTTACTGGCAGTTCTGTTTGTTTTAGACATTCCAAAAGTGCAGTTCAAGGAGATAATCATACTTCCCTTCGCCCCCTGCTTCCCCAATACCTCTTCTTCCCTGTACTCTCTTCAACAGTATTTGCAGTCATAATTTTAATCCACAGGCTTAATTTGCCACTAATCATAACATTCAACAAATACACAGTACAAAGGCCGCAAGACTACATTTCCACTGGAGTACAAGCAGGCAGCAACCAACAATGTTAGCCCAAAGGACCACTTTGTGTTGACGCTTTGTTCTGGGTTTTATATAAGCTGACACACATCAGAGAAATGTCTGTCTTGTGAGTCTGGCTTACCTTGCTTGCTCTACACTTTTATTTGCCTATTTTTGAGAAGCAAAGAACCACAGAGAAGGTGGTGAGAGAATTGTCATCTATTGACTTCCGGTCCAGATGCCTGCAGTAGCTGAGGGGCTGAGGCTGGGAACCCCACCTGGGTCTCTGCTATGGCTGCCAGGAACCCAGGCATCCACAATATCACTGTCACAGCCTATATGGACACCAGTTCATGTCCTGGATGCTCCACTTCAATCCAGCTGCCTGCTCATGGCCTGGGAAAGTGGTAGAACATGACTCGTGTGTTTGGGTATGCCTCCACATGGGAGACCTGGATGAAGCTTCTGACTTCTGCCTTGCTCATCCCTGGCTGTGGCAGCCCTCTGGAAAGTGAAATAAGACCTCTTTCTCTGTGTACTTCTGACATTCAATTAAATAATCTTAAAATTTATTTTAAAGCTAGAATGTCACTGTATTTCCCGAAGTAGTATTTTTTTTTTTCAGAGATTAATTTTTTTGAAAGTCAGATATACAGAGAGGAGAAAAGAGGAAGATCCATCCGTTGATTCACTCCCCAACTGGTTACAATGGCTGGTGCTGAACCAGTTTGAAACCAGGAACCTGGAGCTATTTCTGGGTCTCCCATGCGGGCATAGGTTCCCAAAGCTTTGGGCCATCCTCAACTGCTTTCCCAGGCCACAAGTAGGGAGCTAGATGGGAAGTGGAACAGTGAGGATTAGAACTGTCGCCCATACGTGATCCTATCCTGTACAAGGTGAGGACTTTTGTCACTAGGCTATCACACCAAGCTCAAGATGTATCTATCTATATTGGAAAGGTAGACCAGACCCATGGAGAAAGAAAGATCCTCCTCCCACTGGCTCACTCGCTAAATGGTCCCAATAGCCAGAACTTTACCAAGCTAAGAAACTCTTCTGAGTTTCCAACGTGGATGCAAGGTCCCAAGGCATGGGCCATCCACTGCTTTCCCAAGCTACAGGAGCTGGATGGGAAATGGAGCAGCCAGGACACAAACTTGCATCCACATGGGATCCTGGTGCTTGTAAGGTGAGTATCCAGCCACTGAGCCATCACATTACACCCTCCATCACCCCCAAGAAGTTTTAAGTCAAATTTTCTCGTCACATGAACCTGAATGGGCAGCCTACTTGACATTAATGTCAAGATCGCAATGAGCTATCCTGCAGCATGGGCCTCCCCCAGCTGGCAGGACCCGAGGTGGCCAGAGTAAGCCAGGATGTCAGTTGGACAGCAAAGCAGGGAATGAGTTCTTACCATCTGGAACATGCACGATCAGCCAGTCCTGTTTTGCACAGAAATGAATCACATGGCAGAGACTGAGCGTTTTTCCTGTTCCCTTCTCTCCATCTGAAGTACTTGCTGTTAAAGAAAACCTCAGCAGAAGGACCCTTGCATGGTTACCGCTGCTGCATTCTTTGTCCTCATTTGAAGGGAGATAACACAGGCTCTAGAGGGCCCGGGTGGGCAACAAAGGATACAGAGAAGGTATCGTACAGCGGGGTGAGCAAAATTGGTGTTTTTCAGGTAATGTAGAAGCTCTAGAGCTGGTTTCCTCACCATCAAGCAAGCTTCACCAAAGGTCTTCACCTAATGAAAACAGAGAGGCGGATGAAGGGGGTTGGGGGCTGTCTCAGCAATGCTTGGTGCATGCTTCAGGCCTAAGCCTGCCAACACAAGCATCAAGCTACAAGTTCTTATTTACTTCAGAGGCTCAGTTGATTCTGAAACTCTATTCATGCAATTCAGCTAAAATTCAAATGCATTGCCCCACATCAAGTAAGAAAATTTGGCAATTTTTGTTACTGAAGTCTAGATACAGCAGTTAATGGAATCTGTAAATGATTAGTCCATCTCATAATTACACATATTAAATTAGGGTCAAGGTAAACATTAAAAGCATATTAAGGCCTGAGTATTTGGCAAAGTGAAGTCACTCCTTCACATACTGCATCCCATCCTGGAGTTCCTGGCTGGGTTCTTGATTCCCCCACTTTGGATTTCGCTTCCTGCTAATGTGCACCTGCTCCACTACTAGGTCCCCAGGCTCCCCTGGGGGAGTCTCAAGTGTCAGCCTGGCCCAGCCACGGCAGCTCTGAGCATCTGGGTAGTAAACTAATGCATGGAAAATCTTGTCTTCTTCTTTTTCAAATGCAATGAAAATAAATACAACTTTTTAAAAATAAAGTATACAAAATGCTCTAGAAAGAGATGAAGAACATGCAGAAATGTTCTTCTAGTTTTGGTTAATCATTACTGCAATCATTCAAACTGCTCTCCAGGATAAAAGCTTACACACCATAGCTGAGAGGCCAGTGCAGTCAGCTGCCCTGTACACAGCGGCCACAAGCCACACCACGAGTATATGGACACAGTAAGAGCAGCTGTATTCATTCCCCTTCTGTCACTAGAACACTTGGACAGGAAAATCTGAAAAGCACTGATTTCTGTGTGAAAATGATTTGTAAAGGAAATAATTAATTATACCAACAAGAATAAATAGCTACTAAGTACTATTTATAAATATATCAGCCAAGCTTTAAAGTAGTGTTGGTAGCTTTAAAAGAAATCCTAACCAAATAATTGGCTGGCAGAGAAACTGACAAGTGTCCAAACCCACTGGAAAGAGTGATCTCTAAAAACATGAAGCAAGTGTATTAGCTGGGAATATCAGAGTACTAGCATGCTCAAAGAATAGTAAGCAAGTTGGTCTTCCTGAAGATGGAAATTATGGAAAGAATGAACAATTCCCCTTAGCACACAGGCAGTTAAACCAGACTAAAAGTAACTTGAAATGGTTAATTAAAGATAGACTCTCACAACCCTAAGGCTAACTCCAGTGCTGCAGATGTCTTGTTTAAGGTACCATTATAGATCATTTTCTCCTGGTTGTTCTTCCAATTTTGACAACATTATCAATGACAGGCCTATCTGTGGTCTAATTTTAACTGCAATACTGGGATTATTTCCTCAGTACTAATTGTTCCAGCAGCAAAGAACTCCGATGCGGTTTCCTTGCTTCTGGCAAAGATCTAGGGAGCTGGGGCTGCCGCCTCCCAGGGTGCACTCCAGCAGGAAGCTGGCCTGGAAACACAGCAGCTGGGAGCTGAAGCAGAAAAGCCAACAGGGGACATGGGCATACCCAGCAGGGAATTGTAACTGTTACACTAATTGGCCATCTCTCTTTCCTTACCATCAACCTAATTCCCTTAAATAAGACACGAAAGACATGACATTCTCTGGCTCCTAAGCTAAAAATCACCTGGAGACAAGCTTGACACTGAAAAAATTCTCATGGCAAACAATTCATCCACTTGTGCCAATAAACTCTGCTTGCAGTTAATCCAGAATTCTTTTGATGACTATAGAGCAACCCATAATTATACTATTTGGATTGAGGTTATGGCCAAAAAATACCTTCTGAAAACCCAAAAGAATCGACAACCTTGATGCATCTAATCAAAGAATCATCTGAGATGAAGGAAAAATATGGAAATAATAGTCTTACCCGCTTTCCTATAGCCCTTGAACTTTTTTTACCCTAACTAGCTATGTAAAGATTGTAAAAAATATAATAAAAAATGAAAACAAGAAAAAAAAAACAAAGCATCATCTTGATTTGGCTTAGGAAAGTATTACAATTTAATTTTTGCCAAGGCAAATGTTAAATTTAAACAATAATTTGAACGCAAAAGTTTCTAGAACTTTGTTGAGTAATAGAAAGAAAAAGCCATTATATTTTTTATTTCTATAAAATTGTTGGGCCTGGCGTGGTAGCCTAGTTTTTTTTTTTTTTTTTTTTTTTGCTGTCCACTTTATTTATACAGAAACAGCCTGGTGTTTCTAAAGTCCTCGCCTTGCACACAGTGGGATCCCATATGGGTGCTGGTTCTAATCCCAGAGGCCCCACTCCCCATCCAGCTCCCTGCTTGTGGCCTGGGAAAGCAGTCGAGGACGTCACAGAGCCGTGGGACCCTGCACTTGTGTGGGAGACCTGGCAGAATCTCCTGGCTCCTGGCTTCAGATTGGCTCAGCTCCAGCCATTGTGGCCACTTGGGGAGTGAATCAGCAGACTGAAGATCTTCTCTGTACATGTGCTTTTCCAATAAAAATAAATTAAAAAAAAAAATTGTTACTTAGATCTACAAAGGACTTACAATGGTTCAGAGGGTAAACTAGCTAAATTGTACTCTGTAACTTACAACTGATAAACAATGGTTGAATTTCTTTTGTTTTCCTTTTATTTAATTTTTAATTTTTATTTTTTTAAATAATGATTACATGGTTGATCTGGGAATGGTTGAATTTCTACTTTTGATTCAAATGTCCTATATTACAGTTTCCTCTGCCCTGAACTCCCCCACCCTTTCGCTATGGGCTGGCCTCACTCCCAGGCCTGATCTGTGCCCTGAGCACCTGCATGGCGAAGCGAGGCGGCAGCCCCTGGGGAAAGACGGTCCTCACGTCCTGGAGAGGAAGGCTGTAGTGCTGAGCCTCCTGCTGCTCCCCATGCTTGGCCTGGAAAAGACAAACACCAACAAGTGAAACGGGCACACAAAGTGACAACAACAATGCAAAGTGGATGGAAAAACCTCTCACAGACACGGGAAGGGTAGCTTGCATCTTCTTCTTTTCTTTTTTTTTTTTTTAAGATTTATTCATTTTATTACAGCCGGATATACACAGAGGAGGAGAGACAGAGAGGAAGATCTTCCATCCGATGATTCACTCCCCAAGTGAGCCGCAACGGGCCGGTGCGCGCCGATCCGAAGCCGGGAACCTGGAACCTCTTCCAGGTCTCCCACGCGAGTGCAGTGTCCCAATGCATTGGGCCATCCTTGACTGCTTTCCCAGGCCACGAGCAGGGAGGTGGATGGGAAGTGGAGCTGCCAGGATTAGATCCGGCGCCCATATGGGATCCTGGGGCTTTCAAGGTGAGGACTTCAGCCGCTAGGCCACGCCGCCGGGCCCCATCTTCTTCTTTTCTAAAGATTAATTTATTTTTATTGGAAAGGCAGATAGACATAAAGAGAGAAGAAGACAGAGAGCAAGATCTTCCGTCTGCTTATTCCCCAACAGCCGGAGCTGAGCTGATCCAAAGACAGGAGCGAAGAGGTCACCCACGTGGGCACAGGGTTCCAAGGCTTTGGGCCGACCTCGACTGCTTTCCCAGGCCACAAGCAGGGAGCTGGATGGCAAGTGGGACCGCGGGATTCAAACTGGTGCCCATATGGGATCCTGGCGTGCACAAGGCGAGGACTTTTACTGCTAGGCTATCGCTCTGGGCTCTGCTTCTTAGATAAAAATGCTCGCTGCTGTCCCCAATTCCAGTATATTGTATTTACTATAAGGGTGATGGTTTGAAGGGTAAACCCTGTGGCTTAGCACCATGTGTGGCAATAACAGCTCATTCTTGCCATCTGGACTTTTCTGTGCTGCACACAGACTCTCCCGTGATTAGATCATTCACATGCTATTTCCATAGAAACCCCCGAGGAACTGGTAGATAAAGGGATGACAATTACAGATGAAGTTGAATGGCATTTCACTGATTTCCTTCATTTATTCTATATCACTTTTTGCTTATGAAAAACAGGTGAATGCTAGAGGCATATTTAAAATACATGCTTCTGAGACTTTTATTTTGTTTTTTTTCCCCACAGCAACATTAAGATGGGAAGACTTAGTATGAGAACAAGGACAAAGGGGCCTGGCGCAGTGGCCTAGCGGCTAAAGTCCTCGCCTTGAACACACCAGGATCTCACATGGGCGCCAGTTCTAATCCCAGCAGCCCCGCTTCACATCCAGTTCCTTGCTTGTGGACTGGTAAAGCAGTTGAGGACGGCCCAAAACCTTGGGACCCTGCACCTGCATGGGAGACCCAGAAGAGGATCTGGGCTCCTGGATTAGGATCGGCGCATGTTTGGCCATTGCAGTCACTTGGGGAGTGAATCATCGGATGGAAGATATTTCTGTCTCTTTTCCTCTCTCTACATGTCTACTAGCACATGAGAGAGGCAGCACCATGTTTGGGGACCTGGACCCCGCAGCGATCCTGTAAGTGCTGCTCTTTTCACAAAAAAAGCATGTTAGCTTTCGCTCTCCTGGACACTAGAAAATCAACCTGCCAAGCTAGGATGCAGCATTACAAAATGATGAGGAAGTCGGGGGTCTGTACCTGCCTTACTGTGTGATCTGGGGCAAGCATTTTTTTTTCCTTTTTTCATCTCTTTCGTATTTTTAAAGACTTGTTTGTTTATTTCAAAGGCAGAGTTAACAGAGAGACAATTAAAGAGGGTGCTCCCATCTCAGATGGATGTTCACTCCACAAATGACTGCGATGGCCTGAGCTGGGCCAGGATGATGCAAGAAGCTTCTTTATGGGTCTCCCAGGTGGGTGCAGGGGCCTAAGGACCCGGACCATCTTCTGCTGCCTTACCAGGCACAAGAGTACGGAGCTGGATTGGAAATGGAGCAGCCGGGACTCTAAGCAATGTCCACATGGGATGCAGGGACTCAAGGACTGGAGCCATCATGTTGCCCTTCAGGATGCACATCAGGAGGGTGGATTCAACTGCACAGCAGCCGGAACTTAAGCCAGGTTCTTTGACAAGGGATAGGGGCATGCTGAGTGGTGGCTTAACCTGCTGTGCTACAATATGCAGCTTTTCTCTGTTCAGCAATTCTGGGCACTAGGAGAGCTCCCCAGGACAGCTGACATCCGAGCAGATGTGGGCTGACCCGGGTGCGTTAGTGACTACAGAACAGAGAGAGGTCAGAAGGGACCTGGGTACCAGGGTGCTACCTCGGGCACACCATCATCTGACTACACGAAATATGTTTAGTGTCTCTACGTTTCAGCTTTCCTGATATGTAAAGTGAAGACAGCCACACCATGGAGAAGATCTGAAAAGGCCCACAGACATACTAGCAACTCACCGGATCACTTTCGTTGGTGCGGCAAATAGCTCTGGGACTTTCAACTGGAACCTGGTCATCTAGGTGGGCAGCAATGTTCCGGGATGCGCAGGTCCCCACATGCACCATACGCCCAGGTTCTATCTGTAGAAGAAACTACTTCAGTGTTTTGGGAATTATCAACGTTGCTTTAAGATATTTTAATTAAGTAGTTCTTAAAAGAATTTAAAAACATTTATTTGAAACAAAAAGTAACAGAGGGAGAGACATCTTCCACCTGCTAGTCTGCTTCCTGAACGGCAGCATGAGCCAGGGCTGGGCTCGACAAAAGCCAGGAGCTGCATCCTGGTCTTCCACATCCCTGGTAGAGGCCCAAGTACTTGGGCCATCATCTGCTGCCTTCCCAGGCTCATTAATAGAAAGCTGGATGTGAAGGTGGAACAGGTGGGACTTGAATTCTGTCACAAGCCGATTAACCCTTTGTGCCATATTGTTGGTCTAGCTTTTACAATGTTTTTTAAAAAAACACTTATTTATGGGCCCGTCACGGTAGCCTAGAAGCTAAAATCTTCGCCTTGAACACACCAGGATCCCATATGGGTGCCGATTCTAATCCCAGTGGCCCTGCTTCCATCCAGCTCCCTGCTTGTGGTCTGGGAAAGCAGTCGAGGACGGCCCAAAGCCTTGGGACCCTGCACCGGCAATGGGAACCCTGGAAGAAGCTTCTGGTTCCTGGCTTCAGATTGGCACAGCTCTGGTCATTGCAGCTACTTGGGGAGTGAATCATGGGATGGAAGGTTTTCCTCTGTCTCTCCTCTGTAAATCTGATTTTCCAATAAAAAAAAATAAATCATTAAAAAAAAAATTTGTTTCAGAGGCAGATGGAGACAAGACAGAAGCTGGAGGCCCAGCCCTTGGTCAGCATCCCCCACAGGGGTGGGAAGAATCCAGCACCTTGACACATCGTATTGCCTCCCAGGGTCTGCATCGGAGGCAGGGTGGGGCAGGAGCCCAAACCAGGTACACAGTGTAGGTACTTCAATACAGGACATGGGCATCCTGACCGCTGTCTCCCTGCTGGGCCAGGGTCCACCTCTCCTCTCTGGGAGGCTTTCTTTGCTCGCTCTAACACGATGATGACAGTCATGTCTGTGCAGGGAACTATGTCAGTAACACACATTTAAATTTTTATGTGAAAAGTGTTTGTGGTGTTTTTAAGTCACTAAGTCCAATGACATTGCTGAGTCTATGAATTTTTTGTGTGTGCGTGTGTTTTGTGTGTTTATGTGCCATTTATTAGAAAAGTCAGATACACAGAGGAGAGACAGAAGAAGATCTTTGGCCTGCTGATTCACTCCCCAAGTGGCTGCAATGGCCACAGCTGAGCCGATCCGAAGCCAGGAGCCAGGAGCCTCTTCCTGGTCTCCCACGTGGGTGCAGGGTTCCAATGCTTTGGGCCGTATTCAACTGCTTTCCCAGGCCACAAGCAGGGAGCTGGGTGGGAAGTGGGGCTGCCAGGATACCAATAGGCACCCATGACAGATTCTCGTGCTTATATGGAGAGGACTTTAGCCGCTAGGCTATTGCGCTGGGCCCTGAATCTATGAATTTAAAGCAGCAGGTATACTGCCATAAGGGCTCTGTCCCGTTCAGAACAAACAATTGTGCTAAAGACTACTTACAACCACTAACAGCTAAAGGAGGAAATTTCTTTTGATGCACTTGCCCACAGTGATGAAAGGTTGTTAATACTGTACAATTCTCAGCTCTCCTGTGATGACAACCACTTCAACTACTGGGAAATTAGTGTAATGTTCCTCATTACTTGACAGTTATAATTATATCCATAGCCTGCTTGCTGTTCTGGCCCTAGAGTGTAGACTTTCCCTAGAGAAAAGTGACAAAGGAGTAAGTAACGCGTCAAGCTGATTGGAAGTCACCATGCTACAGGCAACTCAGAGGCAAGGGACAAGGGGAGGGAAGCGAAAGTGAGATTTCAGGAGAAAAATCTGGGAAGATGATAAGTAGAGAGCCCCAAAATTGAGCTTAAGGACAAAAGACGTCCTCCTGGGAATGTATACGAGGGAGTGGCGCAAGGCCTAGGCACCCCTGCACCCATGAGGGAGACCCAGAAGAGGCTCCTGCCTCCCAGTTTCAGATCAGCTAAGCTCTGACCACTGCAGCCATTTGGGGAATGAGCCAGAAGATGCAAGCTCTTTCTGTGCCACCTTCTCTCTGTAAATCTGCCTTTCCAATGAAAATAAAGGAATCACACACACACAAAAAATTAGAGTCCAGTGTGGTAGCCTAGTGACTAAATCTTAGCTTTACATCTGCTGGGATCCCATATTGGCACTGGTTCATATCTTGGTTGCTCCACTTTCTTTCTTTCTTTCTTTCTTTTTTTTTTTTTTAAGATTTTATTATTATTGGAAAGCCAGATATACAGAGAGGAGGAGAGACAGAGAGGAAGATCTTCCATCCGATGTTTCACTCCCCAAGTGAGCCGCAACGGGCCGGTGCGCGCCAATCCGAAGCCGGGAACCTGGAACCTCTTCCGGGTCTCCCACGCGGGTGCAGGGTCCCAAAGCCTTGGGCCATCCTTGACTGCTTTCCCAGGCCACAAGCAGGGAGCTGGATGGGAAGTGGAGCAGCCGGGATTAGAACTGGCACCCATATGGGATTCCAGGGCGTTCAAAGCGAGGACTTTAGCCGCTAGGCCACGCTGCCGTGCCCGGTTGCTGCACTTTCCATCCAGCTCCCTTCTTGAGACCTGGGAAAGCAGCCAAGGACGACCCAAAGCATTGTCACCCTGTACACATGTGGGAGACCTGGAAGAAGATCCTGGCTCCTGGCTTCGGATCAGTTCAGCATCGGCCATTGTGGATCCCTGGGGATTGAACCAGTGGAAGGAAAATCTTTCTCTCTGCATCTTCTCTGTGTATCTGCTTTTCCAATAACAATGTAAATGCCTATGGACTGCACTGGCACGGGTGTACACTGGGACAGTGGAGCGACAGATTGGGCTTGACTCTTGACCCCACTGGTACTCATGAGCCAGGTTGGGGATAGAACAGGCCAGACTAGGTCTTGACTTCCCCTGAACTATGTGAAAGCTGTGTGTGGGTGCGGACCAGGTATCATTGGCTGCCAACACCCAACCACAAGAACCAGAATGGGTGTGGCCAGATGAGCAAGACCACTGTTCTTGTCAGGACAGGAGGTGGACAAAGTCAGCCTGGGCCAACGACCCACCGGTGTGCATGAGAACTGACACTGGGAGGAGACTCGATGGAGGAGCTTGGGAAACTCCTTCACTGGGACATACTCCCTGTAGGTGAACTCAAGAAGCAAGACAAGGAACAGCCCAGACCATGCCAGGTCACAATACGCACCAACATACATGTGGGTCAGGTCTGGGGACAGACCAGTCTGGGCAGCACATTATAGCCACTGGTAGATCTGAGAACCAGGACAGGTGGCAGGAGGAGCCAGATTGGGCTGCAACACCAGCCAGTTTACATTAGGACTGGGACAGCAATTAGGCTGGGCTGAGATAGGCTGCAGCACCCACCAGCAGGAGCTGGAACGGGGGCAGACTAGACTAGGCCAGGCTGCGTAGTACGATTGTGGATGCTGAGGTGAGGCGAGTCATGCCAGCCTGGCCCAGTGGGGACCAGGTATGTGAGTCCACAGACAGGTAATGTGGCTCAGGTCCTGGGGCTCATAAGTGTGGTGGGGGATTCAGGGGTGGGTGGGGTGGAGGATGGAACCTCACATTGGCTCTGGTTAGTATCCTGGTGGCCCCGCTTCCCATCCAATTCCCTACTCGTGCCATGGGAAAGCAGTCGAGGATGGCCCGGGATCTTGGGACCGTGAACCTGCGTGGGAGAACCGGAAGAAGTTCTGGGCCTCTGCCTTCTGGTTTCGGACCAGTGCAGCCCTGACCATTGCTGCAGCTTGGGGAGTGAATTAGTGAATGGAGGATCTTCCTCTCTGTTTATTTTCTGTGTTTGTAATATAAATAAATAAATCTTAAAAAAAAAAGAAACACAAGAACAGCAAGAAATAGAGTAAAATACACACACACACGTGTGCACACACACACACGTCACTTAGAATTCAGAAGTCAGGGTTTGGTATCTCAGCATAGCAGCCTGAAGAACACACTTAGTTACAACTTACTAAAGGAAAACTATCATCTGGCCTCAACAAGCCAAACACAAATTAAAAATATTCAAGGGCCACATGGTGGCGCTACTTTTCCAGTAAATCAATGGCTTTAGTTAGGCTTTTTGTAGCAAATGGATTCCTTTTTAAGAGTGTTAAAAATGGTACCACCCAGCTCGTTTCTTGCTTCCAGGGAAAACAACCATATGTACAATTGCCTCTGCACAGTTCCAGAATGAACATCATAGTTCCAGAACAGATAACATTCATAGGCCAATCTTGCTTATCCTGAACCAAACTAGGCACTCCACAAACTTCTCATCCACATTTCTCTACCGTCAGCTTCAGGCCGTTTGTTCTTGTCTGGTATTAAGGAAGAAGAAACTTCAGCCTTGGAATATGACCAGTTGGGGCGAAAATTCGCCCACGTCTTGATCCTTTTTTTAAAAAAGATTTTATTTTACTTGAGTTGCAAATAGAAAGTGAGAGATCTTCCATTTGCTCTATCATTCCTTAAGTGGCTGCAACCACCACAGCTAGGCTGGAAGGAAGTCAGGAGCCAGAAGCTTCTTCCTGGTCTCCCATGCAGGTACAGGGGTCTAAGCACATGGGCCATCATATGATGGTTTCCCTGGCTATTAGGAGGGAGCTGGATCGCAAGTGAAGCAGCTGGGCCTCAAAATGGCACCCACGTGGGATGCCGGCAATACAGGCAGACAATCAGAATTTTTTTAAATTAAAGTTCTTATCACCATGCTGGCCCTCTGATCCTTGCTTTTACACCATTTATACATGCGGTAATTTACAGATAGGGTCCTACCTCCCCCCGCAAGATCTTTTATTTACTTATTTTGAAGATTTATTATTTTCATTGCAAAGTGAGACAGAGAGGAAGATCTTTTGTCAGCTGGTTCACTCCCCCAGTGATTGCAACAGCTGGTGTTGTTCAGATCCGAAGCCAGGAACTTGTTCCAGGTCTCCCACAAGGGTGCAGGATGGGAGGCAGGGCTGCTGGAATTAAAACTGGCGCCCACATGGGATACTAGCGCATTCAAGGTGAGAACTTTAGCCACTAGGCCACCACGCCGGGCCCTATTTATTTATTTTAAAAGCAGAGTTAGAGAAGAGACAGCCAGGCAGATCTTCTATCTGCTGATTTACTCCCCAAATGGCAGCAATAGTCAAGGTGGGTCAGGTATAATCTAGAAGTCAAGACCTTCATTCTGGTCTCCCATGTGGGTGGGCCATTTTCTGCTGTTTTCTCAAGTACATTAGCATGGAGCTGTAAGTGCAACAAGTGGTGCTCACATGAGATGCTGGCATCATAGCTCAATAGCTCAATAGCTAAACAGCTGTGCCACAATGACAGTCCCACATACAGGATTTCCTTTTTCCTCAAAGAAAAGACAAAGGTACACACAGACAGACACAGAGAGAGAGAGACACATGGAGAGAGCTCTTCCATGTGCTGATTCAATCACATGGTAAATTCTCAAGTATAACTATTCTGAGACCTAATACTGGAAAATTTGAGGGCAGCTGGGAGGGAAACAGATGGGTAGAAATGCAACTGTGACTGCTTTTTTTTTTTAATTAAAGTTTTAATTATTTTTGCGTCCGACTCAATAGCCTAGTGACTAAGTCCTCACCTTGTACGCACCAGGACCCTTTTTGGGCACCAGTTCATGTCCTGGCAGCTCTGCTTCCCAACCAGCTCCCTGCTTGTGGCCTGGGAAAGCAGTTGAAGATGGCCAAAAGCCTTGGGACACTGCACGTGCATGGGAGACCCAGAAGAAGCTCCTGGCTGTGGACTGGCTCAGCTCTGGTTGTTGGGGCCATTGGGAGTAAAGCAGCTGATGGAAAAATCTTTCTGTCTCTCCTCTCTGTAAATCTGACTTTCCAATAAAAATAAATTAGGCAGATTTTCAGAGACAGGGAGACACAAAACATCTTATATCTTCTGGTTTACTCTCCAAATGGCTGCACGGCTGGAGCTAGATCGATCTGAAGCCATGAGCCAGGAGCTTTTTCCAGTTCTCCCACATGAGTGCAAGGTCCCAAGGACTTTTGGCTATCCATTAATGCTTTTCCATGCCACAAAGAGGGAACTGGATGGAAAGTGAAGGCACGGGACATGAACCAGTGCCCATGGGATGTTGGTGCTTGAAGGTGGAACACTAAGCAGTTAAGCCAGAGTGCCAGCTCAGTAACTGTTCTGTTGAGGGTAAAGTTGAAATACTAGTCAGCACAGTTTTCTAGAGCTTTAGATTTTGGATATAGTAACTCTATCGAAAAACAAGAAATCCACCTAAATGAAGTCTGCATAGAGTAATCAGGTCTGGGGCCCAGCGTGATAGCGTAGTGGTTAAGGTCCTCGCCTTGAACGCACAGCGTGATAGCGTAGTGGTTAAGGTCCTCGCCTTGAACGCACCCGGAAACCGTATCAGCGCCGGTTTATATCCCGGCAGCCCTGCTTCCCATCCAGCTTCCAGCCTGTGGCCTGGGAAAGCAGTCGAGGATGGCCCAAAGCCTTGGGACCCTGCACCTGCGTGTGGAAGACCTGCGAGGAAGCTCCTGGCTCCTGGCTTTGGATATGCTCAGCACCAGCCATTGCAGCCGCTTGGGAAATGAACCATTGGAAGGAGGTTCTTCCTCTCTGTCTCTCCTCCTCTCTGTATATCTGACTTTTCAATAAAAAGAAATAAACCATTAAAGCAAAAAAAGCAGTTACAGGTCCGTTCCAACTCACCTTGTGGACCCTGCAGGCAAGCCTTGCTATTCCTTGCAACATTGTCCTCGTACTCCTAAGAAAAGTGAAAAGATATTTGTGACATTTAAAAGTGACAATGGACTAACATTTAGAATATAAAATGCCTAAAAACTGATAACCAAAAATTAAAACATAATAAGCCTTTCACAAGAAAAGGACATAAACAGTTACTAAACTAGGTAAGTATTTACAACCTTATGCAGAGGGAGGGGAAAGTAAAGTATTAAAATCTGGCAATAGGAAATGTTAAAAAAGGCTGTGGGGCACTAGGAACTTCACACTGTTAGTGGATATGTACATATGAATATCTTGGGTAGGAAATTTTGTATTATCTTTGCCAAGTTGGAAATGTACATTTCAATGACCCGATTAATCTCCTTGATACTTATTCTGGAAAAGCACGTATGTAGGTACACTGGAAAATAAATACAAAGATATTTGAAAAAGTCTGAATGCACCTCAAATCGATTTGCAAAACCCAGTGGTAATGGCTTTCGTATCTACACATAGTTATCACGAAGTTTAATTTATGAATCAGGCACAGTAAAGGATTAACAATAAGAACACTTATCAATTATAGCAATTCACAACAAAATTTATATGAATATGGCCTCTCTCTCTATATATATACATATATTTTAAAGATTTATTTTTATTGCAAAGTCAGATATATATAGAGGAGGAGAGACAGAGAGGAAGATCTTCCATCCAATGATTCACTCCCCAAGTGACTGCAACGGGTGTTGCTGAGCCGATCCGAAGCCAAGAGCCAGGAACTTCCTCCAGGTCTCCCACACAGGTGCTGGGTCCCAAGGCCTGGGTCATCCTCAACTGCCCTCCCAGGCCACAAGCAGGGAGCTGGATGGGAAGTGGAGCTGCCGGGATTAGAACCGGTGCCCATATGGGATCCTGGGCGTTCAAGGTGAGGGCTTTAATTGCTAGGCCACTGTACCGGGCCCTCTGAAAATATTTTTAAAGCTAATTAATTCGAAACGCAGAGGAAGGCAGAATGCGGGGAGGGAGAGGGAGAGGGAGAGAGAGAGAGAAAGTAAGTCTTGCGTCTGTAGGTTTATTTCCCAGATAGCTGCAACAGCAAGGGTTCGGCCAGGCTGAAGCCAGGAGCCTGGGATTCCACGAAGGTCTCCCATGAACGTGGTAGAGGCTAAGCTCTCAGGTCAGCCTCTGTTGCTTTCCCAGGTATGTTAGCACGGAGCTGGGTCAGAAGTGGAGCAGCAAGAAGTGACCCAGTGCTCTGATGGGGTGCCAGTTTCGCAGATCTCTCACTCTCTCAGAATGTGCTCATATGGGGCTGGCACTGTCTGAAGGCCTGGCATCCTATGTCTGAATGCAAGCTCGACTGTTGGGTGCTCAGCTCCCTGCTAATGTGCCTGGGAAAGCAGCAGAAGTTGGCCGAAGTGCTTGGGTCCCTGCTTTAAGTTGGCCCAGCCGTGGCTGTCGCAGCAATTTGGTTAGTGAACCCAATGGATGGAAATTTTTTTTCTGTCCCTCCTTGTCATTGTACTTTTCAACAAATAAAATAAATCTAATAAGCAACAAGACAAAGCCTTAATGTATTTTCACTTTTTTCCTCTATGGTTTCTCCTGGGAAATTCTGCATTGTCAGCATCACTTCTTCAAGCTTGGGTCCATCACTACTTGGAAACCCAAGCACTGCAATATAGTGACTATCAGTTTGATGACAGAGGCGGTTAACAGGTGACTACTGGAGGTGCCGGACAACAGGATGACTCATGATCCAGCTGAGACAAAGCGCTGCGGAGCAAAGCATGGAATTTCACTGCACTGATGAGACAACAATGTGAAGCTCAAAATCTGTGAATCCTTTATCTCTGTAATTGTAATATTTTTAAATTAAGGTAAATGAAATCTAGAATCCAAAAACACAGGTAAGGAAGAACCACTATACTGCAACGCAATTTTCAATAGCCAGTAATGATGGAATAACTAAAAATGATATATTTAGGAAATGTATTACTTCATTTTGACTATTTTCTTTCTCTTTTAAAACATTTATATGAAAAGCAGTACAGTGGAAAATCAGTGGATACCATAAGCAGGCTAGACCACAATAGCAGCATACCTGCATTATGTGCAAACGAGCAGCTCTGGAAGCATCTCTGGGTGGGGGGAGGCACACACAGAGTTTTAAACATTTATTTTTTATTTTTATTGGAAAGTCAGATATACAGAGAGGAGGAGAGACGGACAGGAAGATCTTCTGTCCGCTGGTTCACTCCCCAAGTGGCCACAATGGCTGGAGATGCGCCGATCCGAAGCCAGGAGCTTCTTCCAGGTCTCCCATGCCGGTGCAGGGTCCCAAGGCTTTGGGCCATCTTCGACTGTTTTCCCAGGCCACAGGTAAGGAACTGAATGGAAGTGGGGCTGCCAGGATTAGAACCGGTGCCCATATGGGATCCTGGCCCGAGCAAGGCGAGGACTTTAGCCTCTAGGCTACAGCACTGGGCCTAGATGATTGACTTTTTTGTTCTGATTTTAACAAACATTTATTTTGATTTGAAAGGAAGAGAGGGGGAGAGTTACAATGGAAAGGGGGGGTGGAGAGAGTATGTTTCTACGCCTGCGAAAATCAGGTCTGGGCCAGGCCAATCACAGTGGCCAAAAACTTCATCTGGGTCCCCCCCTCCCCCCGCATGGGGAGTGGGCAGGAACCCAACTATTTATGCCTTCATCAGCTGCCTTCCTTGGCACATTCGCAGGGGGCTGGAACCACATTATACCTATACCTTATATATACAAGACTGTGCACAGAAGGAAGCCTGCCATACTGCAGGCCTCCTTTGCTGTATGTGAAAACCAGAAGTCTAAAGCACTTACTTCCAGACTAGGGCTGCTGAACACTAACTAGTGCTATGAATGTCCTCATGATCAGAAAAATAAGAAATGCTGCATTGATCAATTTGAAAGACTTTGAGGAAAACTATGAGAAAGACTCCACTTTTTAAAAAAGATTTTATTTTTATTTGAAAGGTAGATTTTAGAGAGGAGAGTGCTTTTCTATGCCCTGGTTTATTCCCCAAAAGATCATAACATGGGCCCAGCGGTGTGGCCTAAAGTCCTCGCCTTGAATGCGCTGGGATCCCATATGGGCGCTGCTTCTAATCCTGGCAGCTCCACTTCCCATCCAGCTCCCTGCTTGTGGACTGGGAAAGCAGTCGAGGACGGCTGAAAGCCTTGGGACCCTGCACCCGCGTGGGAGACCTGGAAGAGGTTCCAGGTTCCCGGCTTTGGATCAGCGCAGCACCGACTGTTGCAGTCACTTGGGGAGTGAATCATTGGACGGAAGATATTCCTCTCTGTCTCTCCTCCTCTCTGTACATCTGACTTTGTAACAAAAATAAATAAATCTTTTTTTTTTTTAGTTTATTTTATTCTTTATTTGCTTCCAATGTTTGTTGGCATTTTCCCAATGAGTTTTTTTTTGTTTTTTATATATATTTTTATTATATTATTTATGTATCTGAGGTGAAGGGGGATATTGAGGGAGAATCCCCACCCAGTCTCCCACCCGCCCAAGGTCCCAGATGTGGGGCATGCTGAGATACTTGCTCAAGTGGTCTTAATAGTCCTCCAGTTATGGATCGCTGCCAGTCACATCCCTCCCAGCTCGATTAGGTCATTGAAGAAGCCACTGATTGTTACAGTCCATCATGGAGTCTTCGATTGCCCAGTATTTCGCTGCCCAACGTTTAGCTGAGGTGGTTGATTGACCTGTTCCGTCCTTCGTCTTCTCCTAGCCAGGGCTCTGAGTCCAGCAGTTCGATTGGGGAGATCACCAAAGAGACTTAGAGGTATTCCCAGATCAGATTCCCGCATGTTCCAGCTAGCACCGGTTCCGGCACAGTCCATCGCCACAATCAGTTGGTGGTTGCAATCGCTGGGCTCGCTCCGTTCTCAGTCCCGACTTGCACTGGAACCAAGAGTGTTGCAGTCCAGCCTGGTTCTGCCCAGCACGCACTCGACTCTTTCATCAACCAGTGGGGTCTGCAGCTCCAGCTAAGCTGACTCTAGCCACTAGGCAGGAGCTTCTAGATCTCCTGTCTGCAGGTGCCCAAGGACCTGAGCCACCCACACTGTTTTCCCAAGTCATAAGTAGGGAACAGGATCAGAAGTGGAGGAACGGGCCTGACACGGTGGCCTAGTGGCTAGGGTCCTTGACTTATATACCCTGGATGCCATGTGGGTGTGGTTCACATTCTGGTAGCCTGCTTACCATCCAGCTTCCTGCTTGTGTCCTGAGAAAGCAGTTGAGGACGGCCCAAGGTATTGGGACCCTGCACCCGTGTGGGAGACCGGAAGAAGCTCCTGGCTTCAGGTTGGTTCAGCTCTGGCTGTTCTGGTCACTTCAGGGGGATGAATCAGAATCAGCAGATGGATGGTGGATCTTCCTCTCTGTCTCTCCTCTTCTCTGTATAGATATACAGATAAAAGTAAAAAAATGAAAAATAAAAAAAGAAGTGGAGGAGCTGGGATATGAACAAATACCCATATAGGATTCTAGTACTGCAGGCAGAGAATCAGCCTACTATGCCACTGCGCTAGCCTCAAAGAGACTTCATTTAACTACTCTTTTCCAAGTTTACTAGGCTATGGAATCCTTTTACTGCAAATCAGCACTGTCACTGTTCCCCTAGAACATAGTGGAGGTGCTGCTATTAAGGCATTAAGTAGTGGCCCTCAGCATGCTTTACTCTGTCACAGGCTGCTTTTTATCTATTTTCTTTTGTTTTATCATATGCCTCATTTTAGGCAACTTCCTCCTCTCCCCAACCTGGTACTTAATGCAATCATGCAGCAAGCAGCTAAGACAGCAGGCCTGAGATTGTTATCTTTAGAAAGCCACCTGCAAGGCTCGCCCTTGGCTGGTGCCTGGGAACTTGGAATGTTGAAAGGGTTAATAGTGGGTGGCAGTGTCTAAAGTGCTTATATAAATCTGGTTTATATGGAATATCTTTGACGTCTGGAATTCTGACGCATGCTAAGCAGATGATGCCCCCTATAGCCAGGCACCCAATAAAAAACCTTGGCCACCCTGTCAGTAACAAGTTTCACTGGAAGACAAGCTTTAAAAATTTTTATTTATTAATTTTATTTGAAAGCTATAGCTACAGTAACAGAAGGAAAGACACAGAGAGAAATCTTCCACTAGTTCATTCTCCAAATGGCCACAATGGCCGCAGCTCCGCTGGTTTGCAGCCAGAAACCATGAGCTTCCTCTGGGTCTGGCACGTGGATATAGCAGCCTAATGCTTTGGTGGGCCTCCACTGCTTTCCCAGGTCATAAGCAGGGAGCTCCATCAGACATGCAGGTCCAGGACTTGACTGGGCACCCATAGGGGATGCAGGATGTACCACCAATAGGCGGAACAGGTGGAGGCTTAACCTGTGCAATGGTGCCAGCTCTGGATGACAACATGCTGTTACATCATTCATGACTGGAGGGATTAAGGGTGTCCTGTGTGACATCACTGGGAAATTACTGCTGAACACCTGCAGTCAGTTTCCCACAGACCCTAGCTTGTGCTGACCTTGGCATCCTTTCATTGCATCCAGTCCAACTCTAAGCTGGTTTTCTGAGCCCACTCATCAAGTCACAGAAGCCTTGGGGTTCTATGGGTAGAATCCACAACCATGAACACAAGCACCTGGTGACACTCAATATCACCTGACAATTATTACCAGATACCCATCTCTGAATTTCCTTAACCTCAATTCTTCCTAACCCTTCCCCACTTAATCTACCTCAATTCCTATACCTTTAGCATTACCTCCACTGATCTCTCACCAGCTAACCTTTTTTTTTTTTTTGGTTGCAATTCTAATTCTGTTATCTCCCAAAACAATCTTTAATTTAACTACTCTCCAAATAGTCCCCATAATATCCAGTGTGCCCAACTGTGTGCCCCAGCTCTTTCCCATGCTTCCTGGCATATCTTGCACTAGGGAAAAACTGCCAACTCTGGAAGGGGACAAAGCCCTGAAGAGCAAAATAATCAATGACATAGATTAGAAAGTTACTTCTTATGGGTACCTGTAGAGTTATTATTCTTGGCTCTGTTATAGACACTATAGGACGCATTCATCTTGTATCAAATTATAACACAGTTCAAACATCCTCTAGAATTAACTGTCTGCAATCCATTTTCTCCAACGAAAACTTTTAATTAAAATCATTCCAGACTAACAGCTTTTAAGATATAGGGAGCAGTTCTGTGGTATGGCATGTTGAGCTTCTACTTGTGGTACCAACATCCCATATGGACACTGGTTTGAGCCCCAGCTGCTCCACTTCTGATTCAGCTCTCTGCTTTTGGCCTAGGAAAGCAGCGAAGGATGGCTTAGGTCCGTGGGACCCTGCACACGTGTGGGAGACCAGGAATAAGATCCTGGCTTCCAACTAGCTCAGTTCTAGATGTAGTGGCCATCTGGGGAGTAAACCACACTGGATGGAAGAGTTTGTCTCTTTCAAATAAAAGTAAAAAAGAGGGCCCAGAGTGGTAGCCTAGTGGCTGAAGTCCTCACCTTGCCATTATGAGCACCGATTTGTATCTCAGTGGACCCTCTTCTCATCCAGCTCCCTGCTTGTGGCCTTGGAAAGCAGTCGAGGATGGTCCAAAGCCTTGGGACCCTGCACCTATATGGGAGACCCAGAAGAGGTTCTGGGCTCCTGGCTTCAGATCAGCTCAGCTCCGGCTTTTGCGGCCACTTGGGGAATGAACCAATGGATGGAAGATCTTCCCCTCTGCCTTTCCTCTCTATATATCTGACTATCCAATAAAAATAAATAAAATCTTAAAAAAGTAAAAAAGAATATATAGTCTTACATATAAAAGAAACTTTAAGAAAAACCAATAGATATCTTACAAATGTTTTATTTACTATCTGAAAAGCAGAAAGACACAGAGAAAGCTTCCATTTGCTGACTCATTCGTCTACAACAGAAGCTGGACCATGGTGAAGCCAAGGGCTTGGAACTTCTACACTGGGGGTAAGGACTCACATTCCTGGCTGTCTTCTGCTGCTCTCTGGGCCCATCAGGGGAAAACTGGAGCAAAAACAGAGCAGTTGCAACTCAATCTCAAGTACTACGATGTGAGGTATGGATATCCTGAGTGGCAGCTTGAGCATTGGCACTATAATATCATTTCCTCTCCACTTCTTCTTCTTCTTCTTTTTGTAATTAATTTTATTGGAAAGGTAGATTTACAGAGAGGAGGAGAGAGAAAGATCTTCGATCTGCTGGTTCACTCCCCAAGTGGCCAAAACGGCTGGACTGACCTGACTCAAAGGCAGCAGTCAGGAGCCAGGAGCTCAGCATTACCAGTCATTATGAATATGCAAATACAGAAAGCAACACCACTTTACACACAAAAATGACTAAAATCAAAAGGACAAACAACAGCAAGTGCTGAGGCATCTGAAAAAAAAAAACAGAATCCTCACACATTGCTACTGGGATTGTAAAATGATGCAGCTACTCTGGAAAAAGTTAGCAGTTCCTCAAACAGTAAAACATGAAGTCACCATGTGACTCAGCGTTCCCACCCTCAGTTATGTAAGAAAAATGAAATCATGTGTGTACACAAAACATGTGCCCAAGTACTCATAGCAGCATTATTCACCATAGCCAGAAAGCAAGAACTAATTGAATATCCCTCAACTTATGAATGCATAAACATAATATGGTATAGCTATACAACAGAATATTACTTGTCAATAAAAGATAAACAATTCTTGGGCCCGGCGCGATGGCCTAGCAGCTAAAGTCCTCACCTTCAATGTACCAGGATCCCATATGGGCGCCGGTTCTAATCCCGGCAGCCCCATTCCCATCCATCTCCCTGCTTGCAGCCACTTGGGGAGTGAACCATCAGACGGAAGATCTTCCTCTCTGCCTTTCTTCCTCTCTGTGTATCTGATTGTCCAATAAAAATAAATAAATCTTTAAAAAAGAAAGAAAAAAATACAATCCCAGGGCTGACACTATGATGCAGCAGGTAAAGCCATCGCCTGTGATGCCAGCATCCCATTTGGGCACCAGTTCCTGCCATAGGTGCTCCACTTTCCAGTTGCCTGCTAATGGCCTTAGAAGAGCAGTGAAAGATGCCCATGTGACTGTACCCTTACCACCTATGCGGGAGACCTGAATAAAGCTCCTGGCCCCTGATTTCAGCTCGGTATAGCCCTGGCTATTGTGGCCATCTGGGGTGCGAAACAGCACATGGAAAATACATCTCTCCCCCAGCCCTCTCATTCAAATAAATCAAAAATTTGCTTTTAAATATAAAGAAGAAATAAAGTTCTATAATATGAATGAAACAAACACAAAATAAAAGCAGGTAGTCACAAAAGATGACATATAGTATAATAGAATTATATGAAATATCCAGGAGTTTCTTATCAATTGATTAGTAACTGTCAGAGGCTGAGAGTTTGCCGCTCCATGGCTTTTTTTTTACAGGTAATAAAAATTCTTTAAAATTAGATAGCAGGAATAGATGTACAATTCTGTGATTATACTCTGAGGGTGAATGCTTGAAAGGTTGCTTGGAGGCAGAGGGTGACAGTATGTGCTCCCATCTCCTGTTCAATCCTGAAAGCCCACAGCAGGTGACGCTCAGAGCAAGGAAGCCAAGCCAGGGCACCCACATGGCGGCGCAGGATGGGGTGGGGCGGCGGAAATCCAATCGCTTGAGCCAGCACTGCTGTTGCCCAGGTCTGAATCAGCAGGAAGCTGGAGTCTAAGGTTGGAGCTGGGAATTGAAACCAGGTACTGCTCCAGAGAAGAGTTATCAGCTACATGAATTGTATCTCAATAAAGTTGTTAATTTAAAGAGTTGTTTGTTAGCCACACAAAAAGAATAGCAACAGGAACAAAATGTACATGGGTTAACCAATATGTATCAACAACAACACACACACACTTTATTGTCCCCAAATCCTCTGGAGTTCTATAGTGGCTACTGCTGTGTAACTAAGTCTCCTAAAACTTAGTGGGCTAAAGTGTTAACTGTCACTGCTGGCAACTTTACAGGTATGGGTAGGCTGGTGACTTGTTTTGCTTTGGGCTGGTCTAGGCTGGCCTAAGCTGGCATGGTTGACTTTGCTCTACCCTGCCTCCCATCTTCCTGGAGGGTGGCAGATGCTTGCTCTCAAGGCAATGGCACAAGGCCAAGACAGTTGAGTAGTTTCAGGTTACTAGAAATCTAAGCTGTGTAGCAGGACAGTAACACTTCTGCCACATTCTCCTGCAGCCCCATCCAGAAAAGTGCATATATCAAAGTAGGAACAGGCTTCTCTATGGAAAGAGTGACGAAAATCACACAATTACTGATATATGGGAAACCACTGTGCAATCAGAATATGGTCAAGTCTGCACTAAACACAGAAAAACTGCGGCTTGTACTCCCAATATTTTCTGACATCAGATGAGTGGGTTCTCCACACCAAACAATTCTCAACTATAACTAGCAGGAGCTTAGGCTGTCCACACTTCTAACTTGGTTATCAGGGATTCCCACAATGCCTTGAAGTCTGACAATTTGCTAAAATGACACAAGGGACTCAAGAACACTTCACTTGAGTTTATAATAAAGGGTTTTATATAGTGTACAAATGAACACTAAAGTGAACAGATGAAGAGGCGCGTAGGGTAAGGGCCAGTCTCCACTGCAGAAGCCTTTAGCCCCATGGAGTCTAGGGCGCAATCCCACCCTTTGGAGGTGTTCACTGACCCAGAAGCTCTCTAGAGTTGACAGTTCAGATTTTCTATGACGCCATCATCAGGCAGGTATAACTGATCATTAATTCAATCTCCAGCCCTACATTCTCTGGGTAGGGAAGCGGAGCTGGAATATCCAAGCTTCTAAGCATGGCTTGGACTTTGTGGTTACCAGCCTCCATCAGGTCATTTCACGAACGGTTCCAGTCACTTGGATGGGGGTGGAGATTCCTATATGCAGCTCTATCATACAGGAATCACAAGATGTTTAGGAGCTGTGTCAGGAATCAGGGCCAAGAACAAGTGATATTTCTTTAACAATATTATTAACTTTTTAAAAAGACTGATTTATTCTTATTGTAAACACAGTATCTACAGAGAAGCAGAGACAGAAAGATCTTCCATCCACTGGTAAACTCCCCAAATGGCTGCATCGGCCAGAGCTAAGCTGATTCATAGATAAGAGTTGGGAGTTCTCTTGGGCCCGGCGGCATGGCCTAGTGGCTAAAGTCCTCGCCTTGAAAGCCCCGGGATCCCATATGGGTGCCGGTTCTAATCCCAGCAGCTCCACTTCCCATCCAGCTCCCTGCTTGTGGCCTGGGAAAGCAGTCGAGGACGGCCCAAGGCCTTGGGATCCTGCACCTGTGTGGGAGACCCAGAAGAGATTCCTGGTTCCTGGCTTCGGATCGGTGCGCACTGGCCGTTGCGGCTCACTTGGGGAGTGAAA
Source organism: Ochotona princeps (assembly GCF_030435755.1). NCBI lineage: Eukaryota > Metazoa > Chordata > Mammalia > Lagomorpha > Ochotonidae > Ochotona > Ochotona princeps. The sequence goes on along the minus strand of NC_080833.1, from coordinate 109,509,979 downwards.
CATCGGATGGAAGATCTTCCTCTCTGTCTCTCCTCCTCTCTGTATACCTGGCTTTGTAATAAAATAAATAAATCTTCAAAAAAAAAAAAAGAGTTGGGAGCCCTCTCTAGGTCTCCTATGTGGGTGCAGGGACCCAGTCCTTTGGGCCATATCCTGCTTCTTGCCTAAACCACAAGCAGCTGGATGGGAAGTGGAGCAGCCAGAGATAGGAGCAAGCACTGATGAGGGATCCCTGCGTTTGAGGGAGGAGGATTAGCTAACGAGCCACTGCGCCAGGCCCTTAGATTATTTGAGAAGCAGAGAGACTGGCAGAGAGCTTCCATTTGTTGGTTCATTCCCCAAATGGCCAGTGGGGAGAGGGTGGGCTCAAGTCTGCAGCTGAGAACTCAATCCAGGTCTTTGGTGCCGGTGGCAGGAACGCAACCACGTGAGCCATCACGGCTGTTTCCAAGGACAGCCACGGCAGGAAGCTACAGTCAGTCAAGAGTCAGAGCCGGTGTCAGATGCAGACACCCCGACATGGCATGCAAGCTCTCCGCCAGGTCTACATGTCTTATTAGGTCATACAAGGTTACTGAACTGCACCAAATGCCCACCATCATTTGAATAGTTCAACCAATTAAACATTTAGGACAGATTTTTCCAAAGAGCCAACAGACATGATACAAATAATGAAATCATACCGATCCTCTATTCTAGGAATTCACAAAACTTCTCATGGACAAAGCAAGAAGGAAGAAAACAAAAAGTAGTGATAAGCTTTCTGGGCTACAGGACATTCTGGACAATTCTTCAAAAAACTGAGCCTGGGGTCTAGGCTGTATGATAGATTCCTAAAGAATTCACAGAAGTGGAGTGTACACGCATGACTAAGGTTCAGTCTATAATTAAGAGGTCCAGTATTCCTGTATTATTAATTTACTGCAAGAAAGAAGACTCTCCAACCCACGGGCAACAACTAAAAGATGCAAAGCGACATATATATCTTGTTATCACTGATTTTTAAGATCTATTTATTTTTATTGGCAAGTCAGATATTCAGAGAGGAGGAGAGACAGAGAAGAAGACCTTCCATCCGATGATTCACTCCCCAAGCTGCCGCAATGGCTGGAGCTGAGCCAATCTGAAGCCAGGAGCCTGAAGCTTCCTCCGGGTCTCCCACGTGGGTGCAGGGTCCCAAGGCCTTGGGCCGTCCTCCACTGTTTTCCCAGGCCACAAGCAGAGAGCTGAATGGGAAGCAGGGCCACTGGAATCAGAAATGGTGCCCATATGGGATCCTGGTGTGTGCAAAGCGAGGATTTTAACCATTATGCTATTGCGCTGGGCCCATGTTATCACTGATGTTAAAAAAGGCAGAAGGGCCCGGTGCAATAGCCTAGTAGTTAAAATCCTTGCCTTGAATGTGCAGGGATCCCATGGGTGCAGGTTCTAATCTTGGTGGTCCTGCTTCCCATCCAGCTCCCTGCCGGGAGCCTGGGAACGCAGTCAAGGACGGCCCAAAGCCCTGGGACCCTGCACCCATGTGTGAGACCTGGAGGAAGCTCCTGGCTTCGGATTGGCTCAGCTCCTGCTATTGTGGCTACATGGGCAGTGAACCATCAGACAGAATATCTTCCTCTCTTTCTCTCCTCCTCTCTGTATATCCATACTTCCAATAAAGATATTTCTGCATGGGCAGAAAAACAGGAAAGTGCTGGTTTACTTTTTGAATTCTGAATCATAAAAAATTAATCAATAAAAGGCCAGTGAACCTTTTCCAAATAATAAGTATTTAGTATTAATTTCTATAAATACAGAAACTGCAGACATATTAAATTTTGGAGATGAGGACTGAGATTGAAACATAATAATTAGGAGCTATGGACTTGCATTGAAGTGTTATATGGCAGCATATCCACTTACACTGCTGATGAGAAATTTGACTTTGAAAGTAATGTGTGACAGTAAAAAAAAAAATCTAAAGATCAAGTTACTAGGACCTGGCACGGTAGCCTAGTGCGGGATCTCATACTGGCACCGGTTCTAATCCCGGCAGCCCTGCTTCCCATAATTAATTATGAAGAGGTGAGAATATGGTGACACAGCACGTTAATCCTCTGCCCTATGTTGCTAGCATCCCATATGTGCAGCAGTTCGTGTCCACTTCCCATCCACCTCCCTGCTTGTGGCCTGGGAAAGCAGTCGAGGACGGCCCAATGCTTTGGGACACTGCACCCGCGTGGGAGACCCGGAAGAGGTTCCTGGTTCCCGGCATCGGATCGGCGCACCGGCCGTTGCGGCTCACTTGGGGAGTGAAACATCGGATGGAAGATCTTCCTCTCTGTCTCTCCTCCTCTCTGTATATTCGGCTTTCCAATAATAATAAAATCTTTAAAAAAAAAAAAAAAGATCAAGTTACTGGACTTCTGTGATTCTAAGCTTCTTGAGTAGGAAATGTAGATATGATTATCTCTCTCAAAGTGGTGTTTATTATGATTGGGTAAAAAACACACGTTTTCTTCAGGTGATTTTCCACCAATGTTTTTTCTTTGTGGTTATTTAGGTATCCAACATTTGTTTCAGTATTTTCACGACTTGTTTTGCATTTGACTACGAAAGAACACAAACCAAATGCCAGACACAGTCCTTGCTCTTGGGACTTTACAAGTCACTCCCATAAATGAAGCAGTTAGAGATCAGTGTAAAAAGAGGGGTGGGGGGCCCGGCGGCGTGGCCTAGCGGCTAAAGTCCTCGCCTTGAAAGCCCCGGGATCCCATATGGGCGCCGGTTCTAGTCCCGGCAGCTCCACTTCCCATCCAGCTCCCTGCTTGTGGCCTGGGAAAGCAGTTGAGGACGGCCCAATGCATTGGGACACTGCACCCGCGTGGGAGACCCGGAAGAGGTTCCTGGTTCCCGGCTTCGGATCCACGTGCACCGGCCCATTGCGGCTCACTTGGGGAGTGAATCATCGGACGGAAGATCTTCCTCTCTGTCTCTCCTCTGTGTATATCTGGCTGTAATAAAATGAATAAATCTTAAAAAAAAAAAAAAAAAGAGGGGTGGGACTCGGTGAGGGAAAGTATATACTTTGAGGTCATTAAGGCTGATTTCCTCTGAACAAAATGGCACACCAAATCTGAGGCATAAATTGCAAGGGGGGATATTCAGGACTCTCCTTAAAATTTAGAGGTAGAATGGACTTGTAAGATCAATTAGTTCTGGAGTAATTTTTGAATTATTCCCAAGACTATTAAAGGGCCAGAGATGTGAAAGAAAGACCCAAATAGACCTTTCTCCTAATTTATTCTGCTTTACCTTAAAAACTGAAAATGACTAGATTCTATGCACTTTGAGGTTCTCTTTGGAAATTAACAGTCCATATTTCTCGTGAATCCAACCAAAAAGATCAGTGCCCAGTTTTAAGAAAGAAGTCTTTGGTAGCTACTGCGAGCTGACAGGCCCAGGGTTGCATCAGTCCCCGAATGATTTGGAAGGATGGGACACCTACAGACCTTACCGAAATTAACTGTCAGCTATAACGTGGTCCCCCTTTCGCCGCGCCTCCTTCATTATCTCATTTCAGGCATCAACCCTGAAGGCACATTCGGATCTCACTCATTTCTCCCTTCAGTTTGAAGTAACTCGCTGATGCACAGGACTAGGGAAACCAAGTCCGACGCGGACGTACACACGCGCGGTTTTTCACTAGAAAGGCAGGGTTCGAGGTTGCCTGAGGGGGGCTGAGGACGCAGCAAGCCACGAGGAGTGCTTGGAGGGCACCAAAACGCCGTACGCGGTCAGTGGTTTGAAATTCTCATCAGCAATGACAAACCCAAACCGGCGAGTCGGTTCTTCAGGGGTCCCGGTCGGGAGCCTTCCCCCCCACCCCCACGGGGAAGAGGTGCCGTTCGCGAAACTCACTCTCCCCACCACACGGCGATTCCGACCGAGCTCAGCCACCTTACCCCAAGGACGTCCCGTGACGGTGAACAGCAAGCCCCGGCCCGGGATCTCAGCTGCAGAGCGCCCGTCCCGAAACCGGGGGAAAAAAAAAGCTCAGGTCCTACGGCAGGAAGCGCCTTACCGCGCAGCCGCCGCGGCCTCCAACCGCCGGCCGGCAGAGGGGCGCTGGGCGGCCCACGACCGCCTCACGGCGCCCCGCGCGAGGCGACCGGAAGTGGGCCGCGGCGCCGCGACGCCGAACCCGGGGAGGTAGGTGGTGGCAGGGCTCCGCTGGCCACTCGCGGAATGCTCCGGAGTGACGGGCAGCTCTCCCCGCTCGGGGCCCGTCCTCTGCTCGCCCGCCCTGGCGGCTGACAGGAATGGAACGGCCCCGCGGCGGGGATTGTGGGAGGCGCACGCGCACGCGGTGGAGGGTGGGGGGGCAGAGGAGGCGGCGGCGGCCGTGGCGGCGGTTGGTGGCCGTGGGGGCGGGGAAGGGGGAGAGCAGGGAGGAGGAGGCGGCTCGGGCTCGCGCTGCCGAAGGTACGCGTGAGGGCCTACGCCACAGCCGGCTTGACAGGGGCCGAGAAGGAAAGGCGGGCCTCGCGAGCAGGCGCCTCGGAGCGAGCGCTCAAGGGCTGGCGGGCGCGCGGGGCGGCCGAAGGTTGGTGGTTGGTGGGAAGCCGCGAGCGACGAGCCGGGAGACGCTCGTACGCGTGTCGGAGGGCGTGCGCGCTCCGCGACCGGAATCGGCCGGGAGCGGGTAAGGAGAGGGAGCGGGCGAGGAGGGAGGAGTGGGAAGCGGGCGTGTGTGTGTCGGGGTGGGGGGAGGCACGGGGCGCCCTTCGCTCCCTCCTCCCGAGGAGCCGCCGCCGCCGCCGCCGCCATTTTGGGTTCGCTTTGCGGAGGGGGAGACGATCCCCGTCTCGGTGGCGGGACCCGCCTCCCCTCTGTTTCCACCCCCTCCCTCCCCACCGTGAACCCTACGCCTTTTCCCTTCTCGCTCTCCTCGCTCTCTCGCGCGTTTCCGCCAGTCGGCTTAGCCGCTGGCCGACTCCTGACGAGAGCGGGAGGGATCCGCTGTGGAGCCGGGGAAGCGGAGGCGCCTGGCGGCCACCCCCTGCCCCCCACCACACACACACACACACACACACACACACACACACACACACTCACACACTCACACACTCACACACTCACACACTCCCTCCTCCTCCTCTCCCCCACTTGTCTGCACTCATCGCTCTCGGCCTCGGCCTCTGACACGGTGAGTAGGACGGCTCGGGGCGGGCAAGGCCTCGGGGCCTAAGGAGCGCTCTTCCTGGGAAGCTACTGTCATCTCCCCGGAGCCGGAGCTCCGGGAGCGCGGCGGCGAGGATGGGGGAGGGGACAGCGGGGCAGGGGATCCTGAGCTTTGCGGGAAGTCCCTGCAGGCAGGCGGGGGTGCAGGGGGTGTCCCTGACAGGCTTGGGGGAGGGGGGCGGGAAAGGCAGCGAGTGGATGGGGAGTCCTCTGTGCCCCTGACAGGCTCTGACAGGCTCAGGATGGGAGCATCCCCCGTGGTCCAGCGTGCCTGTGTGTGTGTGTGTGTGTGTGTGTGTGTGTAAGGGGGTGAGCGTGGCGCCGAGCTGCTCCTCAGAGGGCAGCTGACCTGTGGAACGAGGTCTGTGAGTGGCCCCTGTCTGGTTGTGTGTAGGAACGACAGGCCCATCTCCGTGTGAGAAGTTGACTAAATGTCACTGGTTAGTTTGCACATGGAAAGAGATGTTTTTGGTCTAGAAGCCAGATGGCTTGTTGGTGCAGAGCGGCTGTGTTTGTAGGGATGGAAAGTGTTTCCGAAGAGTTTGCCGGGATTTGTGGATGTGTAGTGGAATTCCCCTCTGTGAGTTACTTAATTTTTTAAAAGCGGTGCTGCTATGGTGTGCGCAGGTTGATTGATGTAAGTGTTAGAGTGTTAGGGGTTAGAAGCACCGGGATGCTTGTTGGGTGAGAGCAGTGATGGTAGTACGTTATAGCTTACACAAGGCGTCCTCAGAAAGTTCTCGTAAACTGTGTGTTAGGAAGAAAGTATGATTTCAGAAATTGTTGCAGCAGGAGGAGAATCTCATAATTCCATTTTCCCATGAACTTCTCAAAGTACAATGCTGTGTATTGGGTTAAGAGACAGGGAGAAACTTAGCCTAGCCATTGCAGTCTGAAGAATAGTTAGTGCCTTTGAATGCAGTGACTTGTAGAAGGTATGAAGGGCCAAAACATCTTCAACAGGGTGAGTGCTACAAGAACATAAAGAATGGTAGGCCTTTCTGTTGACATGGATTTATGCGAATAACTTGTAGCAGAATAAAACTTTTTGTGTTCAGTCTCCTTGGGCTTCTATATCTCTGAGAATGGGAGAGTAGATGTTGTCTCACATTTTACCAAATAGGGAATTGAAGCTTAAAGGGAAAACTTTTCCAAGGTCATATGTTACATTGGTGACAAAGTTGGGAGTATTGATTTCTACTACTAATCCAGTAGTGTCTTCATACCATGGTGCAATCCCCATTGGCAACTGAGTGTCTTGAAAATATAGGGCCCCATGGTTGTATTTGGGAGACCAGTTTGTTAGAGATGTGTATGGAATGTAGGTTGCCGTTGCCAATCTGACCTAAATGATACTATTATTATGATTATATTCTTTTTTGTTTAAGGGGAAACAGCATTTTTCAAACTTGAACTTGTATGTTTGAGGGAGGGAAAGCTTTCAGAGTCCAGCTTGGACCAGAGAAGCTCTGTGGATGCTGATAGCTTACCTTTATGGGCGAAAGAATTCTATCATTCTTTCAACAGGTATTTCTGAATACTTATTCTGTAAATGATCCCCTGCTTTGGGGTTAGAATGGTTACGATACTATGATTAAAACAGGCCAAGTGAACGTGAGGGAAAGTTGTCTTGACAGTCATATGTGAGGTAGACAAGTCAGGGTGGAAGTAAAACGAGAAAACCTTCCTTAAAAGTCTGTTCAGTTAGGAAGGAATTTTGTAGTTTTAAATAATTGAATATGAGATGGCACAGGAAATAGGAGTATTGAAGAGTCTAGCAGTGTGGCCAGTTTGGGATAGGGTATGTCTTCTTTGGCATTTTCTTTTGGCAGTTGTGAGGGTGCTGTTCTGGGAGCTGGGAATTTTTAATATGTGTGTCTGGATATTGAAACTTCTTGGCTGGACTGATATATTCTTCGAAAGACTAATTTCGTACTCAGGATCTCCTCAATGAGAATGCCTAAACCAAGCCAACTTAACTGTCTATCTCTGGGAAATGGAGTAGTTCTTTATGTGCTAGTTTAGTGGCTCCTAAAAGTTTTTTGGTGTCTCTTACTTTTCTGAAATGAAAAACAGACTGGGGCCCCACATTAGAAAATTGATATAAAAAGCAAATTCAACTGTACAAGCAAGTTGCATGAGTTTAAAAGGGCTGTGGTTAAATTGAACCAGTTAATATTTGGTCTTAGTGTTTGGCAAAAAGTAGAACTTTAGGATGTGTGTTTTTATTTTTTAGGATTATCTGAAAGGGTGTTTGAGCTCTTCGGTCTGGTACTTTACTCCTTCAAATAGTCACATCTACTGTGGTCCGGAGCCTGGGACTTCATCTGGGTCTGCATTTGGGTGCAGAGGCCTAAAGTCTTGGGCTAGCTTCTGCTGCTTTCCTGGATGCATTAGCAGGGAAGTGGACCAGCTTTGACTTGAACCAGTGCCTATACGAATGCTGACATCACAGAGGCCTAAGCTGGTATGCCTTAACACCAGCACTTAGTTCATCTTTTATTCTTTGTAAACTTTTGCAACATTAATGCATCTTTCTGAATCAGCTGATAAGAGAGCACAGTGAAGGCCAAGTATATATGGCTTTGTTCTTTTTCAGTATACTTTATCGTCAAAATCCTGAGAAGCAAGCTCATCTCTCTTTCAGTTTTGCATCGGGAGGGAGATGTTTGGAAGCCCACTTCTTGGAGTTTAACTTAGTTATGAGAAGCATTGAGTTAATCCCATTCAGAAGACATAAAGGAAGGGTGAAATTCTGATTCAGTTGAAATTCTGATTCATTTGAATCTATGAAGTGTGTGAAGGTCAGGGCTCTCAAAAGGTCTAGGAGGAGGGAAGGATACTCCCAGAAGCTGAGATTTTGTTAGGAGTTTTTGTGATTGTTTATTATTTCTGATTATTTTGTTGTGATTTATTAGGAAGCTGTAAAATTTTCATACTCCATATGCAACTTTGTGACTAAAAAGCAGTGTCAAGTGTTACCAGGTGTTTTGGATAAAAGAACTATGTGGTTAGAGAGAGAGGCAGACATTGATTGTATTTCTTGATCTGGTTTTTTGGTTGTTGTTTTTTGTTCAAAAGCATGGCCTTTTGTTTGAGGGAGTAGAACAGAGGCTGAGGCACAAACTGCTCCCGTGCACTGGTTCGTTTCTTGAATGCTCACAGTAACGGTGGCCTGGGTGGTAGCTGGGGTGCTTGAACCCTAGCCTTTTGCCGCCTGGAGCGCTCTTTAGTAGGAAACTGGCATCAGCAGTGAGGCTGGAACTTGTGCACCGGACACTCCATGTGGTATACAGGCATCCCAAGCGGCTTCTTAACTGCTGCCCCAGACACTTGCACTTGCATCGTGACTGGTTTGTGTAAAAGTGTCTTAATGTCATTATTTCTATACAGAAATGCAGAAAAACCTGTGGTAACATCCAGTAGTTTTTGGGCAGACTACCCATGGCTCTAAAATTGGAAATGGAAAATTTCCAATTTTTAAAAGAGTAAGAAAGTTGGGGACCAGTGTTGTGATGCGACAGGTAGGTTTAGCTGTGCTTGTGTTGCTGGCTTTTCCTCTCAAGGCATTGGTGGGAGTTTCAGTTACTTCACTTTGATGAGTTTCTTCCTACTGTGTCTGAGAAAGTTTGCTGTGATGTCCCATTCATGTGGGAGACCCAAATGGAGTTCCTGGCTTTGGCCTGACCTGTGCCTGACTGTTTCAGTCATCTAGGGAATGAAGATTTCTTTCTCCCCCTGTCTCCTACTCACTCTGCCTTTCAAATAAATAAATAAATAAATAAATAAATCAGTGTTTTTAATAGGACAGGTTGCAGAATTCAGTAAAACAATGGAGAGATCTTACAGAATATGATCGTTTTTCATTTTTAGCATTACTTTTGTATGAGAATGTCATATAGGGACTAGTGTTTTGGAACAGTGGGCTAATCCACTGTGTCCAGCCCCAGTATTCCATATGGACACTGGTTCTAGTTCCAGATGCTTTGTGTCCAATTCAGCTCCCTGCTGATGTGGTTGGGAAAGCAGTGGAAGATGACCATAGTCTGTATGCACGTGGGGAAGCTCAGATGAAGTTCATGCCCCTGACTTAGCCTGTTATTACGCTTATTTGGGGAGTGAAGCAGCAGATGGAAGATTGATCTCTCATGTTCACTTTCACTCTCATTCTGCCTTTCAAATAATTCAAATATATTTGTTCATGTTTTATCAAATATTTAATGCTTAGTATAGTCACAGTGCTATTTTTTCATAACATCATATGTATGTATATACCTGTATGTATATTTAATGTTTTTTTCTTTTTAAAGATTTATTTATTTTGTTGGAAAGGCAGAGCTACAGAGAGAAAGATCTTCTATCTGCTGGTTCAATTTCCAGGTGGCTGCAGTGGTCAGAGCTGAGCCGATCTAAAGCCAAGAGCCAGGAGCTTCTTCATAAGCTTCTTCCCAAGGCTTTGGTTCATCCTCGACTGCTTTGCTAGGCCACAAGCAGGGAGATGAAAGGGAAGTGGAGCAGCTGTGATAGGAACCAGCACCCATATGCAAGACGAGACTTTTATCCACTTAGTAGGCTTTCCACTGGGCCTGTTTTTAATCTCTTATGAATCAGATACTTGAGAAATTTAAAAACTGCTTGTAATGGAAAAATTCATAATATTTAAAGATCTGGAGGTGCTTGCCTGATCCCAGCATTTACTCCTCCCCTTGACATCGTGTTACTGTGCACCAGGGGAAGCAGCAGGTGGTGGCTCTTGTGCTTTGATCTGTGCCACTCCTATGGGAGACCTCATGGATTTCTAGACTGCTGGCTTTGGCTGGGCTTAACCCTAGCTGTTTTGGGCATTTGGGGAGTGAATAAGTAGATGAAAGGTCTGTTTCTCTTTACCTTCCAAGTAAAATAAAATAAAATAAAATGAAACTTTAAAAATAATGGAAAAGAGCTTCATGGCATGTCTCTCTTTTTTAATATTTATTTTACTTATTTGAAAGTCACAGTGACAGAGGGAGAGACAAAGATGTTCGTTAGCTGCTTCACTACCCGAACAGCTGGAACAAACAAAGAGGTTGGGCTGGACCAGGTCAAATACAGGTAGGTGCCTGGGAACTCCATCTAGGTCTCCCATGTGACTGGTGGGCACCTAAGACTGGGGCATCTTCCTCTGCTTTCCCAGGTAAATTAGTAGAGAGCTGGAGTGGAAATGAAATAGTATGGACTCCAACTGGTCCTGTCGTATGGGAACTCTGATCTGGGATGCAGGTGTTGTACGTGGTGACTTAACCCACTGCATTACTGTGCTCCTGCCACCGACCCTCATATTGTTAAAGTACAGAGAACAGCTTGCTGACATTTGGCTACGTGTTTCTCTCTCTCTCTCTCATACACACATACATACACACACATAGTATTCTATTTGAAGCTTCAATGTTTTTGTTTTTTTTTTGTTTGTTTGTTTGTTTTTTTTGAGAGGCAGAGAGAGGAGGGAATATCCATCTGCTGGTTCAATCCCTGTCTGAACAGCAAAGGCTGTTCCAGGTAGAAGCCATGGTCTAGGAACTCAATTCAGATCTTTCATGTGTTGGTGGGCAGGGACTCAAGAGCTTGAGGTATTTGATCTTCCACTTCCTGGTATATAAAGTAGCAGGAATTTGGAATCAGAAGTGGAACCAGGATTTGAACACAGGCATTTCAAATACAGGATACCAGCATCCTGAGTGGCATTTTCACCGCTACACCTAGCACTTCCCTGAGGTGTCTTCCTAGGAAAGAATTTATCACCTCAAATTCATGTCCAAGGTGATCTGTCTATACACAATACAGATGTGTTAGTATGTTTTTGTTGATAGTCTCCAGTTAAATAATTTAATATTGTTATTTGAAGCATCAGTCCAAGCCTTTTAAAGATAATGCACAGTTTTACTGTAATCTACTATGAGGTCTGCATGTGCTTTTCCAGCAGCATAACAAACTTGTTATCATGAGAGAAAAATGCAAGTCATGGTTTGTTTTGAGATACACAGCTAGTTTCTATTCTCACCTTCCTTCAAATTGTAATAATTTGTTTATATTCCTTTATATGATTGTAGATTAGATTTTGTTTATTATTTTGTCATCTCAGATAATGTCATTCTGATTTCAGGTTTTGTTTAATTTAATTTTTAAAAACTCACCTTTTAAGAAGTGTATTTGAAAGCCAGTGAAAAGGAACAGGGGAAGAGAGAGATCCCCACATGAGTACAACAGCTGGCACTGAGCCAGGCCAAAGTCAGGACCTGGAAACTCCATCTGGATCTCTCAGCTAAGTGGCAGGAACCCATGTACTTGAGCCATCTCCTGTGTGTCATGGTGCACTTGTGCAGGATAGGAAGTGGAGGTAGAACTGGATCCCAGGCATTCTGACACAGGATGTGGGTATCTCAGGTGTCAGTAATCCACTGTGCTACAAAGCTGATCCCTGTTTCAAATTTTAGAAATCACTTTTCAGGAGGTTGCCTCGTTGGGAGTGTTGATGATGAAAGGGTGTGATATTAACTTAGTAAGATGAAAATATTATGTCTTTTTTTTTTTTTTTGAAGGTTTCAGGCCTTACGTGTAGGGCCTTGATCATTTTCTTTTTTTTTTTTTTTTTGACTTTTTTTATTAATTATTATGCATTATGTGACAGTTTCATAGGCTCTGGGAATCCCCCCACCCCTCCCCACGCCCCTCCCCACGCCCCTCCTCCCTGGTGGATTCCTCCACCTTGGTGCAGTATTACAGTTCAAATTCTTTTTTTGTTTGTTTTGTTTTTGTTTTTGTTTTTGTTTTTGTTTTTTTTATATATTTATTATTTAACTTCAGTAATTACATTGTATTATGTGACACAATTACATAGATACTTGGGTTCTCCCCACCCCTCCCCAAACCCTCCCACCATGGTGGATTCCTCCACCTTGTTGCATAACCACAGCTCAAGTTCAGTTGAGATTCCCCCATTGCAAGCGTATACCAAACATAGAGTCCAGCATCTTATTGTCCAGTCAAGTCCAACGGCTTCTTAGGTATACCCTCTCTGGTTACAGTTCAAATTCAATCAAGATTCTTTCCTTGCAAACATATACCATAGAGTCCAGCTACTTATTGTCCAGATGGGTTGAACAGTTTCTTGGGGAGACCATTTCTGGTCCAAAGTTAGAGCTGGTAAAATATCATCCCAGTCAATTAAGAGTCCCAATATAACATTAACAGCAATTTGTAACATGGAATTGACATGGTTTTGCGTAACCAGTATGTTAAAAAAAAACAAAAAACAAGTTCTTAACCACAACCTATGATTTGCTCATTGACATTTCAATTTTAGTTTGTATACAGGACCGGCTGCTATATACCTTAAAATGGCTATAAGGTACCATTCAGCTGTCTCGTGTCTATTTCATTTTAGTATTTAGCCATTTGTTGTGTTGAAGTATAATTTTACTGATCTTGGCGGATTTTAGGATAATCTAGACTGGCTTGTAACTCTAACAAGACATTTGTCAACAATTAAGGTGCAGAACATTTTTTTTTTGGGGGGGGGTGTGCAGGAAAGTCCCCAACACCACGGTGAAGAGTGACTAATCTTCGTGTCCCACCCAGCGAGGCATCAGCAAATCCATGCCAGCTCTTTCCTGTCAGATGATCATTTTCTTTTTTAAAGATTTATTTATTTCATTACAAAGTCAGATATACAGAGAGGAGAGACAGAGAGGAAGATCTTCTGTCCGATGATTCACTCCCCAAGTGAGCCACAACGCCGGTGCTGCGCCGATCCTAAGCCGGGAACCAGGAACCTCTTATAGGTCTCCCACGCGGGGGCAGGGTCCCAGTACTCTGGGCCATCCTCTACTGCTTTCCCAGGCCACAAACAGGGAACTGGATGGGAAGTGGAGCTGCAGGGATTAGAACCGGCACCCATATGGGATCCCGGGGCGTTCAAGGCGAGGACTTTAGCCGCTAGGCCACGCCGCCGGACCCAAAAATATTATGTCTTAAAATGATCACAGAGAGACTTGCTCTGTGGTATATTGAGTAAAGCTGTCTCCTAAATTACTGGCCTCCCATATGAACAGCAGTTTGAGTCTTGGCTGCTCTACTTCTTATCCAGGTGTCTTTAATGGGGCTGGGAAAGCAGCAGAATGTGGCCCAAGTGCTTGGACTTCTCTGAGTATGATTTACTTCTCTAAGTAATTATTACTGTTTTTCTTCCAAGAAAAATGACCGAAATTTTTTTTCCTTTTAGGTATTTTAGTATTTTTGTTTATTATATTTTGACAATCTTTACATTGTTGATTAGGGTAAAAAGTTACAAGGGCTAAAGGGAATATTGAGGAGAAATCCCACCCAGTCTCCCACCCACCCCAGGTCCCGGATGTAGGGCATGCTCTGAGATCCTTGCTCAAGTGGTCCCGGTAGTTCACCAGTTATGCATTGCTGCCAATCACGCCACTCCAGACACAATGAGGCTGTTGAATAATCTACTGATTGACATAGTCCATCTTAGAGTCTCCCTTTGAAAAATGACTGAAATTTAACTCAACCTTACTGTTATTCCTTTATTGAACTTGGGAACTGAGTGGGAAGTGGAGCAGCCGGTACATGAACTTGGTGTCCATATAGGAACCCTGCCTGCACTGGAAGGGGAGGATTATCTAATTGAAGCATTGCGCTGGCCCTGAACTTTTTTACTTATGTTTAAAGAATCTGAAATTTTGGCTGCAGCTCCCACTGGTTTATGTAAGGGCCGAACCAGACTGGACTGCAACACCCATTGGTTCCAGTGCAACTCGGGACCGAAAACAGAACCAACCCAGCAATTGCAACCACCAGCTGATCGGGGTGATGGACTGTGCCGGGCCCTGTGCTTGCTAGAACATACAAGAAACTAGTCTGGGAATACCTCAAAGTTTCTTTGGAGATCTCCCCAATGGAACTGCTGGACTCAGAACTCTAATCAAGAAAAGACAGAAGACAGAGCAGATCAATCATTCATCTCAGCTATATGTTGGCAGCGAAATATGGGGCAAACGGAGACTTTATAATGGACCGTATCAATCAGTGGACGACCTCATCGAGCGAAACTGGCAGCGACTCATAACCGGAGAACTATTAACACCACTCGAGCACATATCTCAGAGCATGCCCCACATCCGGGACTCGGAGTGGGCGGGAAACCTGGTGGGGCTTCTCCCTCAATATCCTCCTTTACCTCAGATACATGATGGAAACAATATGGACATAATAGTATTACCCACTTCCCTATCCCCTTGAACCTTTTTTTTTTCTTTTTCTTTCTTTAACTGTAATTAAATATGTAAAGATTGTCAACAACAATACAATAAAATAGATTTAAAAAACAAACAAACAAAAATCTGAAATTTTGTTTTTGGTATTGTGTTTGCACCTTATTTTGCTATTCTTTTGCCTTTAGTTGAATGCATGTTAGTTGCAGGATATTTTTTGCATTGAATTTGTTCACTATTTCAATGTGACACATTTCAGTTCTATGCAGAATAGAACAGTAGAATGAGCCCTTGTGTACTCAACATCCTGCTTCAATAATCACACATATGTCACACTATTTCTGCATGTGTTAGCCTCTGTCTCAACATACACTGTGGTCATTTTAAAATTAATCTCCCATGATTCTTCATTCAAAAAAAGGTAATAATTATGTTCTAGCTTAGAAAAATGTCAAAAAATTGTTTTCTTGGGACCAGCGCAATAAGAGAACCGGCTATTCTTTCCTCTACAAGCACCAGCATTCCATATGGACACTGGTTTGTGTCTTGGCTGCTCTATTTCCCATCCAACTCCATGCTTAGGGCCAGAGAAAGCAGTGGGGAATGGCCCAAAGCCTTGGGATCCTGCACCCATGTGGGTGACCCACAAGAAGCTGCTGGCTGCTAGGGAGCTAGGCTTTGGCGCTGCAGCCATTTGGGGAATGCAGAGGATGGAAGATTTTTTAAAATGATTATGAGAGAGAGAAAAAAACAAACCAGATTTACATCTTGCAGACTTCCTTCTCCCCACTACCCAAATAAGTAAAAAGGAAAACTCTTGACTTAATTTTCTGGTTCTGCATTTTGCTCAGATTGTTTTCTGCACCTGGTGGTCAAATCACTCTTTTTTTTTTTTTTTAAGAATTATTTTTAGTGGAAAGTCAGATATTCAGAGAGGAGGAGAGACAGAGAGGAAGATCTTCCATCTGATGATTCACTCCCCAAATGGCCGCAACGGCTGGTGCTGCGCCAATCCGAAGCCAGGAGCCAGGAACTTCTTCCAGGTCTCCCATGCAGGTGCAGGGTCCCAAGGCTTTGGGCCATCCTCCACTGCTTTCCCAGGCCACAAGCAGGGAGCTGAATGGGAAGCAGGGCCTCCGGGATTAGAACCGGCGCCCATATGGGATCCCGGAGCGTTCAAGGCGAGGACTTTAACCACTGTGCTATCACACTGGGCCCTGTTAAATCACTCTTACAGCAACAGTTTTATTTATCATAAAATCACAAGAGGATAGTGTCTTAAACTATAAAGTAGGTATATTATGGTTCCTTAGTGTAAATGACATGATCTCAAATGTAGAGAAGACTTTCCGTAAGCTGAAATTTCGTAAATTCAGCACTAAAAACGAAATCTCCAAAATCATATCTGCTGACACAAGCCAGACAAGAGCTGAATAGAGGGGATTTCAAATATTGTCTTTGAAAGAAAAAACTGATAACTGTGACATTTGAGAAAATGTGTGTGAATAAGAACTGTTAGAATTTCTGGGTAAACTTATGTATAGTGTGCAAATCTTCAACGAAGGTTGGAAATTTAAAAATTTCTTAATTTTTTCTGAGTTATGACACAAATGTATCAAAGAAAAAGCAGGGCTCTACACGGTAGCCTAGTGGGTAAAGTCTTCTTGCACGCTCTGGGATCCCATGTGGGTGCCAGTTCATGTCTTGGGTAAACCACTTCTCACCCAGCTGCTGCTTTTGGATTGAGAAAGCAGTCAAGGATGGCCCAAAGCGTTAGGACCTGCACCCCTGTGAGACCTGGAGGAAGCTTCTGGTTCCTGGGTTTGGATTGGCTCAGCTCTGACCGTTGCGGCCACTTGGGGAGTGAATCAGTGAGTGGAAGATCTTTCTGTAGTTCTCTCTGTAAATCTGCCTTTTCAATAAATAAGTAAGCAAATAAACAAATCTTAAGTTTTAACAAACAAAGAAAAAGAGCAGTTAGTTTTTAAGACATGAGTTAGAGGGTCTGGCACAGTGGCTCAATATATAAAATCTTTGCCTTGCAAGCACCAGGATGGCATAAGGGTGCTAGTTTGTGTCTCAGCTGTTCCACTTTCGACCCAGCTCTCTGCTTTTGACCTGGGAAAGTAGTAGAGGATGGCCCAAATCCTTGGGAGCCTGTACCCACATGGGAGGCCTGGAAGAGGCTCCTGGCTTTGGATCTGTTCACTTCTGTTCCTCAAGTAAATAAATAAATACAGTTAATGTATAGTTTTTGGAATAATACATTCTCCAGCTTCCACATTGCTGTGTTTTCCCTCAGTTGTTAAAAATCCCAAATAGGGATTAAATAAGATTGACTAGGCTCAGTTCTCAGTTGTCTAACTTACTACTGATTACTTGTATATACTTAATGTTTTTGATTTCCTCAAGTGTAAATGATGGTGATATTTATGGCGGGGAGGTGTTTGCGATTATATGGAGTAGTATGCGTTCAGTGTTTAGCATAATGTATGTCTTAAAGCTAATACATAATGTATGTTTACTATTATTTTATCTCCTTTATTTCACATATAAATTTTTAGCAAAATAAATTATCTGCTTAGTGTTTATTTTTATAGGAAGTCAAAATAAGTAATGTACATTTTTGAAAGTGTATATAAAACAGATTTTATTTGTTTTAAAGATTTATTACTTTATTGGAAAGGCTAATTTACTGAGAGGAGGAGAGACAGAAAGATCTTCCATCCACTGGTTCACTCCCCAAATGGCCGCAACAACCTGAGCTGAGCTGATCCGAAGCCAGGAGCTTCTTCTGGTCTCCCATGTGGGTGCTGAGTCCGAAGGCTTTGGGCCGTCCTCTACTGCTTTCCCAGGTCATAAACAGGGAGTTGGGTAGGAAGTGGGGTAGCTGGGACATGAACTGGCCCTCACGTGGGATCCTGGCATGTGCAAGGCAAGGACCTTAGTCACTAGGCTACCGTACCCAGACTGGGTTAGGTGTTTGACCTATGTTGGGTTGTTAATAACAGTTGTCTTTTTTTTTTTTTTTAAGATTTTATTATTATTGGAAAGCCGGATATACAGAGAGGAGGTGAGACAGAGAGGAAGATCTTCCATCTGATGTTTCACTCCCCAAGTGAGCCTCAACGGGCAGGTACGCGCCGATCTGATGCCGGGAACCAGGAACCTCTTATAGGTCTCCCACGCTGGTCTCCCATGTGGTTGCAGGGTCCCAAAGCTTTGGGCCGTCCTCGACTGCTTTCCCAGGCCACAAGCAGGGAGCTGGATGGGAAGTGGAGCTGCTGGGATTAGAAGCGGTGCCCATATGGGATCCCAGGTGTTCAAGGCAAGGACTTTAGCCACTACGCCACGCCGCCGGGCCCATAACAGTTGTTCTTTTTAAAAGTGATCATTGGGCCTGGCGGCGTGGCCTTGCGGCTAAAGTCCTCGCCTTGAATGCACCGGGATTCCATATGGGCACCGGTTCTAATCCCAGCAGCTCCACTTCCCATCCAGCTCCCTGCTTGTGGACTGGGAAGGCAGTGGAGGACGGCCCAAAGCCTTGGGACCCTGCACCGGCGTGGGAGACCTGGAAGAGGTTCCTGGTCCCTGGCTTCGAATCAGCACAGCACTGGCCATTGTGGCTCACTTGGGGAGTGAATCATCAGATGGAAGATCTTCCTCTCTGTCTCTCCTCCTATCTGTATATCCGGCTTTCCGATAAAAATAAATAAATCTTAAAAAAAAAAAGAAAGAAAAGCAGCTACATTTCAGTCAGCAGCAAGACACATATGACTTAGAAATTGAAAGTTTAAACAAAATAAATAAGTAAATAAAAGTGATCATTGTTTTATAGAAGTCAAGTGCATTATTTTGAAGGTAAGTTCATCTCTTTCACATAATTTGATTCATAAATAAGGCTAATGTGCGTTTTTTGTGTACTTTCTGTTAGTGCATTGACTGACCTAATACGTAATGCTTTTATTTATTTGAAAGCATGACCAAGAAGAGTCAGTCAGAAAGAACATCTATCCATATATGTACTCCTCAGATAGCTCTAGAAGCTCCATAGCTGGGCCAGATGGAAGCCAGGAACTTTCCAGGTTGGTGGTCTCCAGCATGAGTGGTAGGGGTCCAAGTGTTTGGACCACTTTCCCCTGCTTTTCCTGGAATATTATCAGATAACGGTTTGTAAGCAGAGCAGTCGGGACTGGAACAGCCACTCATCAGATTCCAGCCTTGCAGATAATGGCTGAACTGACTGACTCAATATCAGTCCTCAGGTGCATATAATTTTTAATAAATAAGATTATAAGTGCATCTCTCTAGTTTTTAAGATTTATTTACTTATTTGGAAGAGTTATATAGAGATGATGAAAGATCTTCCATCAGTTGCTTAACTCCCTAACTGGTCATAGCAACCAGAGTTGGGCCATTTTCTGCTGCTTTCTTAAGTACATTAGCGATCCAGACCCAAGTGTAGCATTTGAGATGGCACACACACAGCTTGAGTTTAACTCATTACAACACAATGCTGCCCCTCCTAATGCATGTACTTTAAAAACAAGAATTAATTTCTTTTTGTAGGAAGGCAGATTTATAGAAAGGACAAAGATCTTCCAACCACTGGTTTGCTATGCAAATGGCCACAATGGCTGGAGTTTAGCTGATCCAGAAGCCAGGAACCAGTATCTTCTTCCTTGTCTCCTACACGGTTGCAGAGCCCAAAGCTTTGGGTAATCTGCTACTTTCCCAAGCCATAAGCAGGGAGATGGGTGGAAAGTGGAGCTGCTGGGGCATGAACCAGTGCCCATATGGAATCCTGGCACTTGAAGTTTTAGGATTAGCCAGTTGAGCCATAGTGCTGGCCTCTAATATATCTACTGTTAAAGACGAGTGGTACAACCAAGGGTGTCTCTTGATGAGGTTATTGTGATGATCGAGTGAAGGGATGATTTTGAGATTGTACCTAGGGTTTTAGTAAGGAGGTGAATTTGCGATACGTTTTGAAGGAAGTAGAAGTGAAATTTGCTGAGCGATTACATGTAGGAACTGATTAAAAGAGTAGTCAAGGGTGACTGAGTAATGGCATTAGCAGTTGGATGCTTTTTACTGAAGTACTGAAACACCAGAGAGGCAGGTTGTGGAGAATGTAGAAATTGAGAATTTAGGTTGGTTATTGATACATCGGATTTGAGATTTCTGTTAAGCATTGTTATAAGAATGTTTTATCATTTTGTTTGAAAGACAAAAAGGAATCTTCCCTCCATTAGTTCACTCCCAAATAGCTGTCAATAGCCACAGTGTCTTTAAGATGAATCCAGGAGCTACATAATCCATCAAGGTCTCTCATGTTTGTACCAAGGCCCTACATACCTGAACCATTATCTGCTGTTCCATGGGGTGCATAGTGGCAGGAAGCTGAATCAGAAGTGGAATAGTTAAGACTAGAGCTGGGCATGCTGCTATGAAATGCAGGTGTTATAAGAGGCATTTTCTTTTTTTTTTTTTAAGATTTATTTATTATTTTTATTACAAAGTCAGATATAGAGAGGAGGAGAGAGACAGAGAGGAAGATCTTCTATCCGATGATTCACTCCCCAAGTGAGCCGCAATGGCCAGTGCTGCGCTGATCCGAAGCTGGGAACCTGGAGCCTCTTCTGGGTCTCCCACGCCATTGCAGGGTCTCAAAGCCTTGGGCCGTCCTCCACTGCTTTCCCAGGCCACAAGCAGGGAGCTGGGTGGGAAGTGGAGCTGCGGGGATTAGAACCGGTGCCCATATGGGATGCTGGTGCGTTCAAGGCGAGGACTTTAGCCGCGAGGCCACGCCGCCAGGCCCAAAATAAATCTTTAAAAAAAAAAAAAAAAAAAGAATCAACACATCTAATATCTAGAATACATGGGTAAGATCCAGTGTTGCAAGTACTGTAAGCCTAATATGGTTTCAGTTGGCTTATTTCATACTTCTCATTTTTTTCTCAGTATGGGTAAGGATCTATTTAAATATATTTATGGGTTCTGAAATTAAGGAATAAATAACAGGCATTTAAGACAGCATATAGATTATTTGCTGATGATTTAAACACCCATCAGATCATCTTAGCTGAGGATAGTCTCTTGAGTACATGATCTTATGCCTGCCAGTTCATCTCCAACGTTATGAAAATATAGGACCCATCTGTTGAATTGGCACAGTGCCTAAAAGACAAAGCGGTTTTGAATCCAGGAAGAGAAATTAATTCCAGAACACTGAAAAGAAATACTTCTGTTAACAACATATTCTCTGGAGTTTATCTGACCTCTTTTTGCTATTTCTTAAAAATTGTCAGGGAATTAGGTACCGTATCATGTATGATTCCTTTCTTCCAAGTGATGGTTTTATCCTTTTTGTACGAGAGAGAGAGCAAGTTTTTTTTTTTTTTCCATGTAAATGGTTGAATAACCTTTATACACGTTATCCGGGTATTAAGTAACCTGACCAAACATTTTTGGATACTTTGGGGGAGACCTTAAGTGGAATAAAATAGTGAAGATGTTAATATCATTTGGGCTTGACGTGAGCTTCTGAAAATGTTTCTAGCTGAATCTGCTCTGTAAAAATATGGAAACTTTCAGTGAGTCTTTTTTTTTTTTAAGATTTATTCATTTTTATTACAAAGGCAGATATACAGAAAGGAGAGACAGAGAAGATCTTCCGTCTGATGATTCACTCCCCAAGTGAGCCACAATGGCCAGTGCTGTGCTGATCCGAAGCCAGGGACCAGGAACCTCTTCCAGGTCTCCCACGCTGGTGCAGAGTCCCAAAGCATTGGGCCGTCCTCCACTGCTTTCCCAGGCCACAAGCAGGGAGCTGGATGGGAAGTGGAGCTGCTGGGATTAGAACCGGTGCCCATATGGGATCCTGGTGCTTTCAAGGCGAGGACTTTAGCCACTAGGCCACACCGCCGGGCCCGACTTTCAGTGAGTCTTAAAATTAGCTGATTAAAACCGCTGGCCCTGATGCGGTAGCTTAGTGGCTAAAGTCCTCACTTTGCATGTGCCAGGATCCCATATGGGTACCAGTTTGTGTACCAGAAGCCTTGCTTCCCATCCAGTTCCCTGCTTGAGGCCTGGGAAAATAGTTGAGCTCCAAAGCCTTGGGACCCTACACTCACGGGGGAGACCCGGAATCATTTCCTAGCTTTGGATTGGCTCAGCTCTGGTCATTATGGCCACTTCAGCTAGTGAATCAGATTGATTCAGTGTGTCTTTCTGTCTTTTTTTTTTTTTTTTTTTTTTTTGTCTCTGTGTATCTGACTTTCCAATTAAAATAAATCTTTAGAAAAAACCGACTACTTTCTTGTTTTGCGTGTGTCCAATTTGTTAACATGAGCACTGGTCCTAAAAACAGGGTTTTCAGGCCGTTGGTGTACAAATCTGGCATGTCGTGTGCGTACTGGTTCATGTCCTGGCTGCTTTTCCTCCAAACCAGTTCTCTGCTATTTCTGCTAAGAAGGCAGTAAAGATTGACTCAAGTGTTTGGGCCCATGCCTCCAACCTGTGAGACCAGGAAGAAGCTATTGACTTCTGCGTGGCTCAGCCGTAGATATGACCATTTGGAGAATGAACTACCAAATAGACGTTATCTCTGTCTCTGGCTCAGCCTTTCAAATAAATTAATTAGTTTAAAAGGATGGATGGTGTTTTAAATCTGATTTTGGTGGTGATAGTGGCAGAAGATAGTCATGGACTCCATTAGGAATACCATGAAAGCATAGGGTTAAGCTGCTAGTTGCTGTGTTCCCATCACATATTGAGATGCCTGGAATCAAGTTTCATCCTTATTTTCCTATCAAGCTTATTGCTATTTCAAAACATAGGAAGCAACAGATAATGACTAAAGTACTTTGGTCCCAGCTACGAACATGGGGGACCTTTATGGAATTCCTGACTCCTGGTTTTTGCCTGTCCAGTCAGGGTAGTGTTCCCTAATTCATGTCGATAAGAATGCACAACAAACTTGAAAGGTACATGCCTGTGATAGACACATATATTTAAAACAACTTCAAAGTATCTTTTAATGTATTTTTAATTTCAAAATAATAAAAATTGTGTATGTGTGTGTATATATATATATATATTTTTTAATGGAGAATTATTTATAGCCTGAGGTATAGCAGAGATGATGGCTCAGATACTTGGGTTTCTGCTACCCAACAGAAAACAATGGTAGCATTCTTGACTCCTGTCTAGCTTTGGCTTTACAAGCAGTCGGTACATAAAGTAGCAAATGAAAGATCTGTGTCTATGTCAGTCTGTCTTTCAACTAAATAAAAATAAAATAAAGCTTTTAAAAATAGCAGACATGTGTATATATGTGTGAACATATTTAACATGTTTTTTGCCACATCCAGGAATGCTTATTATTTTATTTTTGTATGAAAGAGTCTCAAAAGTAGAATTACTTATTGAGTCAAAGAATAGTATAAATTAAAAGTATAAATAGTGCAGGCACTTAATGCATTGGTTAAAGGCATCATTTCTTAGAGTACCTGAGTTTGAATCCCAGCTCTGCTTCTGATTCCAGCTTCTTGCTACTGAATACCCGGGAAAGCAGCAAGGAATGATTTTTTTTTCAACAGATTTATTTTTTCTGCAATGTCAGATATACAGAGAAGAGGAGAGACAGAGAGGAAGATCTTCTGTCCAGTGATTCACTCCCCAAGCTACAGCAATGGCTAGAGCTGGGCCAATCCGAAGCCAGGAACCTGGAGCCTCCTCCAGGTCTCCCGCACGGGTGCACGGTGTCAGGCTTTGGGCCGTCCTCGACTGCCTTCCCAGGCCGCAAGCAGGGAGCTGGATGAGAAGTAGGCTGCTGGGATTAGAACTGCCACCCATATGGGATCCTGGTGCATTCAAGGTGAGGACTTTAACTGCCAGGCCTGCATTTTTTTTTTTAAGATTTATTTTATTTTTATTGGAAAGACAAATTGTAATGTTTACCTCCAGGTCATCAATGAGGGTCTTATTTTGTGTCTTTCATATCTTTCGTCATGTTCTCCTTTTTTAAAAAGGATTTATTTATTTTTATTGAAAAGTGAGATATACAGAGAGGAGGAAAGACAAGGGAGTAAGATTTCGTGACTGCTAATTCACTCTCCAGTTGACCACAACGGCCAGAGCTAAGCTGATCTGAAGCCAGGAGCCAGGAGCTTCTTCTAGGTCTCCCATGCGGATGCACGTCCCTTGGCTTTGGGCCACCCTCTGCAACCACATCTGGTACAGCTCCCCTCACCTTGGCATTCCTTAATGTGCACTGGTATGTGTAGCGACCAAAACTGGCCTGACCCACACTCTAAGCTGGTGCTCAGATTCGCCAGCAGTTGATGTGAACTCATTCAGCCTGGTCTGCCCCCCACCTGTGCCATATGTATGATGGTGGGTAACTTCCTCTCACCTGGTCTGGGTTGCTTCATATCGTGGTTCTTGCGCTTACCTATAGGGGCTATGTTCCTGCCATAGGAGTTTCCCAAGCTCCTCCTTCAAAACCCCTCCCTATACCAGGTCTTGGGCGTACTGGTGGTTCCATGGGCCAGCCCTCATTGCTGGCCTTCAGTCCATTCCAGTTCTTGGTGTTGGCTGTTTCACCCCAGCCAAGGCTTGTTCATACCCAGACACTGCTCACACATGGCTCAGTAGGGGCAGAGAACCAGCCTAGTCCATCCTACATCTACCCAGGTTCTCCAGAGCGCCAGATGGTGCTGGCGTCTAGCCCAACTTGGTGCGCCCAGCCCCAGTCCACACTTGTGTCAAGGGAGATTACAGCCATATCCAGACCAGAATACAACCCCCACTCCAGCCCCTGCACCCTTCCAACCCAGCAAGGGTGTACTCTCACAGCTCCCCAACTAAGTCTATTCTCAGTCCTAGATTGCGTGCATGCCAGTGGGTGTTCTGACCCAGTTGGCTTAGCCTCTCACCTGTCTTAGCCTTTGCCTTCGATGCTGTGGCCTAGTATCCCTGCCTCATGAAGACCAGTTGGTGCAAGAGCCTAGGTCGGAATGACATGTGCCCCATCCTGATTCTATTTTTTTTTGGTGAGTTGAAGTTTGCTTGGCCTTGCTCAGCCCACCCCCTTCCAGTTGCAGCTCGGCCCACCCCACATCATATTTTAGGATGCACCTTTGGGTGGTGCTGCCTTGACCTGCCCAGATTGCCATCAGTTCTTTTCCCTGTAAGTGATGACAGGTGCCATGGTCACTCCTAGCTTAGCCCATCGCCACCCCAGCCTGTGAGCTAACCAGCGGGTCTTGTATTTCCACAGGGTTGGGCCCACACTTCCCCTACAGAGTTTACCCCCAGACCAAGTTCTCTTGCGTGCTGGTTAGTGTCTTGACTGTGCCAAATGTGACCAGTCCACTATTCCACCACCCCGTCAAGTAATGGTACCTAGCCCTGCCAGACAGGCCCCCATCTATAGCTTTGGTGTGGACTGGTATGTGGCAGTCTGTGATGCTCTATGCTAACAGCCCATCTCAGGATTCGTAATTGGGCTGGTGAATCAGTCTGGCCCAAATAGATCTTATGGATACTTCCCTCCAAACCATCAGGTCTCAGTCCCCACACTTGCCCGAAAGTTTCATGACCCTGTTAGTGGAAATCACCCAGGATTCATCTCTTACCTACACTAAAACTGGCCTTATTCATGGGTGTCCCTAGGCAGCAATTTCATATCCTAAAAACCCCAGAGCTCGTCACCGGGCGGCCAGCAGGCAGAGCCTGGCACTATTTGGTACACTGGCCACCCAAAGCCAAGGTCTCAGTCACTGCCTTTCAGCAGTGGCTTTGGCCTGAGTCCCCAGCAATGGATCTGGCCTGGCAGGCGCACCCCTCAAGAAGTAGAATCATGGGCCTGGCACGATAGCGTAGCAGTTAAAGTTCTTTCCTTGCACTTGCCCTGGATGCCATATGGGCGCCAGTTCTAATCCCAGCAGCCTAGCTTCCCCCCCCCCCCCCCCCCCCCCGCAGCTGCCACAGTGCAGGGAGCTGGAAACTGTACCCAACCCCAAAGCCCAGACCCCTGCCAGACTCATCCTGCCACAAGGTGTTAGTGGCAGGGTGGAGCTAGGACTTTAATCCAGTTCCCAAGTTTCCCTCATGGTGTACTCACCCTGAGGGAAGATCTCTTGTCCCCGAGAAAGCCAAGGACTCAGTCACTGCCTTTCAGCTATGGCTTTGGCCTGAGTCCCCAACATTGGGTTGGCCTGGCAGGGGCATCTCCCACAGCTGCCACAGTGCAGGGAGCTACGATCCCATGATTCTACTACTTTTTTTTTTTTAGATTTATTTATTTTTATTAGAAAGGCAGATATGTAAGAGGAGAGACAGAGAAGAAGATCTTCCATCCGATAGTTCACTCTCCAAGTGACCGCAATGGCTGGAGGTGAGCCATTCTGAAGCTAGGAGCTCTTCTGGGTCTCCCATGCGGGTGTAGGGTCCCAAGGCTTTGTGCCATACTCAACTGCTCTCCCAGGCCACATGCAGGGAGCTGGATGGGAAGCTAGGCTGCTGGGATTAGAACTGGCGCCCATATGGCATCCAGGGCAAGTGCAAGGAAAGAACTTTAACTGCTACGCTATTGTGCCAGGCCCATGATTCTACTTCTTGAATCTATGGCAGACAAGTGGGAAATCTAATGTTTAGGGCTCCTGGTTTCAGCCTGGCCTATCCCTGGCTTAGGACTCTTTGGGAGTAAAAGAGCCAATTGCAGATCTCTCTGACTTTAAATATGTCAAACAAAATTTTGAGACATGATAGACACTGCTAATAAAGCTTTCTAAAATGGTAATGACCACAAGTCCCAATTTACAACACCTTGCCAAAGTTAGATGATATCTTAAAGTTTCGCAAAAATGTATGAATTAAAAATATCCTATTTTAAATCATATTTACCTGAGTACTAGTAAGGTGATAGATCTCTTTATATTCTTCCTAATTATTTCTATTTCTTATGTAATTGTATGTACCTGTCTCATATTTTTACGTAGTTTTCGTATTTATGGGATCTTTTTCATGTTAACCATATTCTAGTCTTGCTTTTGATTTTGCTTATTACAGTGTCTTATATAAATTTTAAGAGTTTCTGAAAAGTTTGTGAAAAAGTAGAATTCAAAGATGTTTATTTGGACCTGGCGCAATAGTGTAGCAGTTAAGGTCCTCACCAAGAACGCGCCGGGATCCCATATGGGTGCCGGTTCTAATCCCGGCAGCTCCACTTCCCATCCAGCTCCTTGCTTGTGGCCTGGGAAAGCAATCAAGCATGACCCAAAGCCTGGAACCGTGCACCCGTGTGGGAGACCCGGAGGAGGCTCCTGGCTCCTGGCTTCAGATTGGCTCAGCTCCAGCCGTTGCGGCCATTTGGGGAGTGAAACATCAGACGGAAGATCTTCCTCTCTGTCTCTGCTCCTCTCTGTATATCTGGTCGTAATAAAAAATGAATAAATCTTTAAAAAAAAGATTTATTTATTTTTATTGGAAAGGCAGATATATAGAGAAGAGAGACATAGAGGAAGATCTTCCATCTGATGGTTCACTCCCCAAGTGAGCCGCAACGGGCCGATGCGCACCGATCCGAAGCCGGGAACCTGGAACCTCTTCCGGGTCTCCCACGCTGATGCAGTGTCCCAAGGCATTGGGCCGTCCTCGACTGCTTTCCCAGGCCACAAGCAGGGAGCTGGATGGGAAGTGGAGCTGCCGGGATTAGAACCGGCGCCCATATGGGATCCCGGGGCTTTCAAGGCGAGGACTTTAGCCGCTAGGCCATCCACCGGGCCCCAATAAATCTTTTTTTTAAAAAAAGATGTTTATTTTGGGCTTGGTGCGGTGGCCTTGTGGCTAAAATCCTCAACTTGAACACGCCGGGATGCCATATGGACGCTGTTTCTAATCCCAGCAACCCCGCTTCCCATCTAGCTCCCTGCTGGTGTCCTGGGAAAGCAGTGGAGGACGGCCCAAGGAATTCGGACCCTGTACCCACGTGGGAGACCTGGTGGAAGTTCCTGGGTCCTGGGTTTCAGATTTGCTCAACTCTGGCCATGGCGGCTGCTTGGGGAGTGAATTGGTAGACAAGATCTTCTTTGTCGCCTCCTCTTCTCTGTATAGCTGGCTTTCCAGTAAAAATAAATAGATATTACCAAACAAAATAGAATTGGCAACTGTATTGGCACATTTATGTAGGTAACAGAGTTGGCACTAATCAGGCCCTGAATTCCTGTTAGCTGTTGGCTGCTTTCTTCCCAGCTGTGTAACATTTGCCTAGGTACAAGGCAACCCAGGCAGCTGCCTACATCTGGAGAATATTTTTGAATTTTAATGAAGTGATTATAGGTAATTATTGAATTCACATGAATCCATATATTAAGCTTAAGTTATACTGGCTTGATATTTTATCTGTACAAGTGTCAGTTGAACATCTTTTTTGTTTCTGGGTCCATTTGTTAATTTTCTAGAAATGCCAAATAAAGCAAGAAATAATCCTTAACATGAATAAGACTATTTTGTCATCTTATAGTTTCTTTTTGTAAAAATAGATTTACTTATTTGTATTGGAAATTCAGAATTACAGAGAAAAGAGAGAGACAGAAAGATCTTCTGTCTGCTCGTTCACTCCCCAAGTGGCCACAGTGGACAGAGCTGAGCTGATCTGAAGCCAGGAGCTTCTTCTGGGTCGGCCTTGTGGGTGCAGGGTCCACAAGGGTTTGGGCTGTCCTCTGCTGCTTCCCTGACTACAAGCAGGGAGCTGGAAGGAAAGTGGAACAGCTAGACCAACTGGCACGCATATGGGAGCCTGGGTTTTCAGAGTAAGGACTTTAGCCACTAGGCTACTGTGCCAGGCCCAAATATAGTTTCTTAAAACTTAAGATAATCGTAATAGTACATCAGTTCTTTCTCCATGTCAATATGTTGCCTGGTGATTTTTAGTTAATTGCTTACAGCTCTGGTGTAATACTTTTATATAATCAAATTTGCCATCGATTTTCCTGATAGCTTTTAGTTTCCTTATATGCAAGAAATTTCTCTACATAGGTGTAGAAATATTCAAAGCTCTTTATATAGATTTGTTGATATGATGAGATTTCAAAAAATTCATGGAAATGGCATTGAAAGTTAAGGGAAACTTTCTATGTTGTTTTTGGGCCTTCTCATACTCATTAAATCTGGTAAATTATTTTTACTTATGATATAGAATGGGTGTGGCTTTTTCTCCCATTGTGTATATTAGCAACTTATATCAAATAAATCAGCTCCTTACCATATTGAAAGGTGTTGCTGGAAAGGGGTTTCTCTATACTGCCACTAGTCCATATTCCATTTTTAAAGAAAGTAAAAACAAAAAAAATTCCTTCCACCAGATATTTTATTTTGATGTTTCAGAATTGTTAAAAGTGGCTTGAGATATAATTTGTATATTGTACAATTCACTGGTGAAAACTGTATGGCTTAATGGATTCATCATAAGTATTTACTTTGAGACCATAGTTATTGATTTACAGTCATTCTCTTATGTCTTTTTTCATCTGCCCTAACACTTGATAATCACTAATCTGTTTCCTTTCTCTATAGATTACTGTTTTTGTATATTTTAAAGGTTCATTTATTTATTTGAAAGTCGGTCAGAGATCTGCCATTCACTGTTCACTGCCTAGATATCTGCAGCAGCTGAAACTTTTGCCCAGTTGAGTATGTGCTGGGCAGAACCAGGCTGGACTGCGGCACCCATTGGTTCCAGTGGAGGACAGGACTGGAGGTAGAACCAACCCAGCAATTGCAACCACCAGCTGATTGGGGCAATGAGCTGTGCCGGGCCCTGTACTTTATAGTGCATACAAGAATCTGGTCTGGGAACACCTCAGACAGAGTTTCTTTGAGGATCTCCCCAGTCTAACTGCCAGACTCATATCCCTGGCCATGAAAAGACAGAGGACAGAGCAAGTCAATCAACCACCTCAGCCATAGGTTGGCAGTGAGGAACTGGGCAAACGGAGACTCTAAGATGGACTATGTCAATCAGTGGATCCTTCAATGATCTCATTGTGCTCGGAGTGGCGAGATTGGCAGCAATTCATAACTGTTGAGCTGTCAAGGCCACTTGAGCAAGACCCTTGGAGCATGGCCCACATCTGGGATCTGGAGTGGGTGGGAGACTGGGTTGGGCTTCTCTCTTAATATCCCCCTTTACCTCAGATACATGAAAGAAACAATATGGAAATAAAGGTTCCTGTAGCCCTTGAACCTTTTTACCCTAATTAACTATGTAAAGATCTTCAAAAATACAATTAAAAAGAAGAATTACAAGTTATATGAATAAGAAAGCAACTAAAGTTTTTGGAGATTAGTACTTTGAGAATTAAGTGTGGTTGAGGACTGTCACAAACTTTTTTTTTTCATCAGTAACTCTTTGTTTTAGCAATAAAACTTAGCTTGTCCAGCCAACTTTTTTTTAAAGATTTATTTATTTATTTAGCAAAGTCAGCTATACAAAAAGGAGGAGAGAGAGGACGTTCTTTCATCTGCTGATCATTACCCCAGTAGCCGCAGCAGCTGGAACTGAGCCAATCTGAAACCAGGAACCAGAAGCCTCCTCTGGGTTTCCCATGTGGGTGCAGGGTCCCAAGGCTTTGGGCCACCCTCAACTGCTTTCCCAGGCCACAAGCAGAAAGCTGGATGCAAAATGGGGCCGGCCACTGGGATTAGAACCGGCGCCCATATGGGATCCTGGTGCTGTCAAGGTCCACTGCACAGGCATCAGCAAATGAAGAGGCTGAGGCCTAACACTTGCACTCCAAGGCCAGACCACATACATTGCTATTTTCCTTGTGGCTGAGGTTTTAGTCCAGCAGTCTAATTGGGGAATGCTCCAAGAAACCTCACCTGGGATGACCTCAGACTCGACTCGTGTGTGTGCCAGCTAGTGCAGACTCAGGTTTGGTCCATCACCTGCGCCAACCAACACATGTACCAGTGGTTCCAGCTACCTCGTCCATTCTCCTCCCAGACCCATATCTCACACTAACTGACGGATGCTGCAGCCCAGCTTGACCTTACCCAGTCCTGGATCTTGTGCTCAGTAGTGGGAGCTACAACACACCAGGGGAGTTCCACAAGTTCCCTCCCCACTCCTGGATCTTCCATGTGCTGGTGCGTGTTGCGGCCCAGCCTTGTATGGCTAGCACCCAGTGCTGGCATTCACTGGTGGGTACTGCAGCCTAGTTGGATAAACTTTTTTTTTCTTTCTCATTCTTCTGTAGCAACCAGAAAGATTTTTCTCAAAATGAAAATTGTATTTTGTTACTCCTCAGATATCTTTATAATAGTTTTTTTGGGGGGGGGGCATGTTTTGTCATTTGTAGAGTCCAACAAGGCCCTTCCTGAGCTATCCTCCTTTTTCATTCATTTTATGCTAGTCTCCCTTTGGCCAGTCAGTTGTTGATTTTCACAGTTTGGAAGATTTCTTGACATGTCATTTTTTTCTCATTTTCTTCCCACAGTTTGCCTGGATATTTCCTGTTAGACTTTGGGACTTGAGTTTAAATTTTAAATATTTATTTGAGATCCAATTCCTGTCTCTTCAAGTTCCCTTGAAGTAATAACTCATAGTTTCTTTTGTTAATTATATTTGATCATTTATACTTAAATATATAGATACTTATATGATTAGTTTTTAATGTGCGTCCTGTAAACATGAACATTTATATGACCAAGGACCACATGTGCATCATGACTACATCTAAGCATGTGTCATAATTCTCTAAGTATGCTTTTATACTCTCAGCAAATCTTTATTGAGTTACTGAAGGGTTTAGGACTTTAAGAATCTATAAAGGCAAAGACATAGTAGGAGAACCAGTAGAATGTCATAGAAGCCAAAAGAAAGTTTCAGATATGGTAAATATGTCAAAGTTAACAGATTGGAATAATGAAAGCAAGGCTGTAAGGAACTAGTACAACATAGTAGTAGTGAGGAGCCAGAATACCTATGTCTTATTGGCCATCAGCCTAATTTTATTCATCTCTGAAAAGGGAACGATACTTGTAACAACCTCACAGCGATTGTGAAGCTGAAAGGGGTAATACCTAAAAGATTAATCAAAGGTGAAGGAATTCATGATGGGGGAAGGGTTTGGGGTGAAGGGGGGGGATCCCAGTCATGTAATGCAATGTAATTAATGAATAAATGAATATTAAAGAAAAAAAAAGATTAATCAAAGGGCTTTGGACATATTGAAAACTTAGTAAATCGGTGTTTTATTCTCACTGTTGGTAATCCCACTGTGAAGACTCACTGTCACCCAGCTGCTTAAGCCATCACTTGCTTTTCTGCTTCTGATCCAGCTTTCTCTGTTAAAATTCCCATGGAAGGCAGCAGATGAGCTCAGGTATTTGGCCTCCTACAATTCATGTATGAGACCTAGGTGGATGAAGTTGCAGGCTCCTGACTTTGACTTGGCCCATTGTTTGCAGGTATTTGGATCATAGAAATCAAATAGTTAGATCAAGGTCTGTCTTTTGTCTCTTTCTCTCTCTCTCTCTCACTCTCACTATCACCCTGCCTTCCAAATAAATGAATAAATCTTTGGAAATTAATTAAAAAAAAAACCCACCAACATTGTGACAAAACAGATTAAATCACCACTGATAATGCTGACATCTTGTGTTGAGTGCCAGTTCAAGTCCTGCTGTTCTACCTCTGATCCAGCTTCCTGCTAATATTCCTGGAAAGGGAATAGAATTCCAAGTACTTGGGCACCAGGCACCCATTTGGGACACGAGATGGAGTTCCTGACTTGGGCTTGATCCAGACCTGGTTCTTACTGCATTTGGAGCGTTAACTAGGAAATGCAAAAGTCTCTTAATCTCTGTCTCTCTTCATTTTTAGAGATAACTATTCGCTTTTATTTTTTTTTCCACACGAATATCATCATATTTTTTTTTCCATGTATCTGGGGTCAGGTGAAAAACAAAGGGAGAAGCTCCACCCAGCCTCTCATCCATCCCAGGTCTCTAATGTGGGGCATGCTCCAAGGTTCCTGCTAAAGCAGTTTTGATAGTTCAGCAGTTCTGAATTGCTGCCATTCTCACCGTTCCAAGCATGATGAAATCTATTCAGAATTCGCTGTCTGACATAGGCTCTTCATGGTTGGGTTTCTGAGATCAGCAGTTCAGTTGGAGGGGTCCCCAAAGAAACTTTGTCTGAGGTGATCCCAGACCTGATTCTTGTGTGTGCTTGCCAGTACAGGGTTTGGCACTGTCCATCACCCCAGTCAGCTTATGCACTTCCTGGTCGTTGCAATTACTGGGTCAGTTCTGTTTCCAGCCCTGTCTTCCACGCGAACCAATGGGTGTTGGAGCCCAGCCCGATCCTGCCCACTTCATGCTCACCCCTCACAAATCAGTGGGAGCTTCAACAGGATTAGAATTGACACCCATATGGGATCCCAGCATGTGCAAGGCAAAAGTCAGTCAGTAAGCTACTGTGCTGGGCCCCGGGCCCTCGATTTTATTTATTTAAAAGGCATATTTCGGTGGGAGGGTGAGGAAAGAGATCAATCAATTGATTGATCTCCTATCCACCATTTCACTCTGCAGGTGACAACAGTTTCTCAATACTAGGCCACTAAAGCCAGGAGACCCCTGCACACCTCCTATGTAGATTCAAGGGCCTAGCCACTTAAGATATCTCTGGCTGCTTTCCCATCTGTGTTGGCAGGGAGATTGAATGGAATTGGAGCAGTTGAGAATTGAAGTAGATCTAATAGGGGACACAAGTGTTGCAAGACTCATTAAGCTGCTGTGTCACAGTGCTGGCCCTAGGTTTTCCTTTTTTTAAATGAAAGAATATTTATCTTTCCCTGACCCTTCTCTACTTTTTTTTTTTTTTAAAGATTTATTCATTTTATTACAAAGTCAGGTATACAGAGAGGAGGAGAGACAGAGAGGAAGATCTTCCATCCGATGATTCACTCCCCAAGTGAGCCGCAACGGGCCGCTGCTGCGCTGATCCGAAACCAGGAACCTGGAACCTCCTCCGGGTCTCCCACACGGGTGCAGGGTTCCAATGCATTGGGCCGTCCTCCACTGCTTTCCTAGGCCACAAGCAGGGAGCTGGATGGGAAGTGGAGCTGCGGGGATTAGAACTGGCGCCCATATGGGATCCTGTTCAAGGCAAGGATTTTAGCCGCTAGGCCACGCCGCTGGGCCCTCTACTGTTTTTTAAAAGGGCAAATGTGGGCCTCGCACAATAATCTAATGGCTGAAGTCCTCTACTTGCTTGGGCCACGATCCCATATGGGTGCTGGTTTGTATCCCAGCTGCTCCATTCCCTTCCAGGACCCTGCTCCCATGTGGGAGACCTGGAAGAAGTTTCTGGTTTTTGGCTTTGGATTGGCTCCACTTGGGAAGTGAACCAGTGGATGGAAGTTCTTGTTCACTGTCTCTTCTTCTCTCTGTGAAACTTCCTTTTCAATAAAAATAAATCATTTCAAAAAGTGCAAATGAAAGATGAGTTAGATTTATAAATATTAAGTCTAGTGGACTTAATTCAGAGGAATTTTAATATGTATGCTTGTGAGTAGTCATTATAAAAGGAATTGGTTTTTATAAATTATAATGATACTTGTTTTATGATAAAAATTATTTTTTTTAATAACCAGCAAAAGGACAATATTATATGTCTGTTGATATGCATTAAACATAGATTGTCTTTGGGAATTATGAATAAGTAAGGAAAAAAAAACTACAAAAGAAATAGATTGAAGCCATTAAAATGTAACTCATGTAAGACATGGAATGAGCTCAAGAATACCTAGTGTGGTGTTGGCTACAATAGTGGACTACACTAGTGAAAAATTCCTAGATAGAGTTTCAACTGTGATAGAAAGACACATACAGTGAACAGATATATTGTATCTAAGGTGATGAAGAGCATTGGAGCAGAGACAATAGGATACTATGAGAAAACATTGTTAGAATGGTGGTTTTTTTTAAAAGAAATAACATTATTATTATTTTTGAAGATTTAATTTTTATTGGAAATGCAGACATACAGAGAGGAGGAGAGACAGAGAGGAAGATCTTCGGTCCCGATGGTTTAGTCCCAAAATGACTGCAGTGGCTGGAGCTGCACTGATCTGAAGCCAGGAGGCAGCAGCTTCTTCTGGGTCTCCCACACAGCTACAGGGTCACAAGGCTTTGGGCTGTCCTTGACTGTTTTCCCAGGCCATAAGCAGGGAGCTGGATGGGACACGGGGCCGCCAGGAATAGAACCAGTGCCCATATGGATCCCAGTGCATGCAAAGCAAGGACTTTAGCCACTAGAGTATCACGCTGGAGCCTTTTTTTTTTTTTTTTTTTTTTTTTAATGAAGGGTTGTTAGGGATTTCTCTTTTATCAGGTTCACTTAGGCAAAGGCATGAAGGAAGTGATAGAGCACCATGTGCTAATGTGTTGAACAATGAATGTTTAGTCAAGTGTCAAGCTTGGTGACCTAGTGGCTGGATTCCTTGAATGTGCCTCAGTCTCATACAGGCACCAGTTCTGATCCTTGCAGCCCCACTTCCCATCCAGCTCCCTGCTTGTGGCCTGGGAAAGCAGTCGAGGACGGCCCAAAGCCTTGGGACCCTGTACCTGCGTGGGAGACCCGGAGAAGGCACCTGGCTCCTGACTTTGTATTGCTTAGCTCTGGACATTGTGGTCGCTTGGGGAATGAATCATCGGTGAATGTTCTTCCTGTCTCTGTGTATCTGATTTTCCAATAAAAATAGATAAGTCTTAACAAAAAAAAAGTGTTTAGGCAAGTAACATAGTACCTGCAAAAGTCCTGAGGTGAGAGTATATTTGGAGTATTTTAAATCAGATTGAAGATTTGTGTACTCCCTTTTTACAGTAATTTTAGAGGCTTGTGGATATCAAAAAGAGGTAGAGGGAATTGTGGGGCCAATTAAATAAGATTTTTAGGCCTAGAATTTGACTTCTGACTGAGAAACGGAAGCTGTTGAAAGGGATTTTATGCGAAGTGGTGACTTTTTTTTAGTGAAAAAAAAAATTTTTTTTACGTGAAAGGCAAAGTTGCAGAGAGAGATCTTTCATCACTGATTCACTTTTTTAAAATTTTTACTTTATAGCCTTCTTTATTATTATTATTATCATTTTATGATACAGTTCCATAGGCTCTGGGATTTCCCATACCCCCTCCAATTCCTTCCTCCCCCCCCCAAAGTTCCCCTGTAGTATTACTATACTATAGTTCTTTATAAACTGTCATATGTCCATCATTAAGGGGATGGATAATGGTAGAGTCCAGCTTCCTATTGTCAGGTTTCACTGAGAGTCCATTTTTGGTCTGGACGTAGATGCATACCGTATTGTATCCTCACATCTGGATATCACAAACTTCCATTACACAGTTACTATACATCCCCTTAAATGAAAAATTATAATACAAAATCAGTTCGGGCCTTGGGATTCGGGGGCAAGTGCCGCTCCTCACAGTGTGGCGGCTGTGGGGGGTGCCCCTGCCGGGTCGGACCCAATGCTGGGGGCTCATGCCAAAGACACTGCCGCAAGGCAGTGAACGAGTCCTTGGCCTCCCCCAGGGCGGCCAGTGCACCATGTGGTGCCAGGCTCTGCCTGCTTGCCGCCCGGCCAGGGAGCTCTGGGGTATTGGTTTCTGAATCGCTGCTTAGGTAGCTACTTGAGTCAAGGACGCTAAGTCACACTGTCTAAGGCAGAGGCCAGGACAAGTGAGGGACTGAGATAAGCTGAGTCAGCGCAACCACTGACAGGCGGATGATCTACGGCTAGGAACAGACCCAGTTGGGGAGGTATGGGGACACCTTAACTGGGTTGAGGTTCCCACCAAGGGGTGCGTGTGCTGGAATGGGGGCTGCATTCTATCTAGGAAACAGTTGTAGTCACCCGAGGCACTAGTGTGGGCTGGGATTGGATGCACCAGGCCGGTTCAGATCCTAACACCATCTGGTGTCATGAAGAACCAGAGGGTAGATGTGGGACTGATTAGGCTGGGTCTCAATCCCCTCTTGAGCCATGCGTGAGCTGTATGTGGGTATGGACGAGCCATGGCCGGGCTGAAACATCCAACAACAAGAACCAGAATGGGATGAAAGCCAGCCAGGAAAAGCCACTGTTCCTGCTAGGACAGGAGGTGAACTGAGTAGGGTTGGCTCAAGGACCCCCTGGCATGCGCAAAACCTGCCTTTGGGAGGGGTTCTGATGGAGGAGCCTGGGCAACTCCTCTGGCAGGACACAGTCCCTGCAGGTTAGCACAAGAAGCATGATAGGAAACAGCCCAGGATAGGCCATGGAAAGTTTCCCACTGGCACACATGCAGCATGGGTCAGGAGCAGACCAGGCTGAATCAGTTCATGTCACCCACTGGCAAATCCGATCACCAGAACAGAGTGTGGGATGGGCCTGGTTTGGTCGCGACAAAACAAGTACACATTATGGAATGCCAGGGCGTGGTTGCCTGTACTGGATATGAGTGCAGCACCCAACCAGCACACGTGAGATCCAGGAAGGGAGGGGCAGAACCGGCAGGGGGATTGAGGGGCTGGTCCCCTCGTTGGACAACTACTCCCACTGGAGAGCGTGGGCTGGGATAGAGACCGACCAGACTAAGCAAGGCTACATCACCTGTGCGCTGCATGTGGACTAGACCAGGGAAAAGCCAGGCTGGGCTGATTATTCCTGCTGGTGCAAGCATAAATTAGAGTGGGTAAGGGATGTATGGGCATAGCCGCAGAAGCTGGCACTGGGGACTAATTCTGTCAAGTCAAATCACAGAACCACCTAAAGAGTGCATAAACCGGGACAGAGAGACCTGGGAGGGAAAAAGTGGGTTCCCCCTTCTTGGGTCACTATTCCCGTGGGAGGGCATGAAAACTAGGATGGGAGCTGGGTTGGCTAGATAGAGAGGCACTCAACAACACCCGTGAGAGCTGGATGGTTGAGTTGGTTAGATAGAACTAAGCTTTAATACCCATTGACAAGTACAAGAGCCAAATGGGATGGGGGACAGACTGGTCTTCTGCTACACATACTGGCAAACCAGGGTAGGGGGCGGGCCTGGTGGGGGTTATTGTGGGTCGCCCCAACTAGGCTACAGCTCCCACTGGTTGAAGTAAGGGCCGAACCAGACTGGACTGCAACACCCATTGGTTCCAGTGCAACTCGGGACTGAAAACAGAACCAACCCAGCAATTGCAACCACCAGCTGATTGGGGTAATGGACTGTGCCGGGCCCTGTGCTTGCTAGAACATACAAGAAACTAGTCTGGGAATACCTCAAAGTTTCTTTGGAGATCTCCCCAATGGAACTGCTGGACTCAGAACTCTAATCAAGAAAAGACAGAAGACAGAGCAAACGGAGACTTTATAATGGACCGTATCAATCAGTGGACGACCTCATCGAGCGAAACTGGCAGCGATTCATAACCGGAGAACTATTAACACCACTCGAGCACATATCTCAGAGCATGCCCCACATCCGGGACTCAGGGTGGGCGGGAAACCGGGTGGGGCTTCTCCCTCAATATCCCCCTTTACCTCAGATACATGATGGAAACAATATGGACATAATAGTATTACCCACTTCCCTATCCCCCTTTTTCTTTAACTGTAATTAACTACATAAAGATTGTCAACAACAATACAATAAAATAGATTATTAAAAAAAAAAAAGAATTATAATACAAAATCAGCAACAGGAAGAAAAATAGAAGTTTACAATGCCATAAGTTAAGTAACATGCTACTACATATGACAGTCTTCATTACAATTACTGTACATCCCCTTAAATGAAAAGCCACAAAGCAAAAACAGGAAGAAATTAACAATGCCATGAAGTTAAATAACATGCTAAATAATGTGTCACTGAAGAAAATCAAGAACCTTCTTGAAGAAAAAGTTGCTACTGTATGATCTATTTCAAGAGATTAAACTTAAAAAATATATCAAAATCCATGATACAGCTTCCACTAATGTCACACCACCTCCAGTGGAGCCTGCGTGAGAAATCGCCGGGCCGAGGCGGAAGCTTCAAGGAAGGATGCCTCCTGGATTCGGCTGCATCTCTAGTGGTCTTGGCATTCCTGGCTGTACTCTCTTTACTCTTATCTTTATGGCTGGAATAATATTGTTTATGTGCGGCAAAGGCTCAATGTTCCTTTATAGTTCTATGAAGCCTTCTCACAGGAGACTGGGCAAGGATAGCAAACAGTATGAGATAAAAACTATTAAGTCACTAGCTTTAATAAGCCTACCTGGAACTATTTTTGAGACTGCTTAATGAATAAAACTGCTGCTGGTGCCAAACTGTGTCCACAAGAAATAGCAACTGCAGTCTGTCACCAGGGTATTAGAGAACAATCTTTTTTCGACAGACCCGCTTACCTCCCTGGAATAATTATTTGTAGAAATGTAACCACATGAATAAACAAGGAAAATGTCCTTTTGCAATAATCTATTGTATATAAGCTGATGCCTTGCTTTTGTAAAATGCAGTCAGATACAACTGCCTTGAGTTGTTGTGTCTGTTTGTCACTCGCCGAATCCTTGCCCACCGTTCCCGGGTTCCTGTTCCCGTCAGACTGATTGCTCCCGGCCGAGCCGGTCCATCGCACGCTAATCTTTGTTGGTGAGACATATCTCTTGCAGGCAATAGATGGGTTTTGGTTTAAAAAAAAAAAAAATCCAGGTCACATTATGGGTCGCTCCAACTAGGCTGCAGCTCCCACCGGTTTATGTGAGGGCCGAGTGTGTGCTGGACAGAATCAGTCTGGGCTGCAACACCCATCGAGTGGAAGATGGGGCTGGAAACAGAACCAACCCAGCAATTGCAACCACCAGCTGATTGGGGCATTGGACTGTGCCAGGCTCCGCACTTGCAAGTACACACAAGAACCTGGTTTTCATTCACCTCAATTGACCTGCCGGACTCAGATCCCCAACCATGAAAAGACAGAGGACAAAACAAATCAATAAACTATCCCAGCCATATGTTGTAAACGTAGACTTCAAGATAGACTATGTCAACCAGGGGATTCTGCAGCAATTCAGAAATGTTGAACTAACAAAAGCACTTGAGCAAGACCCTCGGAGCATGCCCCACACAGGGGACCTGGAATGGGTAGGAGACTGGATGGGCCTTCTCCCTTTACCTCCCCCTTTACCCCAGATAGAGAAAAAAATGTGGAAATGATAGTCTTACCCACTCTCCTGTAGCCCTTGAACCCTTGTGCCGCAATCAACTGTGTAAAGATTGTCAAAAATAAAATTTAAAAAATGGAAAAAAAATCCAGTTCACTAATCTATAACTTTTTTTTTATATACTGAGAGGAGGAGAGATAGAGAGGAGGTGGAGCTGCCGGGATTAGAACCAGCGGCCATATGGGATCAAGGTGAGGACCTTAGCCACTAGGCCATGCTGCCAAGCCCACTAATCTATAACATTTGATTGATGAGTTTAACCCATTTACATTCAGGGTTAATATGAATGGGTAGTAATTTGGTCCTGTCATTTTAGGAATTGGTTGTTCATTGATTTAGTCTTCTGTTGTCATTTTACTGGGATGTTCTTCACATTTGCCTTTGGTTTTAGTTGGTGCTATTCCTTTTCTCTGTCAAAAGAACATCTTCAAGTATCATTTGTAGGGCAGATTTGGAAGAGGCATATTCTTTTAGCTTTTCTTTGCTGTGAAAGAATTGTATTTCACTTTCAAAGACAAAGGAAAGTTTTGCTGGGTA
Source organism: Ochotona princeps (assembly GCF_030435755.1). Lineage (NCBI taxonomy): Eukaryota > Metazoa > Chordata > Mammalia > Lagomorpha > Ochotonidae > Ochotona > Ochotona princeps. The sequence continues at coordinate 109,469,717 of NC_080833.1, read as the reverse complement.
CGTTATCCTGGGCCGACAATTTTTTGCTTTTAAAATCTGGAATATGTCACTCTGTTCTCTTCTGGCTTGTAGAGTTTCCTGTGAGAAGTCTCCTGTGAGTTTGATTGGCAATCCTTTATATGTCAGTTGATTTTTTTCCCGTGCACATCTAAGGATCTTTTCCTTATGTTCAATTGAAGAGAGCTTGATGATCCTGTGTCTTGGTGAAGATAGCTTTTGATCAAGCCTGTTGGGAGTTCTGTGCCCCTCCTGGATGTTATTTCCCAATTCTTTCTCTAGATTAGGGAGATTTTTCCTTATTATTTTATTGAATACACCCTTAATCCCAGCTTCTCTTTCTGCACCTTCTGGGACTCCCATAACTCTTACATTTGGCCTTTTAATAGTGTCTTTCAATTCTTGAATACTTTTATTGGTCTGATCCAGCTCTGCTTCCAGCTCTCTTTCTGGCCTCCCCACTACCTCATCCTTCCCTTTTTTACCCGCTGATCTCCCGCCACCTCCATCCCGTTCCTGTGCGGTTGGAAAAAACATCCTAAGATACTTCATTGCATCTGGTGTTTCCGGCTCACGAAAGCTCCTGGCTAACTTTGAGCAGCATCCTAGGATGACCATAACCACATCCTTATGATCCTGTATCTTAGAGCACGTTCACTAACTGATAGATGCAGGAAAGCAGCAGACGCAGCTGTGTGGTGTTGCAGTGACTGATACCCCAGCGGCATTCAGCGAGCTACGATCCAAACTCCACCAGATGCCGGAACTCTACCAGCAGCAAGGTGAAAACAGATCCCTGTGTTCCTCAGACCTAACGGCCAACAGGTTCTGGCAAGATCAGTGGCACAGGTGACTGCAAAGAAAGTACCAGGTACCAACTGCAATAAGTAAAATTGAACTGTAGATCTGTGGGTAACACAGCTTAGAAACCTACCCCAAAAAGAAGAATCTGATAACCAGAAGCACAATGACCAAGGGCAAAAGAAACAGTGGCACAATGAATGTTACTGAAGACTCCCCTGCAAAGCAGCAAAACCCTTTGCCAACCTCAGAGTTTACTGAGGAAGACATCGAGAAAATGGGAGATAAAGAATTTAAAATACTTGTTATAAAGCTTCTTATCAATAATGAGAAGCATATGAAGCAGACATTCAAGGAATTCAAGGAATATGTTACACAGCAAATAACAGCAGTGAAGCAAATGAAAGCTGATATATCAGAAATGAAGAATACAGTGGAGCAAACTAAAAGTACAGTGGGGAGTCTCCAAAATAGAATGAAGGAGGCAGAAGAAAGAATCTCAAAATTAGAAGATATTTCCTGTTATCAGAGGGAAGCAACCATCACTGATTCACTTTCCAAATAGCCACAACAGCTGGGGCTGGAGAGAGAGAAAGAGAGACAGAGGGAAAGATCAATCTTTCATCCGCCAGTTTACTTTCCAAATAGCCACAACAGTTGGGGCTGGGCCAGGCTGAGGCCAGGAACCCAAAGCTGCTTCTGGGACAGCCCAAGCACTTGGGCCATCTTCCATTGATTTCCTAGGTACATTAGCAGGGAGCTGGATTGGAAGTGGAGCAGCTGGGATAAGCTGGTGCCTATATGGGATGATGGCATCACAGATGAAGGCTTAACTTGCCATGCTGTGCCGAATCATAATGGAGCCTGTTTTTAAATTTTTTAAATTATATTTTTAATATTGTTTACATGGTTGAAATGGATACATGCCCATGTAGGACTCTCATTAGGATGGGGAGAGTCAAGATATAGAGGAAGGTGGGTGTGAAGTTTTTTTTATTGTACAAATTTTATTTTTGATAATTTTTACATATTTGATTAGGGTATGAAGTGTCGAGGGCTAGACGAAAGTGGGTCAGACCATCGTTTTCATATTCTCTTTTTTTCCCTTTCAATTTTTTTTCTTCTGTGTCCCAAGGTATGGAAAGGAAGGGAAGAAGGCAGTCTTTTTAAAAAGATTCTACTGCTGCTGAGTTGAGAAGACTGTAAGAAATAAAAGGACTGAATAAAAAGATATTGAAATAGGCCAGGTCAGATATGATCAATTGCATGTGATAGCTGTCAGAGTAGTGGGAAATAATAAGCTTTTGTATAGATTTTGATGGTAGAACTGGCCCAGTGGACTTGTAGTATATGAGAAAGCAAAGTAATTAAGGATAAGAGCTTTTAGCACGTGGTGCAATAGCCTAGTGGCTGAAGCCTTGCCTTGCATTGTCTGGGATCCTTTCTGGGTACCAGTTTGTGTCCCAGCTGCTCCACTTCCCATCCAGCTTCCTGCATGTGGCCTGGGAAAGCAGTCAAGGATGGCCCAAAGCCATGGGACCCTACACCTACATGGGAAACCCATAGGAGGCTCCTGGCTCCTTGCTCCTTGCTTTGGATTGGCTGCAGCTGTTGTGGCCACTTGGAGAATGAGCCAGTAAATGAAAGATCTTTCTCTCTGTGTCTCCTCTCTGTAAATCTGACTTTCCAATATAAATAAAATAAATCTTAAGAAAAAAATATAAGAGCTTTTTCTGCTAAAAAATTTTCATCGAAGTCATTTATTTAGATGAAAACGCCTGCGGGAAGAGTCTATTTCAAAGGAACTGAAAGATGAATTGATTCTAGACATGTTCACCTTGAAGTGTATAATTTGTTATGCATTCAGCAGGAGTGTTAAGTCAGTATGTGGTACATGATTCTGAAATTGTAAGATCTTAATCTGAAGGTACAAATTTGTGAATCATCAATGTTCCATGGAATTTAAAGTAAAATTCAAATTTAAGAGACTGGATATGATCATATCAGAAGTGAACATAGATAGAAAAGAGGTTAAAGTGCCCTGGACACTGTAATGCTTAAAGGTCTTGGAGAAGAGAAAAAACAGGCAGATGAGACTGACCCAAAGTAGCCACTGACAAAAGAGTCATTGCAGGTGTTCCAGTTGAGTGGAGAAGGACAGGTATTCAGTGCAGTGGTTAAGGTGCTGCTCCCTGGGACCCACATTCCACGCCAGAGTCGTCTTGGTTCTGATTTCTGGTAACATTCTAACTTCCTGATAGTTTGTACCTGGAAGACCGTAGATATTATGTTCTAGTCACTGGGTCCTACCCCCTCACGCAATGAGATGTCACTGCACAACTTCAACAACAGGAAGAAACATCGAAGTTAACAACATCATGAAGTTAATTAACATGGTATTTATTGAGTGACCAATATGTTAGAAAATGCACATCCTGTAACTACTTCCTTGGCATCTCAGTTTTAGTATATACACAACCAGCTGCTATAAACCTTTTTTCTTTTTCTTCCAAACTAATGTGTTTTTGAGTTTAACCTAAATCAGAGTGGCAGAGAAACAGTGGAAGGATCAACATTAACATCCATCATATATATATATATATATGTATATGTACATAGATATGAAACAGTTGAGTACAAACATCAAAGTTTCTATACTGTTACATCTTGTTTAGCATTAACAGTCATAAATTGATAAAGTTTTGGTGGAAGAAAATTAAGCCACAATTTAAAGTTTGCAATATATAGTGATTAAGCATGGTCTTACAGAACTTTGCATTTTAACAATAGAAGAAAAGTTTTAGGCAGGTGAGCTGGGACATCCCCAACAACCCAATGAGTGGGGAAGAATTTAACTCTAAATCCTACCTAGTAAAGTCCAGGAGAAGCTAATAGGGAGCCTGAGCAGTAAGTACAGGCTGAGCAATTATAGGCTAGTTGGTCTTTTGCCTGGCTGTTCCAGACTTTCTATATCTATGTCTCTCTCTGTCTATCTGAAAAGCCAAATGGGAAGCCTGATCCGTAAGGTACAAGGTGCGTGATTATCAACTAACTGACCTTTTCATTAGTCTGTCTATCTGAACTAATTTTGGGGCTCACAAGCAGCCCTGATGGTCTGCGTAAGAGAGGCCTGGGAGCGAAGGCTGGAGCTAGATAAGGACCAGAGAAAGCTCCTCTCTTGAGTCCAGAAGGAAATTTATAACCCTTTTATCTCTGAGTACCACCCAGGCTCCTGGCTATAGTTCCGATGTAACCAGACCCTATCAGAGGGTTTTGGGCTGCTACCATCCCGTGTGGGAAATTCAGTAGAAAATGATTGACCTCAGAGTTCTCAGCCTCCGAGGGCATTCATATTCCCCGTGATCTAGGCAGTCAGGATACGGTTCTCAGTGTCCATACTGACAATCCTCAATGAATTATCCATTTTGCTTCTGTGGCAAAAGCACTTGGGAGGCCTCCAAGAGTCTCTGGGCCTAGGATACAGACCTCCTCTTATCCTCCTGTTTCACCCTGAGTTCTCTTCCTGCTCTGTACACACAACCTCCTATTAAGAGGGGGTCAGGGTTGCTCTAGGATTCCACCACAAATTTCTATGGCTTTTCTAATGTCTAAGGCTGTTAAGAATTTGTTATCTATAAATAATAAGTTACACTTCAAGTCTTCCTCAGACATTCTAAGAAGGTGGAGAATTTCTCTGCATTCCTGACCTGTAGTGGAACAAGAGGAACATTAAACAAATTTAGTTTTTTAATTCTTAGAGGGAGTTCCACTGGGGCTTGCATCTTTAGGGACAGCGTTGTATTCAAGGGAGTTGCTGCACTTGCGAGGTCAGATGAGCCACAGGGAAACCCACAGTTTTGAGGGTCCATCAGGAAATTCTAGGGACAAGAGCATAACCTTTCCCACGGATTATTAGTGTTCCAGGATATCAATCATTCAGTTGTTTTATCAAATACATAATCAAATGCATACAAAAATCTCTTGGGATAAGTGATGCCACCATATAATCCATGAGCCAGCAATGAATTCGACAAGAGAAAAGAGAGTATTTGGAATAAATAAAACTGAAATAGAAAACAGCAAAACACATGGGATGCAGCCTAAACAAAACAGCCAGAGCTATTAGGAAGAAAAAAGAGTTAAAGGAATCCAAAGTGGAAAAGAGGAAATGAAATTATCTCTATTTTCAGAAGACATGATTCTCTACATAGGAGAATCAAAAGGATTAGCAGACTGTTGAAACTCATAAGAGACTTTGGCAGAGTAGCAGGATACAAAATTAATGAGCACAAGTTGATGACACTAATGTACACAGATTATTCAGTGGATGAGAAAGAAATTTTGTAAGTACAGCCCCCTTTAAAATAGAGAGGAATCTTTGATACCTAGGAATTAAGCTCACTAAATATGTGGAAGACCTCTATGACGAAAACTGCAAAACATTAAAAAAGGAGACAGAAAAAGACCTGAAAAATGGAGAACCTTACCATGTTCCTGGATTGGCAGGATTGACATTATCAAAATGACCATATTACCAAAAGCAATATACAGATTCAATGCAATCCCAATCAAAATCCTGACAATATAGTTCACCTTAGGGTCGCTGATTGCCCAAATCTTCACTGGCAACATGTGGCTGGGGCCGATGATCCATGTGTTCTGTCCTCTGTTGTGGTATCAGGTATCCTCTGCAGGCTCTGATGACTGCCATTTCCTTGTACACTTGGATATACTGTCTACTGTTCCATCTGAACCTCTGAGGAGGTTTAGCTTTGACACATGCACTCTGTGGTCAGACCATGGAACTTGCAGTGCTCTTCATGGTTGGGGATCTGTGATCACCAGTTCAGTTGGAGGGATCCCAAAAGAAACTGTCTGAGGTAATCCCAGACCTGATTCCTGTGTGTGAATGCCAGTACAGGTTCTAGCACAATCTGTTGCCCCAGTCAACTTATGCCTAAACTGGTGTTTGCAATTGCTAGGTCAGTTCTGTTTCCAGCCCTGTCTTCCACACGAACCAATGGGTGCAGTCCAGCCTGATTCTGCCCAGCACACAGTAGGACCTCATGCAAACCAGTGGGAGCTGCAGTCTAGTCGCAGTGATTCCCAATCACCCAATAACCCCCACCAGACCTGCTCCTACCCTGGTTCCTGCAGAATGTACAGCATACTTGTCCAGTCTGTCCCACATCCCATTCAGCTCTTACACATGTCAATGAGCAATGAAGCCTAGTTCAACCCAACCAGCCCTACTTTTTAGCCCACATGGATTTTCTATTTTAGAGATTATACTATGTTTTCACATTTACTAAGCATTATACAGAAGAAATGGATGATTTGAGGGAGAGATTGGTTCCTGAAAAGTGATTTTGAGAAAGCAGCAGATAAACAGTTTAGTTAGTCTAAGTGAAGATTGGTAATAACATGAGATAGTTGATAGTGTGAATGGATTGGGGAAATGTGTTGGCAGCCATAAGATTCTATTGAAGTTGGGGGGGGGGTCCAGATTATAAAGTGATCAAAGTGATCAGTGAGTATGATTATTTTTCTTGGAACAGAAAAGATGTAAGATATGACTTTGAGTCATGTTATTGGTGAAATTAGGATTTCTTAGTTTACTGAAAAGTGAAAGGACATTAAGAAAAAAACCTTTTGTAATACAATACAGAGGCATGTAAAATATAAAAGGGAAACGTTTGCTACAAAATGATCATCATGTTGGAAGCAGTAGAGATCTTAAAATTTCTTTCAGTTTTTGTTATTAAAATATGTGCTGTTCATGTATCAAGTGCTATGGTTATAGTGGTGTGCATCCCAGAAGAGCTCTCTACCTTCATGAAGCTTACATTGAATTGTAGTCTGTTTGGGAACATAACTTAGAAATGTGAAATAAAGAAAAAACAATGTAATTGCCCAAATTGTGATCCTGTATGGATATTAAATATGCAAAGATGGATCAGTTTAGTGCAAGCTTATGCAGGTCTGAGAACATAGGTGTACAATCCTTTATCCCAAATATTTGATACCAGTGTAGACTTTGGACTGTTACAAAGGTAATGTATATTGAGTGAACTACCACTGTGGTATTTGAAGTAACCTTGTTTAACTAAACATTGATATGTCTGAATTGTGATGAGAAAAAATTTAGAGAGGTCATGAAAGTTAAGACCAAAATGGATCTAGTCAGGTTTGTTACTGAAGAATTAACAACAACAAAAACCTTAGTTTTTAGAGCTTTTTGGATTTCAGGATTATGAGCCTCTCATGAGGAAGAACAGGATCTTCTGTTTACTTATGGAATGAAAGTAAATGACACAGACCCAGAAATGAACAGGATTTTGGAGGACAGTAGAGAAAATTCGATTGACTAAATCATAGGATATGTGTGTTGGGAAGTGAGCATGGATGAATAGAGTAAAGCCAGAATGCTACTTTTTAGTATTAATATGTGAAGTGGTAGACAGCAAGAATTGTCAAGAGTGATAAGATTTAAAGACTCTTCCTTTACCTATATGTATGATTGAATAGGTTTTAATCAGTTGACTAGTATTTGTTGCATAACTGTAGAATGCTGCTGCTGCACCAAGTTGTGGCCCAGCAGATTAAGCTGCGTCTTGCAATGCCCGTTTTCCCTGTGATGATGTCAGTTTCTGTCCTGGCTACCCTGCTTCTATCCAGCTTTCTGCCAGTGTATCCTTGCAGGCGGTAGATGATGGCTCAAGTGCCTGGCCACTGCCACTTGAGACACCCGATGAAGTTCTTGACTGTTGTCTTCAGCCTTGCCCAGTCTTGGCTGTTATGGGCACTTGGGAATGAGTCAGCAGAAGAAAGATCTCTATCATGTATACTCACTCTGATTCTACATTTTAAGTAGATGAAAATAAACAAGCATTAAAAAAAAATACTGCTACTGTTGCCCTCATTACCACTGAAACAACAATAACAGCTAGTAGCACTAAGTTACTGGCACCTTTTATTGAGACCTTGTTAGGTACCATTTATTGGGCTAAGTATTTTACTTGTAGGAACTGTACAACAGTTTATATCATATGGTCTCTGTCCTTGAGAACTTCATGTAGCTTTCTGGAAGGAACTTCTGAGGTTTAAACTGTAAAATAGTCTACTATGTAAATCGAACTTTCTTAGGGATAAAAGGTTCTGCTTTTTCTTGAAACTACTCCTTAGTCTTGAGACAGTATATGCTTGAAATGAAAGTTGGTCTGTCAGTCCTGAAGAATAGAGAGCTGTTTGGGCTTTAAACACGCTAGTATGTCTTTTGAGTATATAGTAATCTGGTTTCCTTAAGTCCTTTATAAATTAAGTGCATGTGGGTGTGGCAGGGGAGGAGAGTTGCCCATTTTGGTTCTCAGATTATGTGTGGCACCTCTTGTAAAATAATGAATTGGTATGTGCTTTTTAACATGAGGAATTGGTTCATGTCAGCTGACTGTTTATTAGATGGACTTGTAAAAATAAACTTCTGATTTTCAGTTTTTATAACAACTGTTACTAGTAACATGTATGATTATTTGCCTTGTTTTTTTGGGTAACTGCAGTGTAAGTATAGGAACCAGGACTATTTTGTTGATTATGTACTATATTTTCAGTTTATACACAATTCCCAAAATATGATAGGTGCTCATACATGGTTTTTAATGAATTTGCATTATATATCAGCAGCAGAGATGGTTGTCTAGAAATCCTATCCTTAAAAGCATGACCATTTCTTAGGAATGATTGCATCATTGAAATGATTTTGAAACATGATGCCTTACCTTTGTTGAAACTCATTTAATTCAACGACAATATAAGATGTACTTCCTGTTGAAGCTGAGGATCTCTGGTAAACATATGTAAACTCATCTTGGGCTTTGTTTGCATGACCATCAGTTGCAGAAGCTTAATAGTGTAGTTGTATCACAGCAGATCTTACATTTTGATGCATATCTTATTCACTAAAGCTTGTTTTTACCTATAAAATGACAAAATCTTGTTATGGTCTGTTCTACAGAGAAAGAGATGCTGGTTCCAAGTTTTGGAGATCCCTGCTTTTTGTGGAACACGATTCTATAAAATTTTCCTAGGATTTTTTGGCAATATATATGCTTGTGATGGACCCTAGAAATACTGCTATGTTAGGATTGGGTTCTGATTCCGAAGGTTTTTTACGAAAGAGTCCTTCTGCCATCCATTCTGGCACGCTGGTCAATAAGAGAGAAGTGGAGCTAGAGAATAACGCAAAGGAAGAAGAGGACCTTCGAAAACGGAATCGGGAAAGAAACATCGAAACAGGGAAAGAGGATGGTTTGACTGATGCACAGCAACAGTTTTCAGTGAAAGAAACAAACTTTTCAGAGGGAAACTTAAAATTGAAAATTGGCCTTCAGGCTAAAAGAACTAAAAAACCTCCAAAGAACTTGGAAAATTATGTATGTCGACCAGCCATAAAAACAACTATAAAGCATCCAAGGAAAACACTTAAAACTGGGAAAATGACTGATGAAAAGAATGAACACTGTCCTTCGAAACGGGTAAGTAGAATTCCCAACAATTTGTAATCGTTGACAATTTGACAATATTTGAACTTTTTTTTTAAATTGTCTTTCACACTTCAAAATGTCTGCAATGACAGCAACTAAGCCAGACCTGGAAACCTGGAGCTGGAAATTCAAAACAGGTCTACAGCATTAGAGACTGAGAGGCCCCAATAGTTGCCATTACCCACTGTCTGCCAGTATGTGTTTCAGCAAGAAGGTTGAATCAGGAATGCAGCTGGGACTCTAACCCAGTCACTGTGGTATAGAATGCAGGTGTTTTCTATCACTCGACCAAATGCCTGCATATCTTTGGTAATTTCTATCTAACCTGTACCCATATTTTAAGAAATTTACTTTTTTTAATCTTTATGTTATTTTTCTACAGATTAATTTACTTAGTTGAAATACAGAAATACAAAGAAAAGAGAGAAGATTTTTATGAGGCAAAACAGCTGGAACTCCCATACAAGTGTTCCCATATGAAATGCCTGGATCTAGGAGAGGACTTAATTAGTTACAGCATGATGCCAATCCCAAGGCAGAATTACTGAGAAGGCATTTAATCTACTGGTTCATTCCCCAAATAGCCACAGCAGTCAGAGCCAAGCCCTTCTCTTCTGTTGACCCAGGCTCACTTGCAGGGAGCTGGACTGGAAGCACAGCAGCTACAATGGCTACAGCCAGTGGACTCTCATATCAGATGCTACTGCCGTAGGTGTTGTCTTAACCCACTGTGCCTTAATGCTGCCCTATGTTTATGTAATTGTTAAAAAATGGTTTGTGTATTCATCCGAATGGCAGAATGACAAAGAAGGGAGAGACAGAAACAGATCTTCCGACCATTGGCTCACTCCCCAAATGGCCACAGTGGCCAGGGCTGGAGCAGGCCCAAGCCCAGCAGTCAAAAACTTCATCTGAATCTCCCATGTGGGTACAACAGTTCAAGTACTTGGTCCATCTTATGCGGCTTTCCCAAACATATAAAAGCAGGGAGCTGGATTGGGAGTGAAGTCACTCTGACTCAAACTTACGCTTAAGTGAAAGAATAAAACAAAAGTCAATTCTATAAGTAAAGTTTTCAAACTATAATTTATTCTTAAAATTACGATAGTTTAGCAGGAGGTATTTAGCCTAGCAGTTGAATATTCCTAATTCTCAGATTGGAATGCCTGGATATGATTCCCAAACCCAGTTCCTCAGTACAGCTGTCTGCTAATATAGATTCTGAGAGGCAGCCTTGATGGATCAAGTAATTGGCTTCCTACCATTCACATGGAAGACCTGGCTCACTTTCCACGTTTGCCGGCTCCTGTTCTTGCCCCCAGTCAGCCCTTATAGTGCAAGCATTTAGGGAGCAAACCAGGTGTGGGTGAAAGTTCTTGTTCTTCTGTTTGTTCACTTCTTTTTTTTCTCTCTCCCTTACTCCCTCCTTCTCTCCACCTTCCTCTCTTTCCACCTGCCTTCCCCCTGCCTCTTCCCTTCTCCATTCTCTTTTTATCTCCCTTCTCTCAAAAACGTTTTTATTAATTTATAAACTTCAGTCATGAACTCTTAATTTCATAAAATATGTATTTTTTTCAGTTGTAGATAAATGGTTCAGAAAGTGGTATGATAACAATTGAAGTTTAAAATTTTGTTCATTTCTTAGAGTAAATGTCGGGGTCTTCAGTCCCGCAGAAGAATTCACCCGACACTCCAGGTTCTATATCTTGAGGCACTTTATTCTTCCAACCAGTCCGTTTCCCAGCCGGTCGACTGGACTTCTACTACCTCCCATTTTTCTTCCACTTCTCTTTGCTTCCTTTCCCAGTCTCCTCGTTGCCCCTAGTCTTCTTCTGTCCATCCGTCCGTCCGTCCCAGTCGTACCATGTCCTCCGTCTCTCTCTGTCCGTCCATCCGTCTCCGTCTCCGTCTTCCTGTCCTGGCCCACTTCTTCCTGAAACCCCCACCGCTAAATACAATCCTAGTCCAATCAGCTTAAAGGTCACCGATGCACGCGGCAGGCATGCCAATCATACCTCTGATCACGTGTAGCACACGCGCTAAGCATGCAGCTACAGGCCAATCAGAAGGCACGTCCTGAAACCTGTGTACCGCCAAGCTCCGTGGGGAGGAAAGGTCTCAGGGCCATCTTAGGGCACACGTGCAGTGCTCCCGACAAGTAAATAGTAGTATTTGTTCTAATACAGTTCATACAGTCTCAGAGTTGCATTAGTTACATATTTTAAGGGTCTTAATCTTAGTTTATTTTTGTTATGTCCTGTACTGTTTTTTGACAGCAACAAAAAAATTGCATAACAATTAGTTTTGGTAAGTTGCAAGGGAAATAAGCACGTCTCAACAATTGTTGGTGGAAGATATACTTGTAGAGTGATATTGAGAGTGGTTTGCTTGTATCTATCGTAATTTAAATGAGGGCAGTGTGATACCAGTGTTGCTTCTCACTAAAGTGTAGATTCCTGATGGGTTATTTTATTTGGACTCGTCATGTAGCATATTTTTTAAATGTCTTGGGCCCAGTCTTTGGCACAGGGGTTAAGTGTCCACTTGGAATACTCAGATTCCTTCATAGGTGTACCTGAATTCAAGTCCCAGCCCCACTCTCCTTCCTGCTAACGCATGCCATAGGATACAGCACATAATAGCTCAAATAGTAGGATCTTTGGGCCCGGCGGCGTGGCCTGGCGGCTAAAGTCATCACCTTGAACGCACCAGCATCCCATATGGGCGCCGGTTCTAATCCCCGCAGCTCCACTTCCCATCCGGCTCCCTGCTTGTGGCCTGGGAAAGCAGTCGAGGACGGCCCAAGGATTTGGGACCCTGCACCCGCGTGGGAGACCTGGAAGAGGTTCCAGGTTCCTGGCTTTGGATCGGCGCGCACTGGCCCATTGCGGCTCACTTGGGGAGTGAATCATCGGATGGAAGATCTTCATCTCTGTCTCTCCTCCTCTGTATATCTGACTTTGTAATAAAAATAAATCTTTAAAAAAAAAATAGTATGGGGCTCGGCAGTGTGGCCTAGTGGCTAAGGTCCTCGCCTTGATCCCATATGGCCGCTGGTTCTAATCCCGGCAGCTCCACTTTCTCTCTATCTCTCCTTCTCTCAGTATGTCTGACTTTATAATAAAAATAAAATAAATCTTTTAAAAAAAAATAGTAGGATCTCTGCCTCCCATGTGGAAGACTCAGACTGAGTTCAAGATTCCTAGCTTCTGCCTGGTCCAACCTTGCTTGTTGCAGGATTTTTGGGTGTGAAACTATTTTCGGTAGAAAATAGTTCTGTCTCTCCATTGCTCTGCCTTTCAAGTAGATGAAACATTAAACAATTCTTTGGGGACTGCCATTTTGGAGTAGCAGGTTAGATCATTGTTTGCAACCCCAGCATCCCATGTGGGTGTTATTTTGAGTCCCAGCTGCGCTGCTTCCAATTCATCTCCCCGCTGATATACCTGTGAAAACAATAAAAGCCCAGTTACTTGGACCCCTGCACCCACATGGGAGACCTAGGAGAATCTCCAGGCTCCTAAGTTTGGGGACTGAATCAGTGGATGGGAGATTCTTTCTGCTTCATTTTTTGTTATTCTGCCTTTCAAATAAATAAATCAAAAGAAACTCAAATGTTTTCTGAATAAACAAAGTTGAATTGTAAAAATTATTTGAATTTATATATGTATACATATTTACATAGTATCATGTTATGTTTCAATATGTATATACATTATTTGTTTGAAAAAGAAAGGGCAGAGACCCAAAAATCAAATTGTCAAGGTCTGCAGCCTGGTTCATCAAATGACCAAAGTAGCCAGGACTTGTCAAGCAGAAGCCTGGAACCAGGAACTCCGTTCTGGTCTCCTGAATGGGTAGTAAGGGACCAAGTACTTGAGCCAACCATACTTCCTTCCAGGGTGCATTGGCAGGAAGTTTATCATAGCTTCGTAGCCAAGTTGCTAGGACAGGAACCAGTATTCCCCGATGCATGATTCTTACATTTCAGGTTCTGTTAACCCTGTATAACCCTCTGTAATCCCTCTGTTAGTTATTTAAAACAGTTCAAGGTCTGGTTTTTACATTATTATGCCAGCAGTTCCGCAGCTTGGTTCTTTTACTGTGAGCCAAAATACCAGACTCAACGAGGCACTTTAGAGGTTTATTCCAGCAGGGCCAGAACGGGACAGAGGTGGTGGAAAGAGCAGTGAGAAAAGGGAACCTGGAGGCATCTCCACCGGGGCAGGAACAGGACTGAGGTGATCGGAGGGTGGCTAGGGGAATGGAACATGGAGGCATCTCTAGCAGGGCGGGAACAGGACTGAGGTGGTGATAGTAGGGCGGCGAGGGGAAGGCCAAATATAGGCACGTAGGGCTCATGTTCAGGTGAGCTCACAAGGCGTAGGGAGGCGGGATTGGGAGGGATTCAAGGCAGGCACTAGGGGATTGGTGCCTGCAAATGAATGCCTGAAGATAATTGGTAAGTGGGCGGGGTTGAGGAAGGGTTGGGAGGTGGGTATGAGATTCTGAAGTTCAGTTTTTTAAAAAAATATTATTTTTATTGGAAAGTCAGATTTATGCGGAGAAAGAGACAAAAAAGACAAAGATTCTTTGCTGATTCACTTTCCAAGTGGCCACAATGTCCATAGTTGAACTAGCCAGGAGCCAGGAGCTTTTGCCAAGTCTCCCATTCAGGTGCAGGATTCCAAGGCTTTGGACCATCCTCAACTCTTTTCCCAGGCCACAAGCAAGGGCTGGATGGGAAATGGGGCAGCTGGGAAATGAACTGGCGCCCATATGGGATCCCAGCACATGCAAGGCAAGGACAGGCCACCACATCAGGCTGAAGGAAAAATTCAGTTTGTATCTGGAAGAGGAACTTAGTTTTGAGATTTTCAGTTTCCCTCTCATACTACACTTGTTCAGGAAGTGAATAGTTTTAAGACAGCAAGTGATACTTTGATATTGAAAACTATTACATTTTGGTGCTGGATCTAGTGTTGTAGCACAGTGGTTTAAACAATCCCTTATTCATACCATCTTAAATTCTGACTGCTCTGTTTGTGATCCTGCTGTCTTCTGATGTGCCTGGAAAGGCAACAGCCAGACGTGTGCCGATCTGAAGCCAGGAGCCCAGATCCTCTTCCGGGTCTCCCATTGGCCACAGCACCGGCTGTTGTGGTCACTTGGGGAGTGACTCATCGGACGGAAGATCTTCCTCTCTGTCTCTCCTCCTCTCTGTATATATCTGACTTTGCAATAAAACTAAATAAATCTTAAAAAAAAAAAAAAAAAAACGCATTATTGAGAACTAAAGTTCTTTCAAGGGAATTTTTGGAAAAGTAAACCCATCATCATTGTCCTTAATATTTTCCAGATTTATACATGTGTGCAGGGTCTCAAGGAATTGGGCCATTCTCCACTGCTTTCCCAGGCCATAACCAGGGATCTGGATGGGAAATTGAGCATCCAGGACTTAAACTGGTGCCTGTACAGGATGCTGGTACCATAGATGAAGGATTAGTTTATTGCACCACCAAGCCAGCTTCAAGATTTAGTTTTTTGAAAAGCAGAGTGACAGAGATCTCCCTTCCCAAATCCTGCAAAAGCCTTGACCGAGCACAGCCATAGCCAAGAGCCTAGGGGGCTGTGTTGTATCACCCATCTAAGTGACAGGATGCTGTCATTTGCTGCCTCCCAAGTTGATTAACTGAAAGCAGAATTGGAATTGGTGTTCTATTCATGGGAGAGCTCCAGTGATAGCTGAACCTGCTCTGCCTGCCTCAAGTCCATGTTAACTCTGATTTTAGACATTATTTTATAAATACAATGAGTTCCTTATGTACGAATAGTCTGTTACAATTTTACATTTTCGTCACTGATGCTTCTGTTTATTTGCCAGTATGAAATAGTTGTATTTATTATACTTTATAAGTGAGCTTAATCCTTTCTCAGTATACAACACTCTGCATTTTTGCCTGGTCATTTTTGAACTTAATTTAGCTTCATTGGGAATGGGATTTTTCACTGCAATGAAATAAATGAATTGAAATCATTGTGGCCCAGTTGTTCCTAAATTTGTAGTTTGTTCTTTAACTGAATTTAAGGTTAAGGCCTAATTTGATGAGGAGTTTCTTGAGAGCTTTTGAATTCATTTTGCAAGGAATTAAGGTATGTTTGTGTCACCTTTCCCTGGGTCTCTATTTCACCACTACTAGGTTATCGCTCAGGGCATCTACCTTGTGGACAATCAGACAAGCCTTGTTAAGACTCCCTTTCTCTTCTTTTGGTCCTCCTGAGAAATTTTATATGAGGCCAGCAGTTAAGTGAACATTGTGTCCTAATGCTGGTTTGAGTTATTGAGTTAAGTACAAGACTTCACCGTCTGCCATATGGCTAGAAATGTAAAGCTTCTGATATGATTGTCCTATAAGAAATAACATTATTTACTTTATAGCAGATTTTCTGAAAGCTTTTTATTCTTTCTGAAGTGGAAAGAAAAACTTTTTAAAATTTGCTATAAAAATTTATATTTGGCTTTCTTGGAATTTCATGTGGGAAAGCATTTTTTATAAAAGATTATTTTATTTATTTGAATGGCAGTTAAAGGCAGAGTGACCAAGAGGGACAGAGGGAAGAAGATCTTCCATCTTCCGGTTTAGTCCTAAAATGACCACAACATCCAAGATTAAGCCATGTTAAATTGGGAGTGTGGAACTCTGTCTAGGCTGTCATCTAAGTGGCAGTGGTCCAAGTACTTGGGCCATCTTCTTCTGCCTTTGCGTGCATGTTTTACAGGGAGATAGATTGGAAATAGAGTAGTCAAGACTCAAACTAGTACTCATATGGAATGCCAGGGCTCATGTGGGATGCCAGTGCCTGCCCCCAGCCCTACTTCCCACACATGCCAGCAGGTGCCGTGGCCTGTTCCTGTTCAGTCTTCCTTGAGCCTTGGCTCTTGAGCAGAGCCATGCTCTGCTGGTAGGCCCGCCAGATTTCTCTTTCTGATGTACCCTGACTCAGCTCTCCCAATTGCAGTTTAACACAGTTTCTTGAAGCATAAGATAATCATAATGATGCATTGGCTTTTCTCTTTCTGGCAATTCTTAAATTGCTGCAAACAAATTCCAATTATTTTTAAATAGGACTATTGGTTTGTTGGTATGTAGGTTTTAGCTTTTCTTCCCTATGCATTTCTTTCAGATAGAAATAGTATTGGGTTTTTCAAGCTAAGTAGTTACATTAAATTATACCTTTATGTAAGGTTGGTCTTGTTTTAGATAGAGCATATGTGTTTTTTGTTGAAATACCATTGAATTAGTATAAAATTTAACCTTTTAAAATGTTCAATTCAGATGCTTTCACTGTATTCCATATATTTGGCTTATACAGGTATCACCAATATCCAATTTTAAATTTTTAATTTTTTGTGGCAATATTTTATTAAGAATAAAAAAAGCAGAGAGAAGGAGATAAATCATGAAAGGAGAAAGATAAATTTTTTTATATGTACATTTTTTAATTCTTGAAATTTATCATACAAATTCTTGAATTTATCATAATTCTGTATAGTTTGGGATTCTCCTCCCCCCCCCACCTTTGTCCGCTCCTGATTGATTTTCCCCATAATGTCACACTCTTCATAAGGAATTACAATTCCATCAGTCTATTTAAGTGTTCCCCAACAATACTAGTACAGACAATGTTTTAAATTTTAAATTTATATTTTTGTTCCTTTTATGCCTTTACACTGCTCAAAAGGACAATTATACTTTTGCAAAGAAGAGTCAAGGTTTTTTTTAATACGGTTTATTTATTTGAAAAACAGAATTACAGAGAGAGTAGGAGAGACAGAGAAAGAGATCTCTCATCTCCTGGTTCACTTCTGAAATAGTATAATGGCGGTTCCGGTCCGGTCTGAAGTCAGGAGCTCAGGACCTTCTTCCCCGTCTCCCACATGGGTACAGGAGCCCAAACACTTGGGCCATTTTCTGCTCTTTTCCTAGGCCATTGGCAGTGAGCTGGATCAGAGGTGAAGGGAATGTATAATAACTGTATAATAGAAGCTATCACAAAAAGATGTGAAGATGCAGTGTAGTGTGCGCCTCTACTTACAAATCAAAGATGGTCTCCCAATGAAACTGTTGAATGTATCTTGACAGTAGGATGCTGGATTCTGCCATTTCCATGCCTACAATGTTGGGATACACTTAAATAGCAGAATGATAGATTGATGACTGATTCTGAAGGACTATACTATTGTAATGACATGGGGGAAGTTAGTATGGGAGTGGAGGCTTGGGGGGGGGGAATTACTGGAGCCTGTGGAACTGTATCATGGAATAATAAAATAAACGAGTTAAAAAAAAAAAAAGAAAAAGAAGTGGAGAAACCAGAACACTCCTATATAGGATGCTGGAGCCGCACGTAGAGGGCTTAATGTGCTGCCCCATGAGGATCAATTTTTTTTTAACCTAGCAATTAGAGGTATTTATTTTCCTATAAATTACTATGAAATTATTTAATTATCAAATGAAAGTATGAATTTTCATCATTCATTTGTTCACCTGGTTTTTTTTTTGACCAATTCTTCATTTTCCTTCTAAATTATTGTTGCATGCCACACTTAAGGCACTGAAGTATTTTCAAACACCACAGCCAAAGGAGTGAATGGTCACCTGCAGCTTAACATGAACTCGAGGTGCCTCAGCACACTCCAGGGGTGCCTGCAAGTTTAGTCTCAGGCATTTTTGATGGACTTGGGAATCTCTGTCAGAACTTTGACACATCTTCAAAACCCCCAGATTTTGTAGTATCTCCAACAGCCCAGCGAAGGGCCTGGAAACTATGCTGCGGGGACCACTTGGCTGCCCGCTTCCATAGCCCGTTCCCCTTGGCTCCCTTGCAGGAAAGGAGGAGGATCAATTTTTATATTACTTGGTTTGGACATAATATATCTGGAATAGACTCACAGCGTTGTTTGATGTTTCATTTTTTCATGAGGTATTTGAGTGCCTATTTGTGCCATAATCAACTAATGCTGCCAAATGGAATACCTGTATTCCTTATTAGAATGTGAGTTTGAGTCTCAGTTACTCCACTTTCTATTCAGCTTTCTGCTGCTGCTCCTGGGAAAATAATGAGAGTGATTGAGTTCCTGCCGCATACATGGTTTACCTGGATGGAGTTCTTGGCTTCTGGCTTCAGCTTGACCGTATGGGGAGTGAACCCAGCAAATGGAATCTCTCTACCCTCCCCCCACCTCCTTTCAAATGAATAAATGTTTCAAAATAAGCTTTAAAGAATCAGAATAAATGAGGAGATGGGTAATTGGATCATCAGTCATTTGTATGTTGCTATTCCAAAACTTTGGTTACCACTGCCTGTTTGTGTGTATGTATTCTTTCTTAATTGTTCCTGAATTGAAACTTCCTTATTTATTTGTTTGAAAGGCTTAGCAACAGAGAGCGAGGCGGAGACAGGGATCTTCCATCTACTACAACAGTCAAGTCTAGGCAGAATGAAAGCTAGGAGCCAGAAACTCTGTGCTGGTCTCCTGTGTGGATGGCAGGGACCCAAGTACTTGGACTATCTCCCATTGTCTTTCCAGGTACATTAGCAGAAAACTGTTCGGGAAATAGAGTAGTGAGGACTCCAGCCAGCTCTTTGAAGTGGGACACCAACTTGGCAAACAGTAGCTGAACACACTGTCACAGTGTTTGCACCCATAGATTCCTTGTTCTAACTTAGAAGGGCTTCTTGCATTTTTTAATTGTACTTCATGAAAGGAGTGTTATTTTCAGTGACATGGTATTTTATAATAAAACTATATGACTGTACTCATTTTTTGTCATTATCCTATTTTATAATGATATTTCTCTTAAGAGTAAAGATTAAGTTAATGTTGCTGTTTTGGAAAGCTTTTCCATTTGAGATATATGGGATTACTTGTGGCAAGTATAAGTGCTATCATGTATAGTTATCATGTTAAATCTTCCTAAATTTATAGTACCTGAGTTTTATTTTACATCTTTGCACAGTTAATGGTGAATTACCTTATCCTCATTGTAAGAGTGGAAGTGGAGCAGGAATAATTGGTGCAAATTTGTCAAGCTTCTTGAGGTTACAGAATTTCAACAGCAGATGGCATTAGAGATCAGATTTAAAGATATATTATAGTAATTTAATAAAGGAAAGGGGAGTGAGCTATATTGGGGTTCAGTGTACAAAAAGCGAAGCTTGCTTGACTATTGGGGGTTGTAGGTCTGTTTTAAAGTGTGTGTGTGTGGGTGTGTTTTAAATCACTTCAAAATATAGTAATTTCAAGAAAAAAATTTTTGCTTTACTGCTAAGCGCACTTCCTTGAAAAGCAGGGAAAAATTGAGGGTTTACTTCAGGATCTTATTCATAACTATAGCCTTTTAATTATCAGTGAATATCACTTTGTACCAACAAATACTTAATGTTAAGAATTAAATATTAAAAACTTTTTAAGAACGTAACAGAGGCCTGGTGTGATGGCTCAGTGGCTCAACAGAGCTAATCCTCTTCCTTTAAGTGTGGTATGAACGCTGTCTAGTGTCCCAGCTGCTCCAACATCCCATCCAACTCCCTACTGGTGGCTTGGGAAAGCAGTGGAGGATGACCAAAGCTTTGGGACCCGGCACCCACATGGGCGACTCGGAAGAGGTTCCAGGCTCCCAGCTTCAAATCAGCTTCAGAAAATAAGTAGTAAAGAGAAAATGTGATTAAAATAAGATAGTAGTATTTGTTGAAGTGAAATTATAACAAGAACTTATTCTTTCAGCAAAATGGGAACGAACTATAAAATTTAGTTGTTTTCCTATTTTATATATATTTATTTATTTAATAGGCAGAGACAGGGCTCTCATTCACTGCATCACTCTCCTACTATACCTGCAATATTTGAAGCTGGGAGCCAGGAACTGAGTTCAGATCTGCCATGTGAGTGAGTGCCAGGAACCCAGTAATTCCAGCCTCCCTAGAGTGCATTAGCAGAACCCAGCTACTTCCCAGTGGAACATGGACATTATCACAGGGACAAATGCTGCCCCCTATTGATTCTTTTTAAACAGTCAAATATGTCTTGTTTATTTATTTTGAAAGTCATAGGTACACAGTCAGGAAGAGACCCAAGTACTTCCGCACCTGTTGCTTCTGTAGGTGCACATTAGTAGGAAGATGGAGTCATGAGTAGGAAGATGGAGTCCAGAACTCAGATCCAAACGCCTACCCATCAAACACATTTTGAAAACGTTTAACACATCTTACTGATTTTTACAGTAAGCGATGGTACCACATAAGGCCAAATGAAACAATATTTTTGTTACTGAAATGGCCTACTGTGTTTATCCAAGGACCTTTGAACTACTTTGTGGCTGTTCTCCTTAACTGTATTTAGAAAATTTGAGATATGTTAAGTAAGAGATCTTGGGGCACATTGTTGCATCTTACCTTTTGAGTACCATCTCTGGGGACAGAATTCTATTTTATAAAAATGTGTAAAAAGATCTAAAATGCAAATCTGCATTATCCTACTCCTCCCTTTCCACTCCTATGTCTTGTTGGCAAAAACTGTTAAAGCAAGAAGATCTGAAGATATATAGGTATCTTGTAGTTCTTTCTGTGATGGATTCTGTCTCCTTACCTTCATCTTGTTTTTTCTTTGGAAGTTGCTTCAATTAGAGTTACTTTTGTAGTAGAGAAGAGACTGGACACAGTGCCCAGGTACTCCATTGCAGCAGCAATGATGCATTCTCCTGGATCTTCACAGTTTTTCAGAAAAGCCTGTTTTTCACCACTTAAAAAACAACAAACAGACAGCCTAAGGAGGCAACCATTGATATGTCCTAAAGCGTCGAGATTTGTTTCCCAAAAAAACTATTATGGAAACATGTTCCCTTACATGGAGGGAAATAATCATTCTTCCTATAAGATAGAGCAACCTGTGCTATAAATGTATCAAGAATATTAATCGACTGTCATAATTAGTTTAATCAGGTCCATTCTCAGTTCTTGCTTTCCTTTTGTAATAGGAATTTCTGTAATCGCTGCTGCATTTAGTTGAATGAGTAGTTCTCGTTCTCTTACTGTAGAATGTATTTTTTGTTTTAATGATTTACTATGTAATGAGGTATGGGGAGTGTGAATGTTTCTCATTGCATTGTTGCTGTTGCTCATGGGAAAAAATCATTATTGAACCAAATTGTTACAAGGCAAGGCTTCTTTAGTCCCAGAGAATTAAATCTAAATACCAACATTTGGTTTCCTTTATTCATATGCTGATATTGTGGTTGCCTGTTCTTATCTTTTATTTCAATGATTAAAAAATCACTCTAGTAATCCTCATATACAGACTACTCAGTCAGTGCATATTGCTATTTTGTGATACAGCTGCATTAAATTGAGTGAAGACCTTGACGAAGTGTCAAGAATTAAACGTTGTGATGGTAAAACTTGATACTTTCGTGAAAGTTGGTTAAGAGGAGCACAAGATTAAATACATGATAAAAAGACACTGTTTTCTCTCTGACCTCACTTTGTGAGTCAGAAGCACTAGGCAGCTAGGCACATAGTTGGGAATTGTTAGTGTTTTACAACTAGTCAGATGGGAATTTATGGGGAAGGAAAGCCTAAGAGAAAGAATACAAATTAAATTAGGTATGAGCTCTTGTAGTGGGTATTTTTTTGTTTATTTGTTGTTTTTTTCTTTTTAAATTTTGAATTTCATAATACAATTGTTTAGTCTGGGATTCTCCCACACACACCCCCAGTTTCCACCTATGACTTATAATGGGTTTTTGTATCACTTTTGTTTTGCCATGAAGAAAACCTAGTGGAGAGCTCTGTGGTAGCACAGGTTCACACACACACACACAAGTATGTGTGTATATATATATGTATATGTATACATATGTATTTATTTATTTTTACTCTAAAGGTAGGTTTATGGAGAGAAGTAGACACAAAGATCTTCCATCTGTTGCTTCCCCAAATGGCCACAATAACCAGAGCTGAGCCAATTCAAAGCCAGGATCCAGGAGCTGATACTGGATCTCCCATGAGGGTGCAGGGTCCCAAGGCTTTGTGCCGTCTGTGACTGCTTTCCCAGGCCACAAATGGAGCTGGATGGGATGTGGAGTAGGCAGGACACAAACTGGCACAAGTATGGAATACTGGTGCTTAGAGGTGGAGAATTAAACAGTTGAGCCATTAACACCTGGCCCTAAATGCTCATTGAACAGCAGCACCCCCTGTTTTTTTTAACTTTTTATTTTTTTTCATGATTTTTACATAGTTTATTAGGGTGATAAGGGTCTAGGGCTACAGGAAGTTGGGTGAGATAACCATTTCCACATTCGCTTTTTTTCTTTCCTGTATCTGGGGAAAGGGAGGAGATAAGGAAAGAAGCTACATCCAGCCGCCCAAATGCCTCTGCACCCTGGGCTCACCCACTTGACATCACCCCAGGATCCCTGAAGTGGGACATGTTCTGAGAGTTCTGCTCAAGAGGTTTAGATAGTTCAGCAGTTCTGAATTACTGCCGATCTTGCCACTCCAAGCACGATGAAATCTTTCCAAAATCCACTAGTTGACATACTTGATCTTATGGTCTCCGTTTGCCAAGATACTCACTGTCAATATTGGCTGGGATAATTGATCAATTTGTACTGCTCTCCATCTTCTGTTATGGCACTAGGTGTTCTCTGCATATTCCAATGTACTGCCATGTCCTCCATGTGCACCTGGATATCTACTCAGTCTAAGGCACTGAGAAAGCCTAGCTCTGACACATGCACTCCATGGTCGGGCCATGGAACCTGCAATTTTCTTCATGCTTGGGGTTCTGTAGTCCAGTGATTCAGTTGGAGAGATCCCCAAAGAAACTTCATCTGAAGTGATCCCAGACCTGATTCTTGTATGTGCTTGCCAGTACAGGGTCCGACACAGTCCGTCACCCCAATCATCTTTTGCGCATACTGGTGGTTGCAGTTGCTGGGTCTGTTCTGTCTCCAGCTCTGTCTTTTAAACAGACCAATAGGTGTTGCCGCCCACCCAGAACCTTCGCACCACATACTTGGCCTTCATGTACACCAGTGGGAGCTGCAGCCTAGTTGGAGCAACCCACAATAGCTCCCACCAGGCCCGCTCCCTACCCTGGTTCCCATGCTTGCCAGTATGTACAGCAGACTGTTTCAGTCTGTCCCAGTCCCTTTCAGCTCTCCTACATGTCAATGGACATTAAAGCCTAGTTCCAACCAACCAGCCCCACTATCCAGCCCACAAAAATGCCAGAGTGTGTCATTCTCTGTTTAGCCACCCCTGCCCCAGTCCTGGTTCTCCTGCTCACCAGTGGGAGTGGTAACCCAAGAGGGAGGTGCCCGCTGTTTCCCTACTGGACCCACTCCCGCTCCTGAATCTTGCACTTTTCAGGTGGTTTTGCAGTTGACCTTGGCAGAATTTGCCCCTCATGCCCGCATCTGCCGGCTGATGCTTCAGCAAATCCCATCCAATCCCCTTACCCACTCTGGCTTGTAATGCACCGGAAGGTACTGTTAGCCCAGCCTGGCTTTCCCCTCATTCAGCTCACATGAGGCCAACATTCACATCTAAGTTACGTAGTCATGTTTCTATGTTAATGTTATCCACAGAGTATAATATTAAAGTTTTCCTTTGTTCAAGCACTTTTACACTTAGTACTACCTAGCATTTTCCTGAATCAGTAATTTAAGAACACTTTGCAAGTTGATTTCATTCACTGATATTTTAAGATTGATGAAAATAGCCTACTGTATTTCTGGTTGTATACAGTAGTTCTGTAACTTGTGTTCTGTGCCCTAAGTATTCTTTAAACACAGAACTTGTGAAATATTCTCTTCATAAGATTCCTGAACACACAGCTTGTGAAATATTCTCTTCTTAAGATGCCCAAACTCTCAAAGCCTTCACCATGTGTGTCCTGTTGTCCAAATCAATTTGAGAAAAATTTTCTTTAACTTAGTTTTGCCTTTGTTTACTGTTTTCCAATCTATAAAAGTTTTTTGTTGTTACCAGTCAGATTCATTTTGTCATTTGTTGTTATGGATTGAGGTATACAGATATCTTTTTTTTATTATTAATTCCATTGCATTATGTGACACATTTTTTTATGCACTGGAATACCCCCGCCCCTCCCTAAACCCTCCCCCCCATCCCCCACGGTGGATTGCTCCACCTTGTTTTATTTCCATAGTTCAAATTCAGTTGAGATTCTTTCATTGAAGGTTTTGACCAATCATAAAGTCCAGCATCTTATTGTCCTGGTAAGTTCAATGGCTTCTTGGTGAGACCATCTCTGGTCTGAAGGTAGAACTAGCAGAGTATCATCCCAATCAAGTAAAAAACCCAATATTTACAATCATTTACAACATTATGGCATTAATTGACATGGTATTGATTAACCAGTATGTTACTAGGGAAATGCAGGTTCTCAACCACAACCTGTGACTTCCTCATAGACATTTCAATTTTGGTTTATATTCAACCATGTTCTATATACCTTAAAATGGCTATAGATTGCTATTCAGCTGTCTCTTGTCTGTTTTAATGTTAGTATTTAGCATTTTATAGCATTGAAGCATGATTTTGCTGAACTTGGTTGTTTTTTGGATAGTCTAACTCTATAACTTTAACAGGACATATGTCAACAGTTTAGGTGAACGTTTTTGGGAGGGGTGTGCAGAGAAATCTTTATCGCCCAGAGAGGAGTAACTGATCTTTGTGTCCCACCCAGTGAGTTATAAGTGTATCCCGGCTGACCTCTTCCTTTCTGTTTCTAAGCTTTCCTAGTTGTTCTCTGTGTATCTATTCTAGTTTGTTTGTTCATTTGTTTGTTTGTTATGAGGGGTTTCTGGAGCGATCCTGATGGTCCTTACAAAAGAGGGTGGGGACCCAAAGTTGGAAGCAGGCAAGGGCCAGAGAAAGCTCCTCTCCCTAGTTCTTCTGTTTCTGCGGACCGCTCAGGGATCCTGGTTGTTGTTCCGATGACCCTGGATCTTGCAAGGCAGGAATTGGGCTTCTTCCATCCCACATTGTAGATCCAAATGGGGGTGGGTGACCTCAGAGTTCTTGGCCTCTAAAGGCACTCCATTTCCCCCGTGGTCTCCTTGGCAGTAGGGATGTAGTCCTCGGTGCTCGTACTGATAGTCCCTGGTGAGGCTCTGGGAGTCTTCAAGGTTGGGATACAAGCCTCCTCCTGTCCCCCTGCTCCACTCTGGGGTCCCCCCCCCCCACTCTATGCGTATGACCTCCTGTTAAGAGGTTGTTAGGATTGCTCCTGATATCTTAAGGCAAACAATAAAGGATAAGTTTGATTTAATTGTCTTTGCTTTCAAGAATACATGTTCTTACATGTTTAAATATCTGTTGCGGGGGGGGCTGGCATTATTGGATAGCAGGTAGAGTCACTGCATGCAGCACTGGCATCCAACATGGGTACCACCTCAATCCCCTGCTGATTCATTGCCAATTCAGCTCTATGCTCATGACCTGGGAAAAGTATCAGAAGTTGGTCTAAGTGCTTGATCCAAGGCATCCACCTTGTAAGAATTGTTGCAACCCTTACCTCACTGAATTTTGGATGATTTTTATCAATCAGCAAAGAAATACCATAAACATTAGTGGTCATTTGTAGTTCTACACCTACATCCCCAGAGTCTGGCAATCATTTAGGTACTTTGTCATATATGCCCCCCTCTCCAACCTAACTGTGACCATGTATTCTGTGACCATCATCTTCTCATAATCTTTTTTTTTTTTTTTTTTTTAAGATTTATCTTATTTCAAAGTCAGATACAAACAGTAGGACAAAGAGGAGGACAAACAGAGAGGAAGATCTTCCGTCCGATGATTCACTCCCCAAGTGAGCGCAACAGCCAGTGCTGTGCCTATCCAAAGCCAGGAGCCAGGAACTTCCTCCAGGTCTCCCAAGTGGGTGCAGGGTCCCAAAGCTTTGGACTTTAGGCCATCCTTGACTGCTTTCCCAGGCTACAAGCAGGGAGCTGGATGGGAAGTGGAGCTGCTGGGATTAGAAGCGGCACCCATATAGGATCCCAGCGTGTTCAAGACAAGGACTTTAGCCGCTAGGCCACGCCGCCAGGCCCCTTTTATCTTTTATCGTCTTAAACTCCCAGCCTCTGGGAACGACCGTTCTATTCATCTGTAAAATTGAATATATATTCCTTTGATTATACAGAGTGATTGCTAGATCCTATGGCCGTTCTTTTTTTCATTTTAAGAAGTATTTTTATTACACAGTTGCCAGCACTGGGCCAGGCAGAAAGCCAGGCATTTCATCCAGATTTCCCAAGTGAATGGCAGGGACCCAAACACTTGGGCCATCTTTGTAACATTCCAAAGTGCATTAGCAGGGAACTGGTTTAGAAGTAGAGCTGCTGGAACAGCAACCTACCTCCACACAGGATGTTGATGTCACAGGCAGTGGCTTTACTTGCTATGCCACAACTCTGGCCCTTAACCTGCTTTTGAGAAACATATATTCATGTATCTTTTAGATTTTTAAATAGGACTATTTGGATTCTTGCTGTTGAGCTCATTTCCTTGGATACTTTTTATATTTTCCCTTCAGGATAGCTTTGGCTATTGGTGGTCTTTTGTGATTCTACATGAACTTTTGTATCATCTTTTCTATTTCTGAGAAGAATGTTGTTAGGATTTTGATTGGGATTGTGTTGAACCTGTATATTATTTTTGGTAATATAGACATTTTGATGATGTTGATCCTGCCAATCCAAGAACATGGTTTAATTTCTCCATTTTTCAGTATGTTCTTCTATTTCCTTTTGTAATGTTTTATAGTTTTCATCATAGAGGTCTTCCACATATTTAGTTAGCTTAATTCCTAGGTATTTAAGATTCCTCTCCACTATTTTAAAAGGGGCTGTACTTACAATTTCTTTCTCAATCATGGAATTGTTTGTGTATACTGGTACCATTGACAAATGGTCATTACCCGTAAGTCCATCCATTAAGCTGAAGGCCTATGTCCCAGCTTCCCCAACAATATAGATTATTCTAAGATTCATGCAACGAACAACTTGGACACACTTACAAAGCTGCAGACATTCACCCTTCCCTGGCTTTTCTGCCCACATTCCACTAGTGCTACTCCTCACCTCCCCTGGAACTCCTGATGATACACAAACCAGAAATAACATACCTAAGCAGTAAACAGGGAGAGGAATACAGACACACAGAGGCCAGGCTCAGGGGATTACCTGTCCTGGGTAGGACCAGAGCAATGTAAGTACCTGACCAGGCACTCAAGAGAGTGAACCCCTGCTTAGCATGAGCTTTTATAGGGACTTGTGAGGGGAGTGGTTACACGACAATGCAATACCACCCCCTCTCAGATGATAGGTGAGAATCACAGGTATATAGAAGCAAACACCTGGGTGGTGGTGGGGAGTGGCTGAGACTGGAATTAGCATTCTATTTCTGTTAGGTCCCACCTTCAGTACGGAGGGTCAGGACACAGCCGCATTCCATTTGCCCACTTTCTGGCTATTACTGGCTGCAACTCCTAATACTAAGGGCTGTTTTATTCATTTGGTAGTATATCCTATAGATCATTGCATAGCATTGTATTAGTATCTTGCCTTTTCTTGCATGGATTAGTGGTTATATTGATTCCTGGCCTAGTACGGTCATTACATTTTTGTTATTCCATCTTAAGATGGACCTTTGAAGTGGAATTCGTGATTGAAAAAAATACAGTTGTATGCCTGTGAAGTTTCTCTAATTGCTAACCAAATTCCCATCTATATAAAGATTATAACATCTTGAATACATTTCATTTCCCTTCCTACTTGGATTTTAGTTGAGGTTTTTTTTTTTTTTTCTTTTTTTAGTTTCAGTTGTATTTGTTTATTTAGGATAGCTGATATTAGCAACCAAATAATACAAACAGTAATGCAAACAAGAGAACAACATGAAAGAAAGGTATAAATTTGTAAAATATCAAACAGAAATTGTCAATAATAACCATTGAAGGAAGCTTTCCCAGCATGACAGTTTATGTGGTATATAGCATTAAAGTAATACGTGTGCAGGAAAGTTACTGCAGTTGCCACATGACAAAGGTCGTTGATGTAAATCTGTCTATGCTACAATCAAAAAGAACAGTAATTTGGCAAAAATTTTGGAGTGAATAATGTCAGACTTTCCAAACAGATATGGAGAAATAAGGAGCAGCACCTGGGAAACAGAGTTATATAGGAAAGTCAGTCATGATTGAAGATAAATCATGCTAAAATTACTAACTATCATTGGAATGGCAATATCTTCTAGAGAATATCAATATACCAACATTTGCTGCTGTTCACTAAACTTATTTCTCTTGGCAACTGTGTGTGTGTGTATGGTGTGTGTGTGTTGTGTTGTGTTGTGTGTGTGAGAGAGAGGAAAGAGTCCACAGGGAGTGGCTTTCCCCTTCCTTCAATTTGCATTTAAACTATACTTATTTCTTTCTAATCGGACATAAATTTGGGTTCTAAATGTGGAACAAGTTCACCAGACATAAAATTATCTTAGAGTGTGGCAATAATTCACTATCATAGAAGATGAAGGGACACTAATGCCTTAATTGAATGTTTAGAAGCCATTATTAAATATTTATGATTTTTTATGATTGTGGAAAATATTTTACCTAAATTGTACCCTGTCATCAAGTATAAAAAGATGAGGACACTAGAATCACCTTGCAAAATTAGCTTTGCTGGTTAAGAAAACACCTCTCATAGAGATCCAATTTTTTTTTGTTTTTTGTTTTTGTTTTTTTATTCATTGATTACATCGTATTATGTGATACAGTTTCATAGGTACTGGGATTCTCCCCACCCCTCCCCACACCCTCCTCCCTTGGTGGATTACTCCACCTTGTTGCATAACCGCATTTCAAGTTCAGTTGAGATTCCCTCATTTGCAAGCATAAACTAAACATAGAGTCCAGCATCTTATAGTCCAGTCAAGTTCCTCGGCTTCTTGGGGAGACCCTGTCTGGTCCGAGGGCAGAACCAGCAGAGTATCATCCCGATCAGTTAAAAGCCAGTAAGATTGGGGCTCAGCAGCGTGGCCTAGTGGCTGGGGTCCTCGCCTTGATGCCATATAGCTTCTGGTTCTAATCCCGGCAGCTTCACTTCCTCTCTATCTCTCCTCCTCTCAGTATATCTGACTTTGTAATAAAAATAAAATAAAATAAAATAAAATAAAAAAATCTTAAAAAAAAAAAAAAACCAGTAAGATTGGCCCACATGAAAAAAAGCACCAACAACACTTGTTGGCGAGGTTGCGGGGAAAAGGGAACCCTACTCCACTGCTGGTGGGGCTGCAGATTGGTACAGCCACTATGGAAATCAGTATGGAGAACATTCAAACAACTCAAAATCAACATACCGTATGATCCAGCAATAGCACTGCTAGGAATATATCCAAAACACCTGTTTTATGAGAAACCAACATGCACCCCTATGTTCATAGCAGCACAATCAGTAATTGCAAAAACATGGAAGCAACCAAAATGCCCATCAGCAGAGGATTGGATAAGAAAGCTATGGTTCATCTACTCCATGGAATACTACTCAGCTATTAAAAAAAACAAAATGCAGTTTTTTGTGGCCAAATGGGCCCAGCTGGAAAACATAATGCTAAGGGAAATGAGCCAATCCCAAAAGGTTAGATACCACATGTTTGCCTTAGTTTAAGATGATAATAATATTATGTAAAACATGTTATTTTATTTATGTTATGTTATATGTTGTGTATAAACTAAAATTGAAATGTCAATGAGGTGACCACAGAATGTGGTTAAGAAATCACATTTGTTTTCAACATACTGGTTACTCAATACTGTATCAATTAATTCCACAATGAAGTTAATTGTTGCTGATGGTAGTTGAGAGTTTTTAACCTTTCCTTTTTTATTTTGTTTTTCCATGTGTCAGTCCTGTATCAGTATTTCATGTATCACATTTGTTATAGTTATCCTCTTGCTTTGTATTTTCCTAACTGTTCTTGTTTATTTTCCTCCAGTGAACAGTACAGTAAACTTTTCTTTTCCTGAAATGCTGGTGGTATTTTACATAGATGGCATTATATTTAGAAATTTACTTAAAGAAAATTATCCTTTCTGCTCACAAGTACTAGATGTGTTTGTATTTTTTAACCTAGAAAAACTAGTTAGTACTCCAAAGTAAAACAGACTACTGTGTGAAGTAGTAAATATTAGATATAATGTGAGTGTTCAGAATTTGGTAGGCATAATGTATTTAAAAAATTTTTATTATTTTGCTGAAGAAAAAAAATTTTACTGCATTTATGTGTTTGTAAAAGTTATGCAAAAAGAGAGGAAAGAGACAGATAGAATCATCTGCTGGATCACTCTCTAGATTACCAGAGCTGGGCTAGCCTGACCCCAGGAAGCAAGAAACTTCATTTGGGTCTTACAGGTGGATGTCTGGGGCCCAGATATTTGGCCATCTCTTGCTACTCTTCTCAGGCTATTCGTAGGGAGCTGGATCAGAAATGGATCATCTAGGACATGAGTTGGCTGCTTATGGGATGCCGGCATTGCAGTTGATGGCTTTATTTACTGCTCTACCACACTGGCCCAGTATTAACTTTCTTTATTCATTAAGAAAGAACTTAAGTGCTTATTCAGGTTCTTTTAAGAGGATTTGACTAATCATGAAAGTAGTTTGCTGTTTAAGTTAATGTCAAGGTCCTGGTACAGTAGCTCAATGGTTAACTCATCTTGCAAATCCCATATAGGTGTTGGTTCATGTTTTAGTTGCTCACTGCTTGTATCCTGGGAAAGCAGTAGAGGAGGCTCAAGGCCTGGGGACCCTGTCCCTGCATGGGAGATCTGGAAGAAGCTCATGGATACTAGCTTTGGATCGGCTCAGCTCTGGTCATTGCGGCTACTTGGGGTGTTCCAGTGGATGGAAGATCTTTCTCTGTTTCCTCCTCCATAAATTTGATCTGTCTTTCCAATAAAAAATATTTATTTAAAGAAAAGATAATGTCAAAATATATCTTGGGGATATTGCTGAAAAGCCAGTAATAAACATGGCTGAACGTTGACATTAGAGTCACATTTGCTTTTTTTTTTTTTTTTGGTTCTGTTATGTAGCATATCTGATAAAAGATCAGCTTATTGCAGTGTAAAATTAAACGTATTTGTGTAAGATTTACTCTCTCTGAAACCTTTTTCTTGTTCCAATTTTAGGACCCTTCAAAGTTGTACAAGAAAGCAGGGGATGTTGCAGCCATTGAATGTCAATCTGAAGAAAGCATCCATCTTCATTTGCAGGGAGAAAACAATCCTTTGTCTAAGAAACTTTCTCCAGTACACTCAGAAATGGCCGATTATGTTAATTTGTCACCATCTACTCTTGTTGGTAGTCGGGATCCTGATTTAAAGGACAGAGCATTACTTAATGGAGGAACTAGTGTAACGGAAAAGTTAGCACAACTCATTGCTACTTGTCCTCCCTCCAAGTCTTCCAAGACAAAACCGAAGAAGTTAGGAACAGGCACTACGTCAGGATTGGTTAGCAAGGATTTAATCAGGAAAGCAGGCATTGGCTCTGTAGCTGGAATAATACACAAGGACTTAATAAAAAAACCAACTATTAGCACAGCAGTTGGATTGGTAACTAAAGATCCTGGTAAAAAGCCAATGTTTAATCCAGCAGTAGGACTGGTCAGTAAAGACTCTGTGAAAAAATTGGGCACTGGCACTACAGCTGTATTCATTAATAAAGACTTAGGCAAAAAGCCAGGTACTATCACTACAGTAGGACTGCTAAGCAAGGATTCAGGAAAGAAGCTAGGAATTGGTATTGTGCCAGGTTTAATGAATAAGGAGTCTGGCAAGAAGTTAGGAATTGGCACAGTGGTTGGACTGGTTAATAAAGACTTGGGAAGGAAGTTGAGTTCTGTTGGCCTAGTGGCCAAAGACTGTGCAAAAAAGATTGTAGCAAATTCATCAATGGGATTGGTTAATAAAGACATTGGAAAGAAGCTAGTGACCTGTCCTGTGGCAGGATTGGTCAGTAAAGATTCCATAAATCTTAAAGCTGAAGCACTGCTCTCCACTCAGGATCCACTTAAGGCTTCTTGCAGTACAAATATCAGTAATCATGAAAGTCAAGAACTTTCTGAATCCTTGAAAGACAGTGCCACCAGCAAAACTTTTGAGAAGAATGTCGTGCGGCAGAGTAAAGAAAGTATCCTGGATAAGTTCTCAGTTCGAAAAGAAATCATTAATTTGGAGAAAGAAATATTTAATGAAGGAACGTGCATTCAGCAAGACAGTTTCTCATCCAGTGAAAGGGGACCTTATGACACCTCAAAGCATGAAAAGCAACCTCCTGTATATTGCACTTCAACAGACTTTCAAATGGGAGGTGGTTCTGATATAACTACAGCTAAATCTCCATTTAGTGCAGTAGGAGAAAGCAATCTGCCTTCCCCATCACCTACTGTATCTGTTAATCCTTTAACTAAAAATCCATCTGAAACGTCTTCACAGTTGGCTCCTAATCCATTACGTCTGAGTCCTACCACAGAATTAATGGAAGAAATTTCTGAATCTGTTAAGAGTCAGTTTACTTCTGAAAATGCCCATTTGAATGTTGGTCATAGGTCAATGGGTCATAGCATAAGTATTGAATGTAAAGGGATTGATAAAGAGCTAAATGATTCAAAAACTACACATCTAGATATTCCAAGAATAAGCTCTTCCCTGGGAAAAAAGCCAAATTTGACTTCTGAATCCAGTATTCATAGCATTACTCCCTCAGTTGTTAACTTCACTAGTTTATTTAGTAACAAACCTTTTCTAAAACTTGGTGCAGTAACTGCATCAGACAAACACTGCCAAGTTGCCGAGAGTCTAAGCGCTAGTTTACAGTCCAAACCATTAAAAAAAAGAAAAGGACGAAAACCTCGGTGGACTAAAGTGGTTGCAAGAAGCACATGCCGGTCTCCAAAAGGGCTAGAGTTGGAGCGATCAGAGCTTTTTAAAAATGTTTCCTGTGGCTCACTATCAAATAGTTCTGAGCCAGCCAAGTTTATGAAAAACATTGGATCATCATCATTTGTAGATCATGACTTCCTGAAACGTCGATTGCCAAAGTTGAGCAAATCCACAGCTCCGTCTCTTTCTCTGTTAACTGATAGTGAAAAACCATCTCATAAATCTTTTGCTACTCATAAACTGTCCTCTAGTATGTGTGTGTCCAGTGACCTTTTGTCTGATATTTATAAGCCCAAAAGAGGAAGGCCTAAGTCTAAAGAAATGCCTCAGCTAGAAGGTCCACCTAAAAGGACTTTAAAAATTCCTGCCTCTAAAGTTTTTTCTTTGCAGTCTAAAGAAGAACAAGAACCCCCCATTTTACAACCAGAAATTGAAATCCCTTCTTTCAAACCAAGTTTGTCTGTGTCTCCTTTTCCAAAAAAGAGAGGCAGGCCTAAGAGGCAAATGAGATCTCCAGTCAAGATGAAACCACCTGTGCTGTCTGTGGCTCCATTTGTTGCCACTGACAGTCCAAGCAAGTTGGAGTCCGAAAGTGATAACCAGAGAAGCAGCAGTGATTTCTTTGAGAGTGAAGATCAACTTCAGGATCCAGATGACTTAGATGACAGTCACAGGCCAAGTGTTTGCAGTATGAGTGACCTTGAAATGGAACCAGATAAGAAAATTACCAAGAGAAACAATGGACAATTAATGAAAACAATTATTCGAAAAATAAATAAAATGAAGACTTTGAAGAGAAAGAAACTGTTAAATCAGATTCTTTCTACTTCTGTAGAATCAAGTAATAAAGGGAAAGTGCAATCCAAGCTCCATAATACAGTATCGAGTCTTGCTGCCACATTTGGCTCTAAATTGGGCCAACAGATAAATGTCAGTAAGAAAGGAACCATTTACATAGGAAAGAGGAGGGGTCGCAAACCAAAAACCGTCTTAAATGGTATTCTTTCTGGTAGCCCTACTAGCCTTGCTGTACTTGAGCAAACAGCACAACAGGCAGCTGGGTCAGCATTAGGACAGATTCTTCCTCCTTTGCTGCCTTCCTCTGCTAGTAGTTCCGAGATTCTTCCATCACCTGTTTGTTCTCAGTCTTCTGGGACTAGTGGGGGTCAGAGCCCTGTCAGCAGTGATGCAGGCTTTGTTGAACCCAGTTCAGTGCCATATTTGCATTTACACTCCAGACAGGGCAGTATGATTCAGACTCTTGCAATGAAGAAGGCCTCGAAGGGCAGGAGGCGGTTATCTCCTCCTACTTTGTTGCCAAATTCTCCTTCTCACTTGAGTGAACTCACATCTTTGAAAGAAGCTACTCCTTCCCCAATTAGTGAGTCTCATAGTGATGAGACCATTCCCAGTGATAGTGGAATTGGAACAGATAATAACAGCACATCAGACAGGGCAGAGAAATTTTGTGGACAGAAAAAGAGGAGGCATTCTTTTGAGCATGTTTCTCTGATTCCCCCTGAAACTTCTACCGTCTTAAGTGGTCTTAAAGAAAAACATAAACACAAATGTAAGCGCAGAAATCATGATTATCTAAGCTACGACAAGATAAAACGACAGAAACGAAAACGGAAAAAGAAATACCCCCAACTTCGAAATAGACAGGATCCAGACTTTATTGCAGAGTTGGAGGATCTAATAAGTCGTCTAAGTGAAATTCGAATCACCCACCGGAGTCATCATTTTATCCCCCGAGACCTTTTGCCTACTATCTTCCGAATCAACTTCAACAGTTTCTATACACATCCTTCGTTTCCCTTGGACCCTTTGCACTACATTCGAAAACCTGACCTAAAAAAGAAAAGAGGGAGGCCCCCAAAGATGAGGGAGGCAATGGCTGAGATGCCTTTCATGCACAGCCTTAGTTTTCCTCTTTCTAGTACTGGCTTCTATCCCTCTTACGGCATGCCTTATTCTCCCTCACCCCTCACAGCTGCTCCTATAGGGTTAGGTTACTATGGGAGGTATCCTCCCACTCTCTATCCACCCCCTCCATCTCCTTCTTTCACCACTCCACTTCCACCCCCTTCCTATATGCATGCTGGTCATTTACTTCTGAATCCTACCAAATACCATAAGAAAAAACATAAGCTACTTCGACAGGAGGCCTTCCTTACAACTAGTAGGACTCCCCTCCTTTCCATGAGTACATATCCCAGTGTTCCTCCCGAGATGGCTTATGGTTGGATGGTTGAGCACAAACACAGACATCGGCACAAACACAGGGAACACCGATCTGAACAACCCCAGGTTTCCATGGACACTGGTTCTTCCCGATCCGTCTTGGAGTCACTGAAGCGCTATCGCTTCGGAAAGGACGCTGTTGGAGAGCGATACAAGCATAAAGAAAAGCATCGGTGTCATATGTCCTGCCCTCATCTTTCTCCTTCTAAAAGTTTGATCAACAGAGAAGAACAGTGGGTCCACCGAGAACCTACAGAAGCTAGTTCCCTGGCCTTGGGATTGCAGACACCTTTGCAGATTGACTGTTCAGAAAGTTCTCCAAGTTTATCCCTTGGAGGTTTTACTCCCAACTCTGAGCCAGCCAGCAGTGATGAACATACAAACCTTTTCACGAGTGCAATAGGCAGCTGCAGAGTTTCAAACCCTCACTCCAGTGGCCGGAAGAGATTAACTGAAAGCCCTGGACTCTTTTCCACACAGGACACTACACTCAGTCGGCCTCTCAGAAAGGAGCCACTGCCTTCCAGTGAAAGGGCAGTGCAGTCTTTAACAGGTAAGAGGGCTATTTTGTTGGCTGTTGTTTTTGTTAGGGTAGATAATAGATTATTTCCCCACCCATGTAATTGAGTTTTTAACTATAATTTTGTCAAAGCTCTTTTCCTTAGATTTAGAAAATAAAATAGGAGTGTCTTTAATTAATCTCATGTGTTTAGAAGAGATATCATTGTCAAAACAGCAGTAAAAAAATGCAACTTTGTAAAGTCAGAAAATTCTTACCTGAAGTCTTACAGTGTCTTACAATTTCTTTCATGAGACATGGCTCACAGATATCAGTAGTACAGACCCCAATAATTACAAATTCCTCTGTGTTACAGGGAAGATATTAAACTGTGCTTCTAAGTAAATATCGAAGCATTGAATATTTTCAAAGTTAACATTAATATTCAGAGAGACTTCATTTGTGGAACACCCTTAAGCATTTTCATAAAGAAATGATTTGATTAAATTAAAAAGAGAAGCAGGTGTCTGAATAATGAATTGATGAATTTTCTGATTTTCATTATTCAGAAACTTGAAAAATAAAAACAATATAAAGAGGGAGAAACTTTGATTGGATTATTTAGTGGCTTTGTAAATGATTGTTTAGTCATAAGTTACTGATTTTGAGGTATTTGCCAGACAGAACTTTGTGTGCCATTATTATATAATAGGGAATAAGGCACACAGTTTTGTTGTTTCATGCAAATTTCAGTGGAGGAGATGGGTACTTTTTTTGAAAGTCAGTTTGTCATTAAAATTGTGATAAAGGGTTCTCTAAAGATCTCTGAGCATCCAAAAAGGGGACCGGGCTCAGAGAAGACTTTCCTAAAAAAGCAGAACTGAAGGATGAGCACCCATTATCTGGGTAAAAAGTATTCTATTTTTTGACTCATTCATTGAATTTCAGAAACATCAGTATTTTAGTCACTGGAACACAGTAGAGAGGAAAAACCTGATACCTGACCTCATTAATTTTCAGCTTACTGAAGGGAGACAAACTGCAGAATGATAATCTAATAAATAAAAGCACAATTAAAAAGAATCCACTAAACTTTATAATCAATAATAGAGGGACGAGAATCCGTGGTGAAGAATGTGTTTGAATATCCAAAACAAGGAAATTAGCCAAACTGAAAAAAAAAAGAAAAAAGGCCTAATTGTGGTAGGAGAGTAACTACAAAGGAGAAAATGTTGAGAGATGTTAAGGATTATGGGTTTTATACTTAGCGCAAAACTAGAGAAGTATTGACAGTGGATTTGCACTTTTCAAAGATAATTTTTGCTCCTGTGTGAATCAGGGAGAATAAAAATAAGTGTAAGGAAACTTAGTAGGGAGTTATTTAGAGGATAGTGGTTAAAATAAGGTGGTAGCAGGTTTCTGTATTAACATTTGGGAGATTGGTGGATACATACACTGAGAGTAAGCTGGAAGAGAAGCAATTTTAGGGGAGAGCTCAGATTTCTTCATAAAACATGGATAACTTAAGTACTTACTGAGTGTCTCAATGGAAGTGGTGCAGCAGACTTGTATATCCAAATCTGGAACTCAGTACAAAAGATTAGTGGGATATGAGCATTTTATTGCAACTCTTTTTTTTTTAAGAGCTAAATATTGAATCATCACAGTTTGTTTACTGTTATGTATATTAATTATTTTATATGGATAATCTTTGCATCATTGATTAGGACACAAAGGATAAAGGCCTACAGGAAAGTGGGTAAGACCATTGTTTCCACATTATTATTTTGTTTTTTCTATACCTGGGGTAAGGGGGGAGATGAAGGGAGAAGCCCCACCCATCCCAGGTCCCTGATGTGAGGCATACTCCAAGGCTCCTGCTCAAGTGGTTTTGATAGGTCAGCAGTTCTAAATTGCTGCCATTCATGCCATTCCAAGCATGATGAAATCTCTCCAGACTCCACTGGCTGACACAGTTCAACTTAGAGTCGTAGTTTGTCCACATTTTCACTGCCAACACATGGCTGGGGTATTTGATTGATTTGTTCTGTCCTCCGTCCTCTGTTGTGGTGCCAGATATCCAGTGCAGGTTCTGATGGACTGCCGTATCCTCCATGTGCACCTAGATATGCTGTCCACTACTCAGTTAGCCTCTGAGGAAGCTCAGCTTTAATACTTGCACTCCATGGTCGGACCATGGAACCTGCACTTCTCTTCGTGGTTGGGGTTCTGTGATCACCGGTTCAGATGGAGGAATCCCCAAGGAAACTTTGTCTGAGGTGATCCCAGACCTGATTCTTGTGTGTGCCTGCCAGTACAGGTTCCAGCACAATCTATCGCCCCAATCAGCTTATTCCTAAACTGGTATTTGCAATTGCTGGGTCAGTTCTGTTTCCAGTCCTGTCTTCCACACGAACCAATGTGTGTTGCAGTCCAGCCTGATTCTGCCCAGCACACTCTCAACCCTTACACAAACTAGAGGGAGCTGAAGCCTAGTTGAAGTGACCTGCAGTAAGCCCCACCAGACCCGCCCCGTTTCCTGGTTCCCATGCTTGCCAGTATGTATGGCAGACTTCTCCAGTCTGTCCCACATCCCATTCAGCTTTCATACATGTCAATGAGCAGTGAAGCCTAGTTCAACCTAACCATCCCCCATCCAGCCCACACACATGCTGGCAGGTGCCGTTCTGTCTAGACACCCCTGCCCCTTTCCTGCTTTTCATGCTGTCCGGTGGGAATGGTAACCCAAGAGGGAGGTGCCCACTATTTCCTTACTGGGCCGCTCCCACTCCTGGAACATGCACTCTTCAGGTGGTTCTGCCTTTTAACTTGTTAGAATTAGCCCCCATTGCCAGACTTTGCCAGCTAATGCTGCGGCAAAGCCCAACCAATCCTCACCCAATCTGATTTATGCTTGCACCAGTAGGCACATTAGCCGAGCGTGGCTTTTCCCTGATCTAGTCCACATAAGGCCCACAGGTGTTGTAGCCCTGCCTGGTCTGGTGTTCTCCCATCCCAACTCATGCTTCCCTGTGGGAATGGAGGTTCAGCATGGGAGCCCTCCACATTCCACCGACTGGCTATGCCCCCTCCCACCCTGGTTCTCATGTGTGCTGTTTGGGCACTTTGGCCCAGTCTGGCATGGCCCCCGCCTCACCTCAGCATTTGCCAGTGGGTGCTATAGCCTGGCCCGGCCCACCCCCAATTCCAGCTGATGCTGGTGAGGGTTACAGCCTATTCCAGCCCAGCAGGCACCCAGTCCCTGCTATAATTTGTACTGGTGTGTGTTGTGATTGAACCTGGCCTATCCCACACTCTGTACTGGTGCTCATATTCACCAGTGGGTGACGTGAACTGGTTCAGCCTGGTCTGCCCCCGACCTATGCCATATTTATGCCAATGGATACCTTTCCCTAGCCTGGTCTGAGCTGCTCCCTGTTGTAGTTCTTGCGCTCACCTGCAAGGACTGTGTCCTAACAGAGGAGTTTCCCAAGCTCCTCCATTAGAACCTCTCCCAATGCCAGATCTTGCACCCATCGGTAGATCTGTGGGCCAGCCCTACTTAGTCTATCTCCTGTCCTGGCAGGAACAGTGTCCATTCCTGACCAGCCTTCTACCCATTCCAGTTCTTACTGTTGGATGTTTCAGCCCAGCCAAGTCTCGTCCATACCCAGACACGGCTCACACATGGCTCAGTAGGGGCAGAGACCTAGCCTAGTCCATCCTACATCTACCCTGGTGCTCCAGAGCACAAGATGGTGTTGAAGTTTAGCCCATCTTAGTGTGCCCAATCCCAGTCCACACTTGTGCCAAGGGATGCTGCAGCCATATTCAGACCAGAATGCAGCTCCCACTCTGGTGCCCGCCCTCACCAGTGGAAACTCCAACCCAGCCAGGATGTCCTCTTATTTCCCCATCCAGGCCTGCTCCTAGCTATCTAGCCATAGATCGTGTGTATGCCAGTGGTTGCTCTGAGCCATCTTGTCATAACCCCTCACCTGTCTTGGCCTTTGCCTTCAATGCTGTAGCTTATCATCCCTGGTTCATGCAGACCAGTAGGTAGGTGTAAGAGCCTAGCTTGGCATGACCTGTGCTCCATCCTGATTTTTGTTCATGTTCTGAGCTAAGGTTTGCTCGGCCCTGCCCAGTCAGCCCCCTTCCTTAACCATAATGTGGTTACACATTAGCCAGCCATTGGAGCTACTTTGCCCAGCTCGCCTGATCCCAGACCTGGACCATGTGATCATCAGTGAGAGATGTCACCCACTAGGGCAG
Source organism: Ochotona princeps (assembly GCF_030435755.1). Lineage (NCBI taxonomy): Eukaryota > Metazoa > Chordata > Mammalia > Lagomorpha > Ochotonidae > Ochotona > Ochotona princeps. The sequence continues at coordinate 109,429,321 of NC_080833.1, read as the reverse complement.
TTTCCCCAGTTCCCCCACTTGACTCATTCCCAGACCCAGACCTCATACATGTGAGTGGGTGTTAGGCCAGTGCCCGGTATAGTCTGTCCTTCCGTTTTCATCTTGCATGAGCTGGTGAACTTTGCAGCCCGGCCCACCCCACACCCTGTTTTAGGATGCCCAATTGGGTGCTGCTGACTTGATTTGCCCAATCTGTTGTTGGTTCCTTTACTCGTGAGTGATGGCAGGTTCCATGGTCACACCTGGCTTAGTCCATCACCACCCCAACTCTTGAGTTAACCAGAGGGAGTAGTATTTCCACAGGGTTTGGACACACATTCCCCACAGAATCCACCTGTGGACATGGTTCTCTTGTGTGCTGTTTAGTGTCATGTCCCTCCCTTTTGTGACCCGTCCTCTGATCCATCTTTCTATCAGGTACTAGGATCTAGCCCATCCATAGCTCTTGCATAGACTGGTGTGTTGTGGTCAACAATGTTCAGTGATAACAAGTTCTACACAGGAATAATAAGTTGGCTGGTGTATCAGTCTGACCCATATATATCATTTGGTCTCTCCTAAACCACCAGGTCTCAGTACCCTCGCTTACCTTCAAGGAAAAGTTACCCTGTCGTTGGGAGTCCATCAGGATTGATTCCTCACCTGCATGCATAGTGGCCTCAACATGGAGGTACCTAGGCAGCAATTCCACACCAGCAAGATCCCAGAGCTCGCTGCCAGGCGGCCAGCAGGCAGAGCCTAGGCCCACCTTATTCCCCAGAGATTCCCTCCCAGTGTGCTCACCAGGAAGGGAGAAGCCTCTTGAGCCCAGGTAAGCCTGGACCCAGCTCACCGTGTGGTCGAGGTGACTGTAGCCAAAAACCCAAGCATGGAGTCCAGGCCAGTACTGTAGCAGCATAGTTAAGGCTCCAGACTGTGGTGCTAGTGTTTACTACAACTCTTGAAAATCTTTGGTTTAGCTATGGTAGTCTATACAACAAAAAGGAATCTTGATTAAAATAGAGTTTTTAGCAGACTCTCAAAACCAATGCAACTTTATAACTGAAGTACCAAGACAAATAATAATAATAGGACTTATTAATAATTAAAATAATAACATTAAACTGCTTAAGGAAATAAAAATAGATGTTAACTTTTTAGGAAAAGATGAAGGTAGTTTGTTAGGGTTTTTAAAGTGGATTGAAGTTGTTCAGTTACAAATATGAAAAATACCATTGGCAGGGAGATGTAGTGATGCAGAGGTGGTGGTTTCTACTTGATTGTTCTTTTTGTATAAAGATTAGAGGAAGCACACAGTAATTATGTGCAAGGAGGCTGGCCAGTTGCAGTCATGAGAAAGAATGTAGTAGGAATGGGCATTGGAAGAGAATTGTAGTGCTCCACAACTTTCTGCATTTACTATTTATGTTTTCTACGTTCAGCTGCTACGTTGGTGCTGCCATTTATGTGCTTTGCAGAATCATATATGAGTCAACGTAACTTCCATTCTGGCAGCAGTCTGTTTATCAGTAATATGTAAATTATTTCCCTATATAAAAATACAGTAAGACATACCATTTAAAAATAAAAAGATTGCTTTATTTATTTGGAAAACAGTTACAGGGATAGAGTGAGAAAGAATGAACTTTCATCTGCTAGGTCATTCCCCAGATGGCTGCAACACCTGAAGCAAGCACAACTCAAACCTGTGTGGGATGCCAGCATCGCCAGCCAAGGCAGCACCAGCCCCTAGTGTATACATTTATGAATTTTACATAGTCAAATGGCAATTTCTGCTAGGGAGAACATAGAGGGGGCAGTGAATGAGGGAAGGATTCTTGAATATTTCTGATTCTCTGCAGTATTAAAAGTAATGGTTAGGAGCTAGTGTTGTAGGGTTAGGAGATAAAACCACTGCATGAGATGCCAGTGTCCCATCTTGGAAGCAGTTTGAATCCTTGCAGCTCTACTTCTGGTCTTGCTCCCTGCCTGGGAAAATAGCCTTGGAAAATCAGCAGAACATGACCCAAGAGTTTGGCCCCTGTTCCTACTGGGAGACTTGGATGAAGCTCTTGCCTCTTGATTTTAGCCCAGCCCATCTCTCACCGTGGATGGCCAACTGGAGAGTGAACAACTCCCTCTCTGTGCAATTCTGACTTTGAAATAGATAAATATAGTATAAAAGGCCCAACCTTTGGAAAGACTACCACATGTTGCCTCCAGCTACATGCTGGCAGTTGGCCATCCTCTACCTCTTTAATAATAAATTTAGTTTGGCTGTTAAAATATTGGTTAAAAAAATGGTCAGCCTTTGCTTCATTTGTAATTCTTTATGAGAGCAACCAGGTACTGGGAGGTCATGAGTTGGAGTGGGAGAGGGACAGAAGCACAGGGCCTAGAGAGAGAGCCCCTGCTTATCGTGGGTCTTTAAAAGGACTTGAGTCAGGAGTGGTTACACAACAAAATGACACCACCCCCTCAGGATTGAGGTGATGGTAGATGAGCTTCACCTGACTCACAGGTGGGCCGATAAGACCACATAAGTGTGGCAGGCATGGCCTCCAAGCTCATAGTCTTGTTGCTGCCTAAGACTACAGTACTCTTTGTGGAATCTGGATATACTGTCTTCGCATATATAACTGTTTTCACTTACCTAGAAACTAGTAAACCTCAGTGACTAGTCTGTGTGTGTTCATTTAACATGGATGTGGTTGATTAGATCTTCAGCTGTGTGCTGGAGTGTTCTGTCTACAGCCCCCATTCAAAGTTTCAAATTTACAGCCATATAGTTGATCTTACTACTGAGGAGGGCCATCCTGATGTTCTCAGTGCTCTTTGACACCTCTTTGAAACAAATTCAGGAAATTCCAAGGTTTTAAAACAATGAAAGGCCAACTTTTTTTGTATCACTAGTCTGAATTCTTCTTTTAATTTATGTATACCTTTAAATCTCCCCATCTTCACAACTGTCTTTTGGTAAGTGGATAGGGATGTGAGTTTGTAAGTAGAGTTTGATATAAGGATAGTGGAACAAATTTGGCTGTCCTCTTCAATGAAGCCAGTTGAGAAAAGATTTTTAGTTAGAAAAGAGTACTGCATGAAATTTTTAAAAAAAGAAGAGAGTACTGTATGAAACTCCTGTCTCCTAATTTAATCACTCTGAAAGTATAATTTTGATTCATTCAGGTTGCGATACAGCAGTTGACATACTTTGAGGCTAATGTGATGCATGGAGACCAAGTGTTCAGTAAAAATGTACTGTGGTCATTTTATACATTTTTCATGTGCCAGATGAAATTAGCTATTTCCACCCCTGTCCAAAGAATAATATCCATTTATTTGATCATAACATTTAATTCCAATGTTCAGGAGTTACTAATGTATGTACAGCAGGTTAGGTTAATTATACCACATCTTCACCTCCTTCAGTTAACAAATAGTCCACAAACACACCTGTTATCAAGAATGACACTGCTGGGCCCGGCGGCGTGGCCTGGCGGCTAAAGTCCTCGCCTTGAAGGCCCCGGGATCCCATATGGGCGCCGGTTCTAGTCCCGGCGGCTCCACTTCCCATCCAGCTCCCTGCTTGTGGCCTGGGCCCAAAGCTTTGGGACCCTGCACCCGCGTGGGGGACCTGGAGGAGGTTCCTGGTTCCCGGCATCGGTTTGGCGCGTGCTGGCCCGTTGCGGCTCGCTTGGGGAGTGAAACATCGGATGGAGGATCTTCCTCTCTGTCTCTCCTCCTCTCTGTATATCTGGCTTTTCAGTTTAGTACATGAATTAGAGCATCTCCTATGGTTAGGGTCAGATCCTTTTTAATCAGAGTGAAGGATTCTTTTTGTAGTTAACTTTGTGGTATGCAAAGCCTCCCCACAGAGAAGCTATCCAACTGGCCACTCTTTACCCATCAGTAACAGCCCAATGACCAATTTCTTTCAGGTCAGATTGCTGTTTGGTGGCTAAAGATGCCCTTTCAACAAAAATTCCTATAATAGATAGCTGTCTATACATTTTTAGGAAATTTGGAGAAAAGATTGGGCATAATATAATCTGTTAAGATCAGACTGGTAACGTCCCCATGTTTTGCAATATCTGAGTGGGGAACAGAGTCTCGGGAGTATGTTCAAATTTGTTTACCCAGGTGGCAGGATTACTGTGTCTGCAATGGTGAGAGAGCAACCCCAACAGACTGTCGTAGCAGTTTGATATACTGCAAGAGAAAGGTTAGACTTAAGATAGCTGAACTTGGGCCCGGCAGCATGGTCTAGCAGCTTAAGTCCTCTCCTTGAACACGTCGGGGAACCCATATGGGCACCAGTTCTAATCCCGGCAGCTCCACTTCCCATCCAGCTCCCTGCTTGTGGCCTGGGAAGGCAGTCGAGGACAGCCCAAAGCTTTGGGACCCTGCATCCATGTGGGAGACCTGGAGGAAGTTCCTGGCTCCTGGCTCTGGATCGGCACAGCACCGGCCGTTGCACTCACTTGGGGAGTGAATCATTGGATGGAGGATCTTCCTCTCTGTCTCTCCTCCTCTGTGTATATCTGACTTTGTAATAAAAATAAATAGATTCTTTAAAAAAAGATAGCTGAACTTATTTTATTTTTATTTATTTATGTGAAAGTTGGTTATAGAAAGATATTCCATCTATTGGTTTACTCACTCCCCTGTTAGCTGCAGTGGCCAGGGCTGAAACTGGACTTAAGCCAAGAGCTTTATCTGGGTGTCCAATGTAGGTAATAGGGTCCCAGACACTTTGGCCATCTTGTAACTTCCTAAGCCATTAAAAGGTAACTGGATCATGTCTGGAGCATCTGGGACATAAACTGGTGACCGTATGAGAAACTGTCATCACAGACCGCAGTTCTACCCGATGTGTCGCAATGCTGGCCCCTATACTTGAACTTCTAGACTTTTAAAATATATTTTTTATTTTGGATCATATTTACATAGTTGAAGTCAGGATACATGTCCATGTGGACCACTGATCTGGCTGGGAAGGATTGAGGCATGGGGGAGGGTCAATGAGACAACTGCCTTCAATTTTTTTTTTTTTTTTAGTATCTAAGAGAGATGGGGAGTGGCCACCCGATGTCATTTCTGGATCCTTAATGTGGAGCATGTTTCGTGGGTATTGATTGGGGTTTTTACTCTAACAGGCTAGTTGTGGGGAGATCCCCAAAGAACTTCCCCTGAGGTGATGCCAGAGCTGACTCCTGTGTGTGCTAGCCAGCATGACAACCAGCCCAGTCCATCACCCGCATCAGCCTACACACCCAGACTGTTGGTTGCAGTCACCTGAGCAGTTCTGTCCCCAGCCCCATCTAATACCCAAACCAGCAGATGATGCAGCCCAACCTAACTGCCCACTGCACACTCAGCCCTCACGCACACCAGTGGGAATTGCAGCCCAGTGAGAGTAACCCCAGATAACCCCCTCCAGGTGCACCCCCAGCCCCAGTTCCTGTTCATTTGCCAGCAGGTGCAGCAGACTGGTCTGCTCTGTCCCTTAACCTGTTTGGCTTTGTACACACTAGTGGGTGGTACAGCCCAACTAACCACTACCAACTCTGCTATCCAGCCAGTGAATGCCATTGCCTGCCCAACCAGGCCTTCCCCTGGCCCTGACTCTCAAGCTCACCAATGGGAGCTGCCACCCATCAGAGGGTTGCCCACACTTTCCCAACTAGGTACACTCACAGCCTTGGATCTTGTACTTTCCAGGAGGTTCTTTGGTCTAGCCTGACAGAACTTGCCCCCATTCCCAGCACTTCCCTGCGGATGCTACAGCAAAGCCTGACCAGCCTGCACTTACTCTGATTCATTCATGCATCAGTGGATAAGTCTCTTGGCCCAGCCTGACCAGGAGAGAGTCCCTCTCATCATCTCTTGCTCACCAGTGGGAGCAGTGACCCAACAGGAGTCCCCGTAGCTTCCCTACATAACTGACTCCCACCGAGCAGTCTTGTATGTGCCTGGTCTGCCCCCAGTCCCAGCAGAGTAGTTCTTGCAGCTCCCTCTACCTGACCCACCACTCCCCCTTCGTCTTACGTTGTTGGTGCATGCTGCAGCCCAATCTGGCATGTCCTGGCTTACCTCAGCATTCACAGGCAAGTGTTGCAGTCTGGCTCTGCCTAGCCTACCCTCAGTTCCAGTTCATGCTGGTGGGTGCTGTATCCTAGACCTGCCATCCCCCGTTTCCATCTAATGTGAACTGGCTTGTGTAGTCCAATCCAGCCTGTTAATACCCCATTCCTGTTTTCACATCACATCTGCCAGTGGGTGCTCTGAACTGCCGCAACCCAGCCAGCCCCAGACCTAAGCCGGTGAGCATTGTAACTTGGCCTAGTCTGGGCTGCTCTCCACCTCAGTTCTTGCATTCACCATCAGGACTGTTTCCTAACAGAGGAGTTTCCCAAGCTGCTCTGTCTGGCCGCCTGCCAGTCGCAGATCTCACACACACCACTAGGCTCTTGGCCCAGCCTGAGTTGGTCTACTTTATTTCCCGGCGTTTACCAGCAGATACAGTGGGCCTGAGTGGCTCACATCCATTCTAGCTCATTCTAGCAGCCCAGCCCCACATGACCCACTCCCAAAACTGGCTCTCACATGGTTTAGCAGGTGCAGAGATGTAACCCAGACTGTCCTGCACCCATTCCCAACCCCGCAGATGCTGGAGTATAGCCCAGTCTAGCATACCCCAGACCCAGTGCACACCCACGCGAAGGGATGCTGCAGTGATGTCCAGACCAGTTCACTGCCCCTATTCCAGTCCTCACACTTCCCAGTGAGAACTGCAGTTCAGTTAGATAATTGTACCTCTATCTCCCTGGCATGGCCCACACCCTATCTTGGCTCTCACTCGTCAGTGTGTGCCTCAGCTTGGCCTGGTCTAGCCCACACCCAGGCTCAACTCTTACTCACCAGTGGTTGCTACAGCCCACTAAGGAAGTTTCCCCATCAGGCCTACTCCGAGACCCAGATCTCATGCTTCCACACTTGTCTAAGCTGTTACTGTGTGGTTGTTATTGTGATTCCCTTACTTGAGGGGGAACACAGGATGCAAGAAGAGACCCTGCATTTAAGAAACATAACTGGGGTTGTACAGGAATACAGAGTTTATAAGAATTAAGCACTATCGGGTGAGTGCAACTCACAACCTCATTTATCATTCTATCCTGCACAAATTTATATTCCTCATTCCTTTGCAGGAAGAAAGAGCAAGTTAAAAGGAGATTGGAAAGGCCTTATAAACCGCTACTAGAGGAATTTTGAATTATGGGTACAGTTTCTGTATGTCTCTGGGCTAAATGGGGTATTATCTTTTATAATGATATGATACAGACTCTCTGAGTCTGGCTTATTTAGACAGACTCGGAAATTCTGTTGCCCTGGCAGGTTTCTTGATCTCTGAGGCTCATTGCAGACTCAGGCAAGGATGTATCTTAGAAAAAGGAACTGGTTTTCTGTCTTATCTGTAAATCAGGAGCGTGGATTTAGCTTCCATACTTCTGTTATCTAATTTGCTCTAGCTCCTGAATTGGAAGTAACACTTGCTTTTAAAGCTAGGTAAGTACAAAATAATGTTGGAAAGTGCCGCTGGGTGGTACCAAGAAACCACAGCACAGAATTAAAGAGGCAGGGGATGAGAGGATAGCAATGGTGGGAGACAGGTTTGGACAAAATTTGTGGTAAACAGCATGGAACATTGAATTGGGATGGTGGTGATCTGCAGTTCTTATAATCAGAAGCATTTATTGAAATCTAAGGGCCAGATCTAGCAGCTGAGAGAGAAGTGCTGCTGATTCCATTAATTGTTATTCATGGAGCAGTGGTTGGAAGGGGATATAATTTACGTGTCCAAAATTTTCAGCATCCTAATAACAACTTCTCTAAGGCAAAATGAATGAGAAGTCTCTTTAGGGTGTGTTGGTGTTTCCAGAGATTTTAAAATGGTGTTTCCTTGGGGCTTTGCTTTTGGTGATCCTCCCCAAAGTGACTGCAAGGGTCCTAGTGTAGGAAGGAAAGAGAAAATTTGCCCAAGCTCTTCGGGTGAGTTTGGAGACCTTTGACCATCCCTACAGAAGCAACAATGGCTTGCCAGGCAGGCAGGGTAAGAGTAGAGAAGCAGAATTCATGTAAGCCAACATGAGCAAAGACAGACATGGCCATATAACCTGAAGAAAGAAAGGGTACAAATCCTAATCGTCTCCTATACTGCTTGGATTTGTACCCTTTTATTCTCCTAGGACTGCAGCCTGATAGTGTCTAAAGCTGCTTTAATCTGTATGCCAAAGCAGGAACATCTTGATTAGATTATAACCCATAAGGAATTCAGTGACAACTGTGGACTATTAGGATATTCTAGAATATATTTCTAGAGTGTAATTTTGTGCCCCTGACAGAGTGGTGCCACTGCCTGGTGTCTGATACCCAAGGTGAGAGATTTAGGGTCCTAGGGTTCTCCACAAAGTGAGAAAAAAAAGAGGGGACTGCTTTGATGAATCAATTTCTATTACTCAGCCTTATAGCGCCAGCATTGCAAGTGCCAGTACGAGTTCTGGCTGCTGCACTTCCAATCTGGCTTGGCTAATGTGTGCAGGAAAGTAGCAGAAGATACCTCATATGCTTGGGCCACTTCAGCCATGTGGGTAACCCAGGTGAAGCTGCTGGCTTAAACTTAGCCATTGTAGCTATTTAAGGAGTGAACCAGTAGATGGAAGTTCTCTTCCCCTTTCTTGAATTTCAAATAATTATTCTTTCATTTAGGAGAAAGGAATCTTGCAGTTTGGATTTGAAATTGAAAAGCATATGTCCTACTTGCTTACAGGTCTTGGCCCACAGTGCTTGGGGCATTGTTTTGATTGGTCAGTGATGCCATATTTTGGGAGTTTCAGTATTGGCAAAGTGAACTCCAATCATTCTGATGTCTATTGCAGGTGAAGTTGAGTTTCTGAAAAATCCCTGAAGATAAAATCTAATCAGAACGCGTTCTAGGGAAATGATCCTATGAATCTTGGACTCTTGTGACCCTGTGAGACCAACTTGTCCTAATGAGATAATCCCTTGATTTAGTGATTTAATAGGTTGTTGCCTTGGAACTATCCAGCACAAAGAGGGCAGATTTTTTGCACAACTACTAAGACACCACTTGGTACCCTATGTTTCATGTTGGAATATCTGGGTTCCTGTCTAGATCCCCATCCAATTCCAGCTTCCTGCTAATATGCAGAAGCAGGTTCAGACTCAACTGTGATTCTTTGTCACCCATGTGAGACCTGAATTGAGTTCAGACTCCTGCCTTCTGTCTGGCCCACCAGTTGACTGTTAGAAGCATTTGTGTAGTGAACCCATTGATGGAAAATATCTTTTTACTTTCTCCTTCCACCATCTTTGTGCTTTACAAATAAAAACTAAAACATCATGCAGGACAAGTAAGCTTCAAGCTAAGAGGTAGAGACTAAAAAGTGGGGAGAGATTAAAGCCTACTAGTGGTTTCAGAATAAAAGGTGAGGACTTTTTAAAAAGATTTATTTATATTTCCTCCCTTTCCAAAGATACAGAAAAAAAGAATGTGGCAACAATGGCCTTACCCACTTTCCTGTAGCCCTTGACTCTGTGCCCTAATTAACCATGTAAAGATTATCAAAATATAAAAAAGAAAAAGATTTACTCATTTTTGTTGGAAAGGAAGATTTGCAGGAAGAAGGAGAGACATTGAAAAAGATCTTCTGTTCTCTGGTTCATTCCCCAAGTGGCCGCAACAGCCAGGGATAAGCCGATCAGTAGCCTCTTCGAGGTCTCCCACATGGATGCAGGGTCCCAAGGCTTTGGGCCATCCTCTACTGCTTACCCAGGCCACACGCAGAGAGCTGGATGGGAAGTGGAACAGCTAGGACATGAACCGCCATCCATGCGGGTTCCCAGTGCATGCAAGGCAAGGACTTTTTTTTTTTTTTTTTTTAAATATTCATTTATTCATTAATTAGATTGCATTACATGACACAATTTCATAGGTACTGGGATTCCCCCCCTTCACCCCAAACCCTTCCCCCATCATGAATTCCTTCACCTTGATGCATAACCACAGCTCAAGTTCCGTTGAGATTCCCTAATTAAAAGTTTACACCATACAGAGTCCAGCATCCCACTTGTCCAGTTCAAGTTCAACCGCCTCTTAGGGAGGCCCTCTCAGGTTTGTAGGCAGAGCCAGCAGAGCGTCACCTCGATCAATTAGAAGCACCAACATATCATCAGCAACAGTCCAGGTATGATGAGGCTGGTGCAGAGTCCACTGATTGACATAGTCCGTCTTAGGGTTTCCCCTTGTCCAGTTTTCCGCTGCAAGCATAAAGCTGAGGTGGTTGATTCATCTACTCCATTTTCCATCTTTTTTTGATTAATGCTTTGATTCCTCCATTTTGTTCAGGGGAATCCCCCTAAAAAAAACTTTGAGGCATTCCCAGTCCAGGCTCCTACATGTACTACTAGTAAGCACAGTGCCCGCCACCGTCCATCACTCCGATCAGCTGATGGTTTTAACCCCTGGGTTGGTTCTCTTCTGAGCCCCGACCTCTATTGGAACCAATGAGTATCGCATCTCTCCCCGGCTCTGCCCATCACACTCTTGTCCCTCACCTAAACCAGTGGGAGGAGTGCTGGTCGGGTGTTGCATTCCCTGCTAGCACAGGCCATTTCACCTTGGCATTTTGTGTTTTGTACTGTTTTTTTTTTTTTTTTTTTTTTTTTTTTTTTTTTTTTATCGCAACCAAACACGGCCAGGCCCCCACACAGTTTCAGCACTTGGGCTTGCCAGTGGATGACGTGAACCGACTCAGCCTGGTCTGCCCCAACCCGAGCCAAGTGTATTCCAGTGGGTCACATTCCAAAGCCTCTTCTGGGTTATTTACCTCCATGCTTCTTGCGTTTATTTGTAGAGTCAGTGTCCTGTCAGAGGATCTGTTCAGGTTCCTCCCTCCGACTCCTTCATGGTGTCGGGCTTCACGCATTCCAGCAGGTCCTTCGGCCAGCACCGCTCTTCAATCCATTCTGGTTCCTGCTGTTGAGAGTTTCAGCCCAGCCACGGCTCGTCCATACCCACGCGTATCTCATATATGGCTCAGATGGGGTTGAGGCCTAGCCGAGCCCGTCCAACGTCTATCCTGGTCCTCCAGAGCACCAAACTGTGCTGTGGTCTAATCCGGCATGGTGCGTCAAAGCCGAATTGATATTTGTGCCAAGGGATTACAACTGTGACCCGACCAGAACTCAGCCTCCCTCCAGTTCCTGTGCCCCTTAGTGGTAGGCTCCACGCAGCCAAGGCCTCCACCACGCTCACCAACCAGGCCTGTTGCCAGCCAGTGTTAACTATGCCAGAGGTTGCTCTGGTCAGCCCAGAGCGTCCTATAGACTGTCATGCCTCCTGCATAGACTCCACCGGCCCTTCTAAACCGTCCAATGGGGTCAGAGTGTCAGGGCATTGGTCCACGTATGCCTTACACATTCTAGCCCCGAGTATGGTTCTTGAATGCCAGTCAGTGTCACAGTAATGCCTTCTGTGACCCCTCTGCTGATCCCTCATCCTATCAGGTAATGGGGCATCCTGCTGGAAAAGCCCGGAATTTTGCCTTTTATGTGAGCTGATGTTGGCGATCGGCACTATAAAGTGACTACAGGTTCTTCAGAGGAAGATTAAATGCCTTTGAAAAGCTTAAGGACTAATACATATTCTCAGAGTACTGTGGGTTCAGCACGGAGCGTCTCATGCAGCATATCAGAGAAACCAAATTCCAGAACTTCCTGGCCGGGCGGCCAGCAGGCGAAGCCTGGCGCCAAATGGCGCACTGGCGAGAGCCTCGCACCCCATGTACCTGCGCAGGTGGTGGAAAGCTGCTTGGGCCCCCGCCTGGATCGTGCTAGCTAGCTCCACCCCCACTCCAGCCCCTGGCATGGCGGCTCAGAGGCGTTCCCAACCCGCTTCTCAGGGTCCTGGGACAACCTTCCCGCCCAGAAGGAGGCCATCAGACCAGGACCCCGGCAAATCGGAAAGCTGCCCGAGAGCCTCGCACCCCATGTACCTGCGCAGGTGGTGGAAAGCTGCTTGGGCCCCCGCCTGGATCGTGCTAGCTAGCTCCACCCCCACTCCAGCCCCTGGCATGGCGGCTCAGAGGCGTTCCCAACCCGCTTCTCAGGGTCCTGGGACAACCTTCCCGCCCAGAAGGAGGCCATCAGACCAGGACCCCGGCAAATCGGAAAGCTGCCCGAGAGCCTCGCACCCCATGTACCTGCGCAGGTGGTGGAAAGCTGCTTGGGCCCCCGCCTGGATCGTGCTAGCTAGCTCCACCCCCACTCCAGCCCCTGGCATGGCGGCTCAGAGGCGTTCCCAACCCGCTTCTCAGGGTCCTGGGACAACCTTCCCGCCCAGAAGGAGGCCATCAGACCAGGACCCCGGCAAATCGGAAAGCTGCCCGAGAGCCTCGCAGCCCATGTACCTGCGCAGGTGGTGGAAAGCTGCTTGGGCCCCCGCCTGGATCGTGCTAGCTAGCTCCACCCCCACTCCAGCCCCTGGCATGGCGGCTCAGAGGCGTTCCCAACCCGCTTCTCAGGGTCCTGGGACAACCTTCCCGCCCAGAAGGAGGCCATCAGACCAGGACCCCGGCAAATCGGAAAGCTGCCCGAGAGCCTCGCACCCCATGTACCTGCGCAGGTGGTGGAAAGCTTGGCTGTGTTAGGCTGGAATCGTGGCAGGGACCCTCGCACCCGGGCCGCATGGCGGCCCGGGGCCAAGCTGCTTGGGCCCCCGCCTGGATCGTGCTAGCTAGCTCCACCCCCACTCCAGCCCCTGGCATGGCGGCTCAGAGGCGTTCCCAACCCGCTTCTCAGGGTCCTGGGACAACCTTCCCGCCCAGAAGGAGGCCATCAGACCAGGACCCCGGCAAATCGGAAAGCTGCCCGAGAGCCTCGCACCCCATGTACCTGCGCAGGTGGTGGAAAGCTTGGCTGTGTTAGGCTGGAATCGTGGCAGGGACCCTCGCACCCGGGCCGCATGGCGGCCCGGGGCCAAGCTGCTTGGGCCCCCGCCTGGATCGTGCTAGCTAGCTCCACCCCCACTCCAGCCCCTGGCATGGCGGCTCAGAGGCGTTCCCAACCCGCTTCTCAGGGTCCTGGGACAACCTTCCCGCCCAGAAGGAGGCCATCAGACCAGGACCCCGGCAAATCGGAAAGCTGCCCGAGAGCCTCGCACCCCATGTACCTGCGCAGGTGGTGGAAAGCTTGGCTGTGTTAGGCTGGAATCGTGGCAGGGACCCTCGCACCCGGGCCGCATGGCGGCCCGGGGCCAAGCTGCTTGGGCCCCCGCCTGGATCGTGCTAGCTAGCTCCACCCCCACTCCAGCCCCTGGCATGGCGGCTCAGAGGCGTTCCCAACCCGCTTCTCAGGGTCCTGGGACAACCTTCCCGCCCAGAAGGAGGCCATCAGACCAGGACCCCGGCAAATCGGAAAGCTGCCCGAGAGCCTCGCACCCCATGTACCTGCGCAGGTGGTGGAAAGCTTGGCTGTGTTAGGCTGGAATCGTGGCAGGGACCCTCGCACCCGGGCCGCATGGCGGCCCGGGGCCAAGCTGCTTGGGCCCCCGCCTGGATCGTGCTAGCTAGCTCCACCCCCACTCCAGCCCCTGGCATGGCGGCTCAGAGGCGTTCCCAACCCGCTTCTCAGGGTCCTGGGACAACCTTCCCGCCCAGAAGGAGGCCATCAGACCAGGACCCCGGCAAATCGGAAAGCTGCCCGAGAGGCAAGGCAAGGACTTTAGCTTTAGGCTACCATACAGGGCCCAATGAAGAGTATTTCTTACAAAAAATCAGCTTTGTCGAGACTTAAAATACGGTATTGTGCTTTTGTAAATGTTAATATTCTGTGAGATCCAAGACATGGAAATGGAAAGATACACAGGATACAAATCATAAGGCCTCTTTTTTATGTCAAATACCAAGGTTTTTGCAGTTTCCCCTGTAATCAATGGGAGGCTAAGGATTTTGCTTAAGGTTAATAATTCAGAGGGTGAATGATTTGCTGATATTAAATTGACAACCATGTGAAAGATAGATTTCAGAAATGAGATCGGATTGTGGGCATACTGTTGTAGGTAAATATGATGAGTTGCTTGAACTAAGGTAGAAATAGAAACACTCAGAAGGAGCAGATAAGAAAAATAAGGAAATAGGGGAAGGATTTTCTTTTAAAACTTTATTTTTAATGATCAGTATATAGTTGAGAATGGTACATATCCATGTGGATCATTGATTAGGGTGGGAAGAGTCAAGGAATAAAGGTGGATGAGACCATTGTTTCCAATCATCTTCTTCTTCCTGTATCTGGAGAAGGGAGGAAAGAAAGGGAGAACCTGCACCAGGCATCCTAACCACATCAGTGCCCGCGGATGGTGGATGGCCACCTGATGTCATCCCAGAGTCCCTGATGTGGAGCATGCTCCGAGGATACTGTTCAGGTGGTTTTGATAGTTCTGAAATGCTATTGATTTCATTCTAAGTTCTCTTTGCTGACATAGTCCATCTTAGAGTCCACGCTTGCCTAGACACTTACTGTCAATGTTTGGCAGGGAGAGTTGTACAATTTGTTCTGCCCTCCTTCCTCTGCTATGGTATTAGATGTCCTCTGCAGGCCCCAATGAGCTGCTATAACCCCCATGTGCATCTGGACATACCGTCAATTGCACCATAGTCAGCAGCTGAGGACACCCAGTTGTGACACATGCACTCCATGGTCAGATCACAGATGCTGTGATTTTCCCTATTTTTGGAGTTCCCTATTTTTGGGTCCAATTGAGGGTGGGGAGGGGTCCCCAAAAAAACCACCAGTGGTGACTCCAGAACTGACTGCTGTGTGTGTCTGCCAGTACAGAGTCCAGCCCAGTCTTGCATGACTCACTTCACCTCGGCATTTGCCAGAGACAGCTACAGCCTAGTTTAGCCTGACCTGCCCCCAGTTCCAGCTCAGGCTCATGGGTGCTGCAGCCTAGCCCAGCCTGGACTGCAGGGGAGGACTTTTAAATGGCTCTCAGATAACTCTTTTCACCCATTGGTGAAACAGTAATGAGGTTAAGTGAAATGAGGATGTGGGAATAGCAAATTGGAAACAAAATAAAATTTTAATTTCATGTGTGTTTTGCAGATATCCAGAGTATTGATTTGTAGCACAAAAGAGAGGTTACACCTGGAAAATTTTTACATTATGGACCAGCATTGTGGCCTAATAGGTGTAGCCCCTGCCTTCAATCCAGTATGGCCACTGGTTCCAGACCTAGGTACTCCATTTTAAATGGACTCCCTGTTAATGCATCTGGGAAAGTAACAGAAGATAACCCAAATGCTTGGCCCCTGCAACAACATGGTTGAACTGACTGGCTCCTGGCTTAAAATTGGCTCAGTCCTGGCCATTACAATCATTTGGGAAGTAAACCAGTGAGTGGATGGAAGATCTGTCTCCCTCTAAGTAACTCTACATTTCAAATGAATAAATATTTCTTAAAGAGTACTAAGTTTTTTACACAAACGATTATAGCAACAATGAAAAAAAGATGCTATTATTTAGGGTACACATGGTGGATTTCGTCAGGAAATTTAAAATCCAGTGGTGTCACGTGTTACATTAGTTTGATAAAATCTGAAAGTGAACATTTCCTTTGGTGGTTTTCTTTTTTTCAATCTGGGAGCAGTTTGAATAGTGGCAGATAATTATTATTACTGTAAAGTGATTATTATTACTGTAAAGTGAGATATACAGAGAAAAGGAAGGAAAGACAGGAAGATCTTCCAACCACTGATTCCCAAGGTAGCCACAATGACCAGAGTTGAGCCGATCCAAAGCCTGGAGCTTCTTCCAAGTCTCCTTCATGAGTATAGCTTCCCAAGGCTTTGGACCTCAATTGTTTTCCCAGGCTACAAGCAGGGAGCTGGATGGGAAGGAGGGTTTCCAGTGCACAAACTGGCACCCATATGGGATCCATGCACATGCAAGGTGAAGACTTTAGCCACTAAACTACCGCATCAGGGCTGCCAGTTTTAATCAGCTGATTTTGAGACTCGCTGCAAGTTTCCATATTTTTCTAGAACAGATTCAGCTAGAAATATTTTCAGAGGTTCATGTCAAGCTCAAATCATATTAACATCTTTACTATTTTATTCTACTTAAGAAGAAAGATCTTCTGTCTATTAAGTCACTCCCCAAACGGCCTCAACCACTGGAACTGAGCCAAATAAAAATCAGGAGCCCAGAGCCTTCTCCAGTCTCTCATGCAGGTACAGGGTCCCAAGGCTTTGGACCATCTTCCATTGCTTTCCCAGGCCAAAAGCAGGGAGCTAGACAAGAAGTCGAGCTACTGGGTTTAGAACCAGAGCCCATATGAGATCCTAGCACATGCACGGTAAGGATTTTAGCTGCTGGGCTACTGTACCAGGCCCAGATGTTTGGTTTTGTATGTTTGAGAATTAATGGGAACGGGCCCGGCGGCGTGGCCTAGCGGCTAAAGTCCTCTCCTTGAACGCGCTAGGATCCCATATGGGCGCCGGTTCTAATCCTGGCAGCTCCATTTCCCATCCAGCTCCCTGCTTGTGGCCTGGGAAGGCAGTCGAGGACGGCCCAATGCATTGGGACACTGCACCCGTGTGGGAGACCCGGAGGAGGTTCCAGGTTCCTGGCTTCGGATCGTTACGCATCAGCCCGTGGCGGCTCACTTGGGGCGAGAATCATCGGACAGAAGATCTTCCTCTCTGTCTCTCCTCCTCTGTGTATATCTGACTGTAATAAAATGAATAAATCTTTTTGAAAAAAAAAGAAAATTAATGGGAACACAGATTATAAGTTTTTATACCTTTAACTTTTGCTTTGTTTTTTTTTATAACAATTCTGACCAGTGTATTTTTATGTTATCTACTGAAATAATTGTATTTCCAGTTCATAATTGGTTTTTTTTGTTAATGATTTTTTTCTTTAGATTTATTTTTTATTTATTTAAAAGAGTTCCTGAAATAGGAGGAAACAGAAATGGAAAGACACATCTATCCCTGATTAACTCCTCCAAATGGCCACCACAGCCAGAGTTGGCCAGACTAAAGCCAGAAACCAGGAGCTTCTTGTGGTTTCTCAATGGCTACAGGATCCCAAGGCTTTAGACCATCCTCTTCTGCTTTCCCAGGCCACAAGCAGGGAGCTGGAACGGAACTGGTGCAGCTGTGTCTTGAAACAGCGTCCATGTGCCATGCTGTTATTGTAGAGAAGGACTTAATCTGCTACACTATAATGCTGGCACGCTATTTTTTTCTTAAAATACGAAAAGAAGAGGGGCAAGAAAAGCATAACCTTTTTAAAAAAAATTTTTTTATTATTGGAAAGGCAGATTTACAGAGAGGAGAAAGAAAAGAAGGTCTGTTGTCCCATGGTTCACTCCCCAGTTGGCAGAAATGGCTGGAGATGAGCAGATCAGGAGTCAGGAGCTCTTCTGGGTCTCCCACGCGGGTGCAGGGTTCTAATGCTTTGGGCCGTCCTCGACTGCTTTCCCAGGCCACAAGCAGGGAGCTGGATGGGAAGTGGGGCAGACAGGATTAGAACCGGCGCCCATATGTGATCCCGGTGCATTCAAGGCAAGGACTTGAGCTGCTAGACTACACTATCACACCTGGCCCAAAAGCATAACTTTTTAAAAATTGATCTTGCGCCCAGCACTGTGGCGTAGCAAGCTAATTTTCTGACTGCAGTGTCAGCATTACATACCTGCATTGATTCATGTCCCAGCTGCTCTACTTATGTTCCAGCTCCCTGCTATGGGCCTGGTATAGCAGTGAAGAATGGTCTGCATCCACGTGGGAGACCAAGAGGAAGCTCTTGGCTCCTGGCTTCAGATCAGCACCAGCTGTTGCAGCCAGAGAATGGAGAATCTGTCTCTCCTCCTTTCTGAAACTCTATCTTCTGAATGAAAAAGTAAATCATTTAAAAAATAAATGAAATTTATCTCCCCAGTCTTCGTTTTATTTTTCCCATCTATAACTCTAGATTCATTTTACATTAAGTTAGTGTGATGTTAAAATGCAAAAAAAGCTATTTACTATATAACCTTAGTATATTACAAAATTGTATGTTACCTTTCATGTATTACTATATTGAAATAGCTCCTAATAGAAAAAGGCTTTTTTTATACAGATTCAAAATAAATATAAGGAGAGAAAAAAGTCTTCCATATTCTAGTTCACTTCCTAAATGGCCTCAGTGGACACGGCTGAACCAGGTTTTAGATCAGAGCCCGGAACTTAATACATGTCACCTGCACGGGTGGCAAGGGCCTAAATGCTTAAAGCATCTGCTGCTGCTTTCCCAGCCACGTTTGTAGAGAGGTGGATCAGAAGCTGGGCAGCTGGTTTTGACCCCTGTGCACCTCAGATGCTTGCCCTGCAGACCATCTCCCCCCAATTGATATTTTTACAGTTAAGACACTCAGATTTTTTGCTTCAACTATGTGCCTCAGCAATGATAAGGCGTGGAGATATCTGGTAGTCTGATAGTAAGGGAACTTCATCCCTATTTTTACCCAAAGAAAAACCGTAATCCCAGGCTAATGGAATTAAGCACACTGCACAAATTCTTCAACTAATATTCATAAATATCAAATACCTGAGATTTGCATTTGGCTTAGTGGTACATCCCATTTCAGAGGACCTAGGTTTCAGTGTCAGTTTCAGTTCCTCTTCCTGTTTTGTGTACCTTGTCATGCAGCAAGAAATGGTGTAAATAGTTGGGTCTCTGCCACTAATGTAGGAGTCTTGAATTCAGTTCCTGGTTTTATTTTAACCTACATTTGAGGAGGAAATCAGTGGATGGAAAGTTTCTTGCGTACTTGTGGCTCTATCTCTGCTCTCAAAGAGGAAAAAAACCAACTGCTGAAAACCATGACAACTACATACAATATCTACATTATCTAATATATATAATGTAGATACAGTATCTACATTAGATCCTGGGAAAGGAAAAAGACATAAGTGGAAAACATAGTAAAATCCAAAAAAATCTGGAATTTCATTGATTATATAAATATTAATTTCTTAGTTTAGATGACTATTGTATACAAGATGTTAATAACTTTAAACAATTTTTTGGGCCTGGTGTGGTGGCCTAGTGGCTAAAGTCCTCGCCTTGAATGCCCCGGGATCCCATATAGGCACCGGTTCTAATCCCAGCGGATCCACTTCCCATCCAGCTCCCTGCTTGTGGCCCGAGAAAGCAGTAGATGACAGCCCAAAGCCTTGGGACCCTGCACCTGTGAGGGAGACCTGGAGGAAGTTCCTGGCTCCTGGCTTTCGATCGGCTCAACTCTGGCCATTGTGGCCACTTTGGGAGTAAATCAGCGGATCAAAGATCCTCCTCTCTGTTTCCTCCTCTTTGTATATCTGCCTTTCCAATAAAAATAAATAAATCTTTATTTTAAAAAGTTATTCCAGAGTAACGCATTTAGATAAGAGCAGAGTACAGTATACCAGCACTGTGGTTCAATAGATTACACTTGTCTGCTTGACCCCTGGCTCCTCCACTTCCAATGCAGCTTGCTCCCTATCTCTGGGATGCAGGGGTATGGTTCCAAGTACATTGGCCCGTGTATCTATGTAGAAGACACAGATGAGACTTCAGTATGGCAGAGCCTAGGCTGTTACAGTCATATGGGGAGTAAGACAGTGCATGGATGCTGTCTTGCTCTGAATTTCAAATAAACAGGTAAATCTTTAAGGGCCCAGTGCAGTGGCCTAGTGGCTAAAGTCCTCACCTTGAATGCGCTGGAATTCCATATGGGCTCCAGTTCTAATCCTGGCAGCCCCACGTCCCATCCCATTTCTTGCTTGTGGTCTGGGAAAGCAGTCGAGGACAGCCCAAAGCCTTGGGACCCTGCACCGGGGTGGGAGACTTGGAGGAAGTTCCTGGCTCCTGACTTCAGATTGGCACAGGTTTGGAATGGCCACTTGGGGAAGTGAATCATCGGACTGAATATCTTCTTCTCTGTCTTTTCTCTGTATATCTGACTTTGCAATAAATATACATCTTTTTCTAAAAAAATAGGTAAATCTAAAAGAGTATAAGTTGTTGACTAATGCGTCACAATATGATAATGTGAAAAATCAAATTTTCCTATATGTAGTATATTCTACATATATAAATTGGGATAAAATATGCATAATTAAATACTTTGTAAATCTTGGGAGATTTAATGAGATTACAACGGTAACAGATATATTTAGCCTGTTTCAGAGTTTTCCCCTTTCAAAGATGAAGAATCAAACTGATTTTTAGGGTTAGTAGAATAACTCATAAATCATTAGACATTGTAATCATTTCACTGTTTATGTACATGTATTCATTGCCATTGTTTATCTTGTTCTATAGTAAGTATTATGGACTTAACAGTCTAAAATCAGCTTAATGCAAAAAAAATTGTAAAAATTTATTTAAAAGGCAGAGATATGTTTCCGTCTGCTGATTTATTCTCAAATATCCACCTCCCAAAAATCCCAATGTAGATGGCTTTTACAGGCGTATTAGCAGCAAGCTGGATCAGCATTGAATTCTCTCTGACTTTCAAGTAAAAGTAAATCTTTAAAAAACAAAGTGGAGCAATTATAACTAAGACCAGTGCTCATGTGATTCCAGCATTGCTGGCAGCAGCTTAACCCACTACATAACAATGGCAAGCCTTGGGTGCAAATTAAACTGTAGTGATATGATACAGGTAAATGAGTCCAAATTTCCTGATTCCACTCAGTCCTGTTAAATGTTTACTACTCACCTTGTCTCTGTCTCTTCCTTGTTAGGTAAATTTTAAAACATTAAGAGGTAGACGATATGACATTTATACTTGCATGTGAGTGATGTGCACTGTGTGTTTGATCCACTCTACGTTGATAAATGTTTGGTCCCCTAAGGATAATTGAGGACGCTAAACCATCAAAAGATGGCTGTTTGCTTTGAAAACATACTGGTAGAAACATAGTATATGGAATGTTGCTTTGTTTTGTGTTTAACCAAAACTACACATTGTTCTTAATAAACTAACTTAATACAAAATCTCTATAGTTGTTTGTAAGATACGCTCATAAGTGAAGTGTGAACATGTGGAAATGAAAACAAATTGATTGTCCTGGCTACTGCATTTCTGGGAACTTCCAAAGGAATTCTATCTCAGTGAATGATCTGATTTGACCATTGTGAGAAATAGCCTAATTAGAGGGAGAAAAACACAGACTTTATCTTAGAAATCACCAGCACTGCATGAATCGTTCTCTCTTGTGGTACATATAATTGGTGCGTCAGATAAAAGTGCATTACTTTTCTGTAAATATATTTCATACAATTAAAAACAGCTGCTAGTATCGTGGAGCTAAGTTTTATCTCATCATCCAGCTCATTCCCAGGATGTTTCCAGGCTGCTATGAGCTGTGAACCATAGCAAACGATTCAGAACTTGAATATGGATATAAAAAATTTAACAGCCTGAAAAACGTTTTTTGTATTTTCTGTTCCTTTTTGTCATTACATTAGCTGTTTTTATTTACCAACTTTACTTCAGTAGTAACACATATTTCAAATTTTTCTTAACTTACAAATAGTAAAAGAATTCTAAATTTAAAACAAAAAGAACCAAGGCGGCGTTTGCAGAGAGGGGCGCAGAAATAGGGAAGGAGAGAGAGCATATTCACTGAAGGCATTGGTTAGGTAGAACTGAAATCACTAGCCTGGGACACAATACAGGTGGCCCACATGAGTAACAGAAACAGTCACTTGAGCCATCACCACTATCTCCCAGGATCTGCATGAACAGGAAGCCGGGATAGGGATCCAGAGCCAGGAAATGAACATAGACACTTTGGTGTGGAATGTGGATATCTTAATTGCTAGGCCAAATGCTTGCTTTTGACCTTTCTTTTAAAAAATAACTAATTAGTTAGAAAGTGTGCATTCACCTACCCGTGCAGGTCAAGGTTCAGTTAGAAGCTGAGAACACATCCAGATTATTCTTGGGAATATTAAGAACTAAATTACCTAATGTTACTGTTGCCTCCCGGGATCTGTATTAGCAGGAAGCTGTCATCCGAAGCTGGAGTTACATATCAAATGCAAGTGTTTTAACATGAGGTGCTGGTATCTTAACGAATAGTTTATTGCAAAACTAAATACCCCAGTGTTTTTATTTTTCATTGAAATTTTTGTAATATACTTTAAATTTGGTGAGAAAGTATGATTTAAATATTAACTGTTTTGAGGCATTTAAAAAAAATGATTTTTTTGTTGTTGTTGGAAAAGAGAAAGATACAAAGAGAAAGATTACTTAAGAGTGTTCCCATCTAGTGGTTTCAGTTTCCAGATACCCCACAACAATACCAGATAACGGACTGAAGCAAGGAGCAGAGAATTAAATCATTCTCCCATGTAGGTGGTAGGGACCTAAACCATTTCTTAGTTACTTGGTCTTGAGTGGTGAACGTACCCAGTGTGACCAGAATGCATACTACATTAAGTTATAAATCTGATAGTGAATTTGAACTAAAGGAATTCTGGGCCCAGTGCAGTAAATTAGTGGCTAAAGTCTTTGCCTTACAAACCGTGGGATCGCATATGGGTGTTGGTTCTAATCCCAGCAGCCCCGCTTACCATCCAGCTCCTTGCTTGTGGCCTGGGAAAGCAGTTGAGGAAGGCCCAAAGTCTTGGGATCCTGCACCTGCGTGGGATACCCAGAAGAGGCTCTGGGCTCCTGGCTTTGGTTTGGCTTGGCTCCAACCATTGCTACCACTTGGGAAGTGAATCATCAGAAAAAAAAGGTCTTTCTTTCTATCTTTCCTCTCTATATTTCACTTTGCAGTAAAAATAAAAAAATAAATCTTTAAAGGAAAATTCTGTGTAGGTGTTGACAACATCATTTAAGACAGTCCTGTTCTACTCTTACATTTTTTTTGGTAATGCTTCTCCCCTAATCCCAACTGAAACTATTATCAACGGGAATATTCTCTCTTTATTCCAACATCTTTATTCATTTGACTCTGTACTTATCACATCTGCAAAAGGAGTATTCCTTTTTCATCTTATTTTTATTTTAGTTCCGCCTATGTAGAGGTCAGTCATGATCTCTTGAGACACATGAGTCTTAAAACAGCTTCCTGATCTTTGTTCACTTTTGAATATAATATAGAGATTTACACATTTATATTCCTTTATAATTCAGGTATGTTCTTTGTTGCTTTATCTATTTCTGACATTCTGACATGTTTTCATCATAGTTTTGCTGTAAAACCGTATTGCTGCTTTTTTGTGTGTTCATACAGATATTTTCCTAAACTTATCTGTAAAAGTCATCTAGTAGAGGCCAAGTAAAATAAAAAATCTGTAATCAAATCCATTTGCAAGTTCTCACTGTCCTTCATATGTCCAGGCCCATTTTTACTTCTTAATTCTCTGTATATTTTTCCAGTTTTTGAAATTCTGTTATTCAGTCTCTCTTCATACTAGTGATATACTTCTTATTTGCATGAAGGCCTTTATTTCCAGCTGAAGAAAATTTACTGTTGGTCATCCATTTACATTTAAGCTGACATCCACTTCTATTTATATATAATTTTTCCTTGTGCAGTTTCTAATTATGTTTCTGAAGCTGTCATCTGAGTGATGAGGCACCCAGTAGTGTTGCTACCTAGTACTTCCATATACTAAGGAATTCCCATTTTATTCCCTTTTTAGTTTTGAATTACTTGGTTTTTCTACTTCATACCACACCAAAGTGAGAAGTGATGGGAACTCTTATCTAAAATTGTTATCCATGTATATTCTTTGCAAAACTCAGATTTTCTTTAACTGCGATATTTACAAATCTCGTGTCCTTTGAGGAGTGGAAAGAGTCCTCATACCCCGCCATGCAAATGTGAAATAACAATTAATTAGACATGAATAAACATCACATGATTGAGTCGGTAAAGCAGTAACGCCCTAAGTAAACCACCATGAATTCGAAGAGCCAGAGCTAAATGGGGGAACAGTAAATTGTTTTGTTCCCTGCATAGAACTGAACTGGAAGCCAGACACCTTCTGGTTCTGACTCATCTGTTGGGCACATCTTGTTTTGTTATAAACTAGAACATAATCCCAGTACTGGAAGTGCTGTGATGAAAACTCAGAAGATTCACTTCAAAGCTACTGAATCATTACAGTCCACAAGTACCTGCCGGTTTTAGAGGTACCTGCCTCAGTAATACTTCTTTTTTTACTGTTTAGTTTTGATTTTAGTAGTACTTCTTAATTGGATTCATTTTATGGTTGAGATAAAAGCTTGATATAGGGTCAAATCTCTGCTCTTTTAGTTTTTATTTTAGTATCAATTGTTAACCTAAGCTTGTCACTGACAAGTTGGTTAGGGCCCAAAATTTCCATAACATACATAAGAAGACCATTTTCATCTGAAACAGTGACTAACATTTATGAAACACTTTGCAACTTATAAAATAATTTTTATATCGCACTATCTTTTTGGGATTCTGTAGGGACCCTGTAGTTTGCAGTGTTTCATTAAACCTAAGTTTGGACACATTTATTTGTCTAAGTCCTATGTAAGAGCCAGGAATTAAACCCAGGATACCTTACACCCATTATCTGTATACTTAATACTATAATACACATTACATTGTGTTTAGATTTATAGATACAAATACAAAAGTCTCCTGAAACGGACATGCTGGTACTTCCTGAGGATTACCTTGTTCTTACCTTTCATCCAACTGTATAATAGGAGTTAGCAGTATTGGTGATACTATTTACAGATTTTGTATGATTTCTGCTTTTAGGTTAATTTTAGTGTATTTTTAAGATGTATATAAAGTTGCCACTTGCACATAAGTTCAACATTTTCACGTCTTAAAAGCAGTTGCTTTACATTATTAGATAGTGTTTTTCATGTACCATCAGCCTCTTCCTGCTCTTACAAAGACTTTAAGCCTCTGTAACTGGTCATTATCAAGCCGTTGAAGATCTGACTCTTGAGGATACAGATTTATTCTCTAAATATGCAATGATAAGAACAGCTCTGTTTTTATGCACAAAGATTTCAAACATTTTTTAAATGAAAAATTAGAACCCTTCTGAGTGCAATTTTATTTCCAGCTTCCTTTTAAATCCTAAGAATAGACTGCTGGCCTCCATTACTTTCAGGAAATGAAGCATGGCTCCCAAGCTAAGTAAGCTAAGCCATCTCTCTCTCAATTGTTTCAGTTTCTCAGGAATTGCTGTACAATGCTGCCAATAATGATCTCCGGGGATCTGACCCCCCATTCCACCTCCCACTGCCTCCTCTGCAGCTCCAGATGCCACCAAAAGAAGGAGCTTTGAAGAAAGTGCCTGTACCCTCTTTTACCCTGAGGTGGGTGAGGCCAGGCAGGGTGATTCTCAGGATATACTGATGATCAAAGGTATAGTTCAAGACTTCATCAAGACTTTTTTGAAGATGACCAAGAAATTTGGGAAATGTTACCAAATAACATAGGAAATGAAGACAGAGCTCAAGAAGGGACGGCACAAATGCCACTGAAAAGTACTGTGTGATGGCGTACTTGGCCCTAAATAAATTGTTGCATCTTCCCCGCCCCCCTTCAAAGTCTAACTACATCAAGCATGTCAGGTACACTCAGTAGATGTGATTTTGTAACTGAGCGAAGACTTGATAAAAAGTGCTCTCTAATTACTCCTTTCCTGGTATATAATCTGTGATTGCCCATTCAACTGAAACGGTGATTAAGATAATTTAATAATATCTCAAGCTTATTGGCCACTGTTGTCTTCTGTCTTGGCTGTGTATATGGGTAGGCAATATATATCTCTTCAGTACATGAATGTGTTTTATATCTAAAATCTTCACTGGTGCCTGGGGCTTTTATTTCTTATATGTTTTATTGTAATATTTATTTCTTTAGTAGAAATCTTATGTAAACCACACTAGGGGATTTATTGCACTGTTGGTTTTTAAAATCCCTTTGTGTTTGATCTTCAGATTCAGCAATAAACAATATTGCTTCTTGCACATCAATTACCTCTTCATTTCAGCAGTAAAATGTGCTATCACATCAACTTCGAAAAAACTGACTTGTTCTTGAATGATATCACAGTCTTGCACCCCACCTGAGTAGTGCTTATAGTACCTTACTAAACCAATATTTGCATTGATGTGATTTAACCACTTAGTTAAAACTCGTAATCTACCATTTCCCTTGCAGAAAAGTAAATATTAGAAAATTGCCTCCATCTATTTCTTCTGTCCCTAATCCCTCTTTAGAAATTCACTTCTTTAAAGAGTTGACTCTTGTAAAGGCAGATCCTTAAAGTTACATCTTCATTTATTTTATTACTTGTATCTTCTATGACTCCAGTTATATGTAATGCTTTTTGGTTTTTTTTTTTAAGTTAAACATAAACACTAGTTCTGTAGGTTTTTTTTTTTTTTAACAAAAATGGGTAACTTTTCTGTTATAAGGAGATGAGAATCAAAACCAAGTATAATAAACTCTCAGGTGTGCTCAGTTTTGCACCATTTGCGTTTTGCTAAAAAAAAAAAAGTCTTTTGAAAGGAAATTTAATTTCTTTGTTTTCATAAGTTTAGATAAACTCATAAATATATACATATATATATATATATCCAAGCCACCTTAATTGTATGGCTTTAAATAGGATATTTTATGTTTCATAGATAAATTGGTTGATTTACCTCTTCTTCGAGAATTTGTTACAGAGTTGGATAGAACATATGAACTTAAAAGTCTGACCTTTTACTTTTCCTGTCTGATTCTCTTAAATGCTTTAATAATATCTAATTTTTTTGTGTCAGCTGTTTTTAGCTATTTGCATTGTAAGTTTGTTTGCTGACCTGTGTGGTATACTTAAAAATCAATGGATTTGATAGGAATCTTCCAAGTGATTTTATCAATAAAATATCTTTAGTAATGTTTCATACCAATAAAACAAAAACCAAATCATATATTCTTCCTTCTAGTAAAACTAGTTTTCCATTTGTTAATATAACAAGAAGAGTTATATATATAAGACTGAAATTGTGTCGGCAACATCTAATGTGGTTCTCTGTTTTCCTTGGTCAGGTTACAAACTACAAAATTTTTAAGATTATCTGCAAGAGTTATAGGGATAAAAGAGACATTGAGTGATCTTTCTTCCACTGGTTCATTCCCCAGGGGGCTACAGAAGCCAAGTTGAAACCAGGAGCTTTATCCAGGTTTCTTATGTTGGGAACAAAGAGCCCCAACATTTGGGCTATGTTCTGCTGCCTTTCCCAGGCAATAAGCAGAAAGCTGAATTGGAAATAGAGCAGCTGATAACGAAATCTCCCCGAACAGAATGCCAGTGTCATAGGTTGTGGCTTAAATTAATACACCACACAGCACTAGCCCTTCATTTTGCAGGTTACATTATTACATGGAGGCAGTAGTAGCAACTGTATATTTTGACAGCACTAAACAGTGGTTTAACATTATTTTCAGAGTTGAATTTTTCCTGTGATTTGTCTTTTGTTTTTCCAGGTTCCCAGTCAACTTCAGATAAATCCTCCCAGAGACCATCAGAAAGCACAAACTGTAGCCCTACCCGAAAGAGGTCTTCATCCGAGAGTACTTCTTCAACAGGCTAGTGCAATTTTGTGTTGTCATAATTTTTCATCTGTTATTTGTGAATGATTTATGCTATTATAAAAAACACAGAAATGGTCTTGTTATGTTAGAATCAATAATTTAAACTGAAACAGAATGAAGCAAGGTGTGTTTTGTAATGGCAGAGTATGGATTGGAGCTATTTAATAAAGATTTAGATTACATATGAAAGTATTTAGCAAAGATTTCTGAAGTAGCATCCACGAACTTTTTATTAGCAGTTTATATATTTAGTTACTTATTTCAAAGGTAGAGTTAAAGAAAGAGAAGGAAAGTTCAGAGAGATCCTACAGGGCTCAGGTACCTGGGCCATCTTGCCAGGCTTTTTGCCAGCCGTATTAGCAGAAAACCAGATTGGAAACAGAGCAGTTGAGACTGGAACTTATATTATGATGTGGAATGCTAGTGTCACAGGCAGCAGCTAAGCTCACTGTGCCTTAGTGCTAACACTTCAACTTGTCAGTTTCTAATTTTGGTGCATTTTAAGGTATGTTTAAAATAAAAATTAAAGCATATTGAAAGTGTATGCAAAAAATTTTGGTTTTATGTTCTCAATTTTCTTTTTACTAATAGTATGTGTTTATCCCTACCCCCCAGCTGCAAAAGATGATGCTTTATATAAGCTTAAAGAGTTGGATATATATTTATACATTTTTACGATTTTTTTTTTGACCCAGCACACTGGCTCAGTGGCTGAATTCTTGCCTTGCATGTACTGGGATACTATGTAGGCACCAGGTCATGTTCAGGCTGCTCCACTTCCCTGCCATCTAGCTACTTGCTTGTGGCCTGGGAGGGTAGTGGGAGATGGCCCAAGGCCTTAGGACACTGCATCTGCATGAAAGATCTGCAGAAAGCTCCTGGCTCCTCACTTCAGATTAGCTCAGTTCTGGCCATTGTGGCCAGCTGGGGAGTGAGCCAGTGATTAGAATATCTTTCTGTCTGTATCCTCTTCTCCCCATAAATCTGACTTTCCAATAAAAATAAATAAATCTTTAAAAATGTTATTTGTTTTTAGTTGAAAGGGTTACAGAGACAAAGAGATTGTCCAAGTATTGATTTGCTCTCCAAATAGCCATAATGGCCAGAGTTGGACAGGTTGGAAACCACGAACCAGGAACTTCTTCTGAATCTGTCATCTGGGTGCCAGGCCCAAGACCCACTCACCATGGTTTTCCCAAACTATTATCATGGATCTTAATTGGAAATGGAGCAGCCAGGACTCAGACTGGCACTCATAGGTGCTACCAGTACCACAAGCAGAGAGGACTAGCTGCCATGCCTCCTCACTGGCTCCTGAGAACATTTATTAATGTTATTAGAAGGTATGAGGAGTAAAAGCAATATGTGACCAGGAGAAATAGTCAAGAAACTAAATGAGAGAGCCAGTATAGTTAAGACAGTTTTTGAAGGTGAGGTTGGGAAAGTTGGTGGTGATGAATAGTCTTAAACATAAGCAAGAAGTTCTGGAAGCTCTAAGCAGAGAAGTGGCCTATCTCTTAAGTTTCCCTCTCCTTGTCTGTGATTAGGAGATCCCATATGACTCATAGAATTTTTATTGATTCAAGACCTCAGTGTCAGATTGTATTTGTTGAATTTATGTAGTGATTATCTTCAGGATTTTGGAAGCTCTTTATGAGTACGTTCATACCAAAGGTAAAATGGAATTCAAACGTCAGTGATAGTTCTGCCTCTTGTGCTGCTTTGTTTTTATACCACCCTTAAGGAGACTTCTGAACTCTTTAATAATCCGTGACAGTTTTCACAGTGTCCACCTAGATCCAAGTTAAGAAACTTACAGTGTGGGTCAGTTGCACTCCAAAAAAGTCTGCTTTTTATAGAGGGCTTGGATTGTTTCTCAGCCTGATCAACCCCACCCACTGAATTATTCTCCCCATTCCTACCCTCTCATTCTTTCTCAACCAACCAGCTTACAGAGAGGAAGGCCTGCCAAGTTGGAAAAGTCCACACCCACACAAAGCCCACACAAACCAGCTTTCCCCAGCCTAACACCATCCTCTCACAGTCCCTAACTGCTTTGTCTAACTAAGCCTCAGCTCCTAAGGCGTGTAGCACTCTTGCCATGTGTGCTGCATGTATGTACTCTGGGAACGAGAGTCACCTCTCAGGTTTATTCTCTAAATCTGTTCTGAGTGTGAGTATGTGTCTGATTTCTTTGTCCTGCTCTTTTCCTTATACCATGCACTTGGGCCATCCTTGCTGTTGTGCCAGACACATCTTCAGGGAGCTGGATAGGAGCAGAAAAACTAGCACTTCCAGTGTTACTAAGATAAAGAACACAGGTGTCACAGGCATCAGACAATCCTGCGGCGCTAGCATGCTGGCCCTTGCTTCTTTCACTTAGCTTAACAACTTCATATTCCATCCATATTGCTGGAAATGAGAAGATTTCATCCTCTTTATTGATACATACTATTCCATCAATTGATGAACAATTAGGTTGATTTAAGTTCTTGGTTATTGTGAATGGTGCTGCAATAAATAAGGGAGTACAGACATCTCTTCAAAAGATTGAGTTCATTTCTGTTAGATGAAATTTGCCAGATCATTCGGAAGTTCTGTTTTTAGTTTTCATAGGAACTTCTTTCTGTTCTTCACGATGACTACTCACTCACTTTCTCACCAACGGTGTGCAGGGCTCTCTTTCTTCACCTCCTTGTCAGCGTTTTGATATCTCACTAGAGTGTGATGCCTTGATCTGCATTTCCCTGATTATTAGTGATGTGTAGAACATTTTTCATGTACTTTTTAGCCTGATGTGTATTTTATATTTTTCTTCACAAAATGTCTGTTTACATGTGCTACCAGTTTTTACATTAGTTTATTTGGAGGGGTCTTTCTTTTTGAATTGTTTGATTTCTTTATATATTCTAGTTATTATCTATATTCCGGTCAGATTATCACATTGAAGCTGTTTTTCTACATTGTGGAGGTTGTTTATTCTGTTATTTTCTTTGTTGTGAAGATGCTCTTTAGTTTGATAAGTCAAATTTGTCTTATTTTTGCCTGTGCTTTAGGGATTCTTAGTCGTTCCAGTGTCCTGAAATCTTTTACCTATTTTTTTCTCCAACTTTCAAGTGTTAAAGATTTTTAGTATTTTTTAGTAAACAGGTACTCTGTTTCTTTAATGTGATAATCAAAGAAAAATTCAGTATAATTTATAGATGAATTTTAAAAATCTAGTGATACTCTTACTCTCCTTGCCCCCTTTTCTTTCTTAATTATTGAGATAACAGTTTTAATTCACATTGCTTTCAACGGCTTCATGCTGCATTAAGCAAAAAATTCAAATGAAGAGATCCTAGTTCAGCAGGAGTATAGGCAAGTGCTATAAACAGTTACCAAAAGGAAAGGTGACCATTTCACCAATTTTACTGAGTTTGAATAATTGTGTATATGGTGAGAGATAGAAGTCTACTTTCAGGCTTCTGCATATAGATAACTTTCTGAACCTTAGAGAGTTGCTGTTTTTAATTCATGCATTATTGGAGAAACAGGCCAAGTGTAATTTTATTATGATTATCATATACTCTGTTCATAAAATAATAACTTGCCTGTGAAACGTAAGTGTATATGGCATTATGATGTTTAATTTTGTTATGGAAAGTAGAGCAGTATTTCTTGTCTTTGATCTGTATGTTATTTGTTCTTTTTTAGTAAATGGAGTTCCCTCCCGAAGCCCAAGATTGGTTGCTTCTGGGGATGACTCTGTGGATAGCCTCTTGCAGCGAATGGTACACAATGAAGACCAACTGCCCGTGGATAACAGGATTGATGCTGTGATTGCAGCTGCCCCTGCGGCACCTTCCTCTAGTCCAGGGTGCAGCCACAGTAAAGAGCGAGTGCTGGGAAAACCAGACAGCCTTCTAGTGCCTGCAGTCCCCATTGAGTCTTGCAGTAACAGCATCTCACTCCTTTCTGAAAAATTGACAAGCAGCTGCCCTCCTCATCATATAAAAAGAAGCGTAATGGAAGCTATGCAGCGCCAGGCTCGGAAAATGTGCAATTATGACAAAATCTTGGCCACTAAGAAAAACTTAGACCATGTCAATAAAATTTTAAAAGCCAAAAAACTTCAGAGGCAGGCCAGGACAGGAAATAACTTCGTAAAGCGCAGACCAGGTCGACCTCGGAAATGTCCTCTCCAGGCTGTGGTTTCAATGCAGGCATTCCAGGCAGCCCAGTTTGTCAGCCCAGAATTGAAGGAAACTGAAGAAGGAACAGCACTACACCTCAGTCCTGATACAGTTACAGATGTAATTGAAGCTGTCGTTCAGAGTGTAAACCTGAACCCAGAACATAAGAAGGGTTTGAAAAGGAAAAGCTGGTTATTGAATGAACAGGCCAGGAAGAAGCAGAAACTATTACCAGAGGAAGAAGAGCAAGAGAATAATAAAAGGTAATTTCTTATTTAAAGTACTAATATACTGGAGGAAAATAGCTTTATATAGATGTAACATAGATGTAATGCTGAATTAATCCTACAAACTCTTGTTTCTTTCTCTGTAAAGCCTATTGTTTTCTTTTTCTTTTTTTTAAGTTAATTTTATTTTTATTACAAAGTCAGATATACAGAGGAGGAGAGAGAGAGAGGAAGTGGAGCTGCCGGGATTAGAACCGGCGCCCATACGGGATCCTGGCAAGTTCAAGGCGAGGACCTTAGCCACTAGGCCACGCTGCCAGGCCCAAGCTTATTGTTTTCAAGAACTCTTCATTTCTAGTTATTCCAAATTATTAATAATTAAGCAAAGGAAATGTAGAAGCCCATTCCAAACCCTCACTTTATTGATTAAAAGCTCAAAGGAATTGTGTTTTATCCAATAGAGAGTTTTGTGAGTGGGATTTTGTACTATTATACTTCTTTTATACTTCTTCTTTTCTCTGTGCTCTTCTTGACCTATTACCAGATAGTCTTCTGGAATGTTCAACTTGGTAGTTTCTTCTTCATAATTTTACCATCTACTTCATGGTGCATTTTTACCTCATGTTGCTTTTCCATTGTTCCATGAATGAATTCTTTGGTGGTGTTCACTTTTACTATTACAAGCCATATACCTTTGAAAACACATGGAAATATCTCTGCCTTCAATCCTTTAGGGATATACCTGGAAATGGAATTCCTGACTCATTCTAATTCTGTTTTTACTATTTTGAGAAACCACCACATTGTTTTCTGCTGCACTGTGCCATTTACATCTTTTTTTGATAAACACCTATCCTAGTGGATGTGAGGGAGTATCACTTTGTAGTTTTGATGTGCATTAGTTATATTGAGTATCTTTCCATTTATTCGTTAGCCTCTTGGTATAATCTTCACAGAAATTCACTTCCTTTGCCAGTTTTTTAATCAGTTTGTTTGCTTTAAGATTATATATTTTTATTGGAAATGCAGATTTATATAGAGAGGGAGAGACAGATTTTCTGTCCACTGGTTCACTCCGCAAGTGACTAATGGTTGGAGCTGAGCCTATCCAAAGCCAGCAGCCAGGAACTGCTTCTTCATTTCCTAGGCAGGTGCAGGGTCTCAATGATTTGTACCATCCTCTACTGATTTCCCAGGCCACAAGCAAGAAACTGGATGAGAATAACACAACCCAGATATGAACCAGCCACCATATGGGATCCTGGCTCATGCAAGGCGAGGATTTTAGCCACTAGGCTACCAGACCGAGTCCAACTTTGTTTTTGACTGAGGTTTTTATTAGTTTTTTTTGTTCTAGGTATTAGTCATTTATTAGATAATTTGCAAAAGCTTCTCTCATTCTGTGAGTTCCCATTTTACTTTGTTGATGTTGTTCTTTTGATATTTATAATTTTTAACATGTATATGCTCCAGCCATCAGAGCCAGTAACGTGGACAGGGAGAGGGTCTGGGGATGAAATCACTTATGCCCCTGCAAAATTTTTAATTCTAAACTTACCTTCTTAGGTCCAGGGGTCCCTCACATTGTCCCTCATGCCATGCCCCATGTTAGGCGCCATTTTCTCCGGCCAGCAGAGCCAGTAACGTGGACAGGGAGAGGGTCTGGGGGTGAAGCACCGACAGGAGACCAGTGAGGGTAGAAGTCTCTGTGAAGTCTCTTTATTGCTCCTTCACCTCTCCTTATATACCCTTCCCCTCACGTCCTAATTTAGCCAGGATATTGAATACAGATGAGTCCAATTAGTCTAGGTGTTTTTAGCCACAAGCCCAGTTCCTGTTCCCACCCATTCCACAAGCATTAATCAACTCCTTAGCCCACAACATGTATGGAAATGTTTTTCTGGTTTTGCTATGGTAATTTAGAGTGTGGTAATAATATTGAAACATCCAAATAGACCATAAGATTACATATCTCATAAATAAGCCCTTGCATATGTTTTAAAACTGGGGCAGGGTGCCAATTTATTGATCCTAACACCATGGCCTAGTGGTTAAATTCTCATCTTGTGTGCCCCAGGATACCTTGTGGGTGCCGATTCAAGTCCCAGCTGCTCCACTTGCCATCCAGCTCTCTGCTTTTAATCTGGAAAAGCAGTTGAGAATGGTCCAAAGCCATTGCGGCCATTTGGAGAGTGAACAAGCGGTTTTCTTATCAAATAATGTTCAAGGTGCTGACATGGTAACTCAGTCCTTTACCTCATAGCACCAGCACGCCATATGTTCACATCCAGTTCTAATTAACTTCCTGCTAGTTGCTTAGGAAAGCAACAGAGAAGGATCCAAGTCCTTGGGCTCCTGTACTCATGCGGGGACCCAAAACAAGCTTCTGGCTGCTGACTCCTGGTTTCAGATTTGGCCCAGCTAAGACCATTGTGGCCAGGTGGAAAGTAAACCAACAAATGAAAGATTTTTTTCTTTCTCTCCTCTCTCTATGTAACTCAGCCTTGGAAATAAAAAATAAATTAAAAAATAGATTAAAGTTGCAAATAAGTGAAATACCTAAATTAATACAATTTTCTAAGAAATCAGAGCAAAACCTCCTGCTGGGGCCAAGCTGCAGCATAGAGGATTAAGCTGCCACTTGTGATGCCCGCATTCCTTACTGGTTCAAGTCCATCCCTTACTGGTTCAAGTCCTAGCTACTCGACTTGCTTTCCAGGACCCTACTAAAGCACTTGAGAAAGCAGCAGATGACCCAAGTACTGGAACTTTTTCACCCACGTGGGAAATATAAGTGGCCCAGGAGTTTGTGGCCTGGCCCACTTCTAGCCGTTCCTGTCATTAAGATTTCATTCTCTGTCTTTGACTTTCCCTCTCTTTATCTCTTGTCACTCTCTTGAATAAGATATTTTACCAAAAAAATGCTCATGCCAGGGTCATCACAATAGCCTAATGGCTATATATTTGATATATTTTTAAATTAAAAAACAAAAAACAAATCCTCGTGCCACGGGTTTTGCCTTTTGGGAGGAATGAGCTTTAGTCCTAGAAACTAAAATAAAAATGTATTTCATATATTTTTAAATTTTTTTCATTTCATATGAAAGGCAGAGGCAATATAGGGATTTTTGTGTGATGATTCCTTCACCAAATGCCTGAAACAGCATGCTGAGCAAGGCAAAGTCTGAAGCCTGTGGCTTAAGTACTTTTCACCTGCTGCCTCCCAGGGTACATTCTAGCAAGAATCTGGGATTAAAAGCAGAGTTACATCTTGATTGCAGGCATTCTAACATAGGTTATGAACTTCCCAAGCAGTGCCTTACCCACTGGGTCAAACTTCTGCCCTATATATATATATATATATATTTTTTTTTTAACTACGTTTATTTCATTTTATGACAGTTTCATAGGCTCTGGAATTCCCCTCCCTGAACCCTGCGCCCCCATATTGAATTCCTCCACAATGTTACAGTAGTACAGATCATAACTAGTCATGATTCCTGTATTGTGGGCATGGACCATGCAAAGAGTCCAGCATCTTAATGTCCAGATAAATTCAACTGTTTCACTGGGAAACCATCCCTGGTCTGAAAGTAGGGCTGGCAGAAAGAATATCATCCCCTCCAAAGAAAAGCCACTAAACAACTTCAACAATAATTTACAACATCATGAAGTTAATTGACATGGTATTGAGTGACCGATATGTTAGAAATGCAAGTTCCTAACCACATCCTGTAACTACTTCATTGACATCTCAATTATAGTTTATACACAACCGGCTGCTATACACCTTAAAATAGTTATATGGTACTATTCAGCTGTTTCGTGTCTATTTTCATTTATATATTTAGCAGCTTAAAGTATTCAAGCATGATTTCTACTGAACTATGCGAATTTTAGGCTAGTCCAAACAGGCTTATAACCCAAACATGCCAAACATTAACAGTTGACGAGCAGAACAGTTTTAGGAGGGGCGTGCAGAGAAATATTCAATACCTTAGTGAGGAGGAATATCTTTGTGTCCTACCTAGTAAGGTATATGAGAGTCCAAGCTGACTGTTTCCTGTCTGTTTTAAGCTTTCCTTATTAGTCTCTGTTTATCTGATCTAATTTTGGGGCGGGGACAGGGGCTTGATGGTGATCTTGATGGTCATTGCAACAGAGGGTGGGGAGCCAAAGTTGGAACTAAGTTAGGACTAGAGAAAGCTCCTCTGCCGAATCCCAAAGGAAGCTTACTGTTCTGTTTCTGAGGACTGCTCAGGGCTCCTAGCCGTTTTTCTGATGACATTAGATCCTGTGTTGAAGGATCTCTCTTTTTTTTTTTTTTTTTAGGTTTTTTTTTTTTTATTATTATTACAAAATCATATATACAGAGAGGAGGAGAGACAGAGAGGAAGCTGAATGGGAAGTGGAGCTACCTGGATTAGAACCAGTGCCCATATGGGATGCCAGTACGTTCAAGGTGAGGACTTTAGCTGCTAGGCCACCGTGCCAGGCCCACCCCTTTTATTTTTAAATGAATTTACAGACCAGTCAGTGACTTTTGTTTTGCTCCATATAGCATGCTCATTCTTGCTCATGTTGTCTTCTGCCTTGGTGAATCTTGGTGGAAAGTGTTTTTCCTGTGCCTGTAAGGCTGCATCGACGTAGAAATTCTCACTTTTCGCTTTTTATAGAGAATATGTTGGATTTCTAAAAATGTCAAGAGTAATTCATGCTTGTTACACGAAATTCAGTGAAACTGATTCAGATGTCAGACTGTTTCTATTTTCAGTTCCTCTCCTGAGTTTTCTCTTCATGGATAAGACTCATTTGTAAATTATTTCCTCTCATGCCTTTTAGTATATTTTTGCAAATATGTGCACATTGAAACCTGTTGTTTTATATAAGTGCTAGTATATTATTCATTTGTTTTTGTAGTTAACCTTTCCTGTAAATGTAATTTAAGAGATTGTGTCACCAATACACAGCGTTAATTTATTTACCTGAGGCAAAGTGTGTTATTGTCTAATTTAATTTGAAATCTATCTTTTTTTTCTTTTTTTACTTTTCATATTTATTTGAAGATCATTTACTCCCCCCAATGCCACAACAGTTGGGGTTAGGCAAAGCCAAAACCAGGAGCCAAGGACTTTTTCCAGGTCTCCCACCTAGGTGCTGGGGCCCAACTACTTTGGCTGTTCTCTACTGCTTTGCCATGGATATTAACGTGAAGCTGGATTGAAACTGGAGTAGAGCCTGGCACAGTAGCCTAGTAGCTAAAGTCTTTGCCTTGCACACGCTGCGATCCCATGTAGGCATCAGTTCTAATCCTGGCAGCCTCACGTCCCATCCAGCTCCCTGCTTGTGGCCTGGGAGAGCAGTAGAGGATATCCCAGAGCCTTGGGACCCTGCACCCATGTGGGAGACCTGTAAGAGGCTCCTGGCTCCTGGCTTCAGATCAGCTCATCTCCAGCCACTGCAACCGCTTGGAGCGTGAATCAATGGACAGAAGATCTTCCTCTCTGTCTCTCCTCTGTATATCTGACTTTCCAATAAAAATAAATCAATTTTAAAAATTAAAAAGAAACAAAGTGGAAGAAGCCCATTACACCACAATGCAGTGCCAGCCTCTAAATGCTTTTTTTTAATTAAAGAAAAAAAGTATAAAATACAGATTTTAAAAATATTTTTAAATTGCTAGTATAAAAATTATAATACTCGGGGCTGGTGTGATTGTCAATTGGCTGATCTTCCTTGCCCACATAGTTTGCAAATGCTGTCATCACATATGGGCCAGCTACTCTACTTCCAATCCACTACCTTGCTTATGGCCCAGGAAAGCAGTAGACGATGGCCCAAAGCCTGGGGACCCTGAAGCCACATGGGAGACCTGAAAGAAGCTCCTGGCTCCTGGTTTTCGATCAGCTCAGCTCTGGCCATTGCAGCCATTTGGGGAATGAACCAGTGAATAAAATATCTTGCTGTCTGTTCTCTCTGTAAATCTGTGTTTCCATAGAATACATACGTAATACAAATATTATAAGTATGTATACTGAATAAAATACTTGAAGTATTGAAGTAGTAACTAGAGGGAAATGCATAAATCAAATGCTTCAATTATTTGAAACAAGATAATTTTTAACACATCAGTTAAGAAATTAGAAGGAGAAAGAAGCCCTGAAACTGTAAAGCAAGGAAGTAAAACATAACAGTACAAATGAAGCAAATGTGCAGTAATTATTGAAGACTGAAGTTACTGCTGTGAAAACCTGACAGTTTGCTAGCTTCTGATAAGACTGATCAGTAAGGAACTGGAAAGGGAATAATTAAGCAAAATTAGCAAATACAGATTAGAAGTCGATTACCATCAGAACTTTACAAGTGACAATTGGGAAAATTCAGTTTAAATAGATGTATTCCTAGAGAAAGATAATCCTAGCAAAATCTACTAAAAATAAATAGCTTGAGGAACCCCCATTGTGGTACAGCCAATGAATCTATCTGTCCACTGGCCATGCTATATGGACCCTGGTTCATATCCTTTTTTCTCCACTGCTTATGCAGCTCCCTTCTAATGAGCCAGAAAGGCAGTGAAAATGGCCAAGTGTTTGGACGCTGCATTCAGTTGGGGACCCAGATGAAGTTTCTAGCTCCTGGCTTCTTGCTTAAGCCCCAGCTGCTGTGGTCATTTGGGAAATGAATCTGCTGATGAAATTACTTTCTCTCTAATTCTCAGGTAAATAAAAATATGTCTTTAAGAGAAAAAGTACCCATCACAGTAGCCTAATAGCTAAAGTCCTTGGCTTGCATCCGTAGGAATCCCATATGATCGTCACTTCTAACCCCAGCAGGCCCATTCCCATCCAGTTCCCAGCTTGTGGCCTAGAAATGCAGTCGAGGGTGGCCCAAAGCCTTGGGACCCTGCACCCACTTGGGAGACCCAGATGAGGCTTCTGGCTCCTGGCTTTGGATCAGCTTATCTCCAGCCATTGCAGTCGCTTGGGGAGTGAATCATCAACGGATGGAAGATATTCTTTTCTGTCTCTCCTCTCTGTATATTTGACCTTCTAATAAAAATAAATAAATCTTAAAGAAAAACAAAGAAAGAAAAAGAAAAAGTAACCTGAGCCCTCCCAATGCATAAGTTTACTCAGTAATTTGAGATTTTGTCACAAAGAAAGCTTCTATCCCAGAATTTTAAGAAGAGTTCTACTACAATGTGAAGAGAAATGCCCCAGCCTCATTGAAATGTTTTAGAGAATATGCACTTTAAGGCTTAGGGTGGTAGCACATGAACATGAACTGTGTGAGCTGTTCAGTTTTTTATAAATGTCACAGCTTTCTAAATTACACGGCAGGTGGATCTATAAAACATTGCTAGCATCCTAAGTCATTCCAAGTCATAAGTTCATTCCTTACCTCTATTTTCATCTCCTGACCTTTAAGGTAACTTTACATTTTTATATATGCATCTCCATGCAGTTAATTTTTTTCTATTTTGCCCTTAGTTTAATTCCATTTTGAGGCTACTGCCAAAAACTAATCTTAGTATTTTCCACTTATGGATGGATATGAACACTAACTTCTCTGTAATATGTACCCAGCAATGAAATTGTTAGATAAAACAATTGAGTTATCTGTATCTTAATTTCAATCTGATATTTTAAGCTGGAACTTAAAGAGAAATAGACACATACATGTATGGATGCTTGCTATGAGATACTGGCATAGCAATAAAAAAAGACAATCTAAGTGAATTCTCCCTCAAAAGCTGATATTGTACGAAAATAGAAATGAAATTAACCTCAATTGATTAAGCATATCAATTGAAAAGCAAAATATAAGCTTTTTTAAAAGGTGCATTTTTATTGGAAAAACAGAGAAAGAAAGAGAGCGTGAGCTTCCCATCCACTGGTGTACTCCCCCAGTGTCTGCGATGGCTGGAGTTGGGGAAATCTGCACATGGGTGCAGGAGCCTTCACTGGGCATAAACAAGAAACTGAATCAAGAGTGGAGCAGCCAGGACATGACCTGATATGGGATGCTGGTGCCTCAAGCAGAGGATTATGTTGCTATGCCACTGTGCTGGCCAAAAATGTAAACTTTTATAGGATAATATGGAAAGAGAATAAATTCATAATCTTGTCATAATAATTTCATAAATAAGATGTAGCAATAGTCAAAAATAGATAAACTACCTTAAATATCAAAAATAGATAAACTAGATTAAATAAAGAATTGAGGTGTACTAAGCTACAACATGACAAAAATACAAAGACTCCCTGAAATATACTTAAATGTTACTTGTATCCAAAAAATGTAACAAAAAGTTTTAAAATTAAAACTATCCCTTGGCCCAGCCCAGTAGCCTGGTGACTAAATTTTCACCTTGCACATCTAGGATCCCATATGAATCACTGGTTTATGTCCCAGCTGCTCCATTTCCCTTCCACCTTCCTACTTGTGACCTGGGAAAGCAGTGCCAGCCATCACACAGGTGCCCTCTGCTCTGCCCATGGATGCTGACCAGCTTGCCTGCAGCCCTGAGGCTCCATGGGGAGCTGCCTACCGAGCTGGCCAGGCTGGTGTACTTAGAGGAGCCCTGGGGGACATCCTCCCACTCCGGCCAAGGCAGGCAGCTGCTGGCCATGTCCCCTGAGTCCACGGCTGCATCTCCCTCAGCCAATCTCGGAGGCTCCCAGCTTTCCATCTTGTCCGGTTTCCTGGGCTGTGTGTTCTGCTTCAAAACCAAATTTCCCCAA
This sequence comes from Ochotona princeps, assembly GCF_030435755.1. NCBI lineage: Eukaryota > Metazoa > Chordata > Mammalia > Lagomorpha > Ochotonidae > Ochotona > Ochotona princeps. Next base: position 109,388,480 of record NC_080833.1, on the reverse strand, counting down.
AATCCAGGTTTCTTCTCAGCTTTGAGCTCCTCTCAGTCGTGTGTTTGCTCCTTTGGATTTGGGGGGTTTAAGGCTTTCGAGCAGATGCTGTTAATTGTCTTTGCTAAAGAAGTGAAGCCACGTCCTTCCACCCTCAGAAACTTGCTGCCTGCACCTGCACTGCAGCAGCGGCCCCACGGGCAGGCAGGCTGTCCTCCTTCTCCGGGGCTTCGTCAGGTACTAGGGCTGGATCCAGTGTCCTTGCTCCTCCAGCTCAGCGCTTCCTGCAGGACACGGGCCGCTCCCTGGGCCAGGCCCTCACCCAGCCTCCCCGCACCCCTGGCCCCCGCTTTTGCAGAGCCACCTCCCACCCAGGAGCCGCCCCTCAGGCGGTCCAGAGGAGGCGGCCTCAGCAGAGTCCCCAGCAGGTGTGTTCATGTCCACTCGGCTGCCATGGCAACGCCTCAAGCCTGGGAAAAGGTTTTTTTTTTTTTTTTTTTTTTTAAGATTTCCTCTTGCATATACCAAACATATGCTTGCAATGGGGGAATCTCAACTGAACTTGAACTGTGGTTATGCCAGAAGGTGGAGGAATCCACCATGGTGGGAAGGTTTGGGGAGGGGTGGGGAGAATCCAAGTACCTATGAAACTGTGTCACATAATACAATGTAATTAATGAATTAAAAATAATAAATAAATAAAAGATTTCCCCTTGCAATTAATTTCAAGTTAATTCATGTAGATAAGGAGAATTCACATCAAATGAACATCTGCCAAGTACTGAGGGACACGTAGTGAAAAATTGTATTTAGCTTACAATCTTGCCTAATTTCACAAATCAGAGTTACTCCAAGGATCCCTCTTGCACATGCTGGGAGTAGTGATCACAAAACCACCCTTACTGTAGGCTAGTGAAGATGTCACCTCCAACAGTAACTGCCTCACCTAAGTGACAACAAAGGTCTAAAGACTCACAAATCAGTGTCCCTATTAAAACGTGACATCTATGCTACAAGTACTTTAAGTCCATCTAAACCAAATTGCCAAAGAGGTTCTTTAAAGCAATCACAATAATCTGTGAAAATATTCAGAGTTGTTTCCTCCAAGAAAAGGTTCAAATATCAGTCATCTCTATTTTAAAGCTATTGGAAACAGAACAGTGAACATTAAAGGGCAGTAACTAGGGCCCGGCGGCATGGCCTAGCGGCTAAAGTCCTCGCCTTGAAAGCCCCGGGATCCCATATGGGCGCCGGTTCTAATCCCGGCAGCTCCGCTTCCCATCCAGCTCCCGGCTTGTGGCCTGGGAAAGCAGTCGAGGACGGCCCAAAGCTTTGGGACCCTGCACCCGCGTGGGAGACCCGGAAGAGGTTCCAGGTTCCCAGCATCGGATTGGCGTGTACCGGCCCGTTGCGGCTCACTTGGGGAGTGAAACATCAGATGGAAGATCTTCCTCTCTGTCTCTCCTCCTCTCTGTATATCCGGCTTTCCAATAACAATAAAAATCTTTTTAAAAAAAAAAAAAGAGCAGTAACTAAAGGAAAACTCCCTTCGATGAAGATCTGTTAGAAGTAGAAATTGAAAGCAGCATCCACTGTTTAGGCTCCACCGACCACAGGAACAAAACGATGTTAATCTGAAATTACACCAATGGCTGCTGCTTACAATATTGAAGGCAGACCATGGGTACTAATTTGACCCTGAATTTCATATTCAATATTTTCCTACATTAATACCATTATGACAGTTTCACTAGTATATAATTGTTTTAACAAAAAGTACTTATTTTCATAATCCAGATAATCTAAAGACATTAGTGTAAACATTATACTGACAAACTGCACTTGTTGGCTTTGATGTCATCCATTTCAGATGGGCAGGTGTTACTTGTGTCTCCTCAGGACCCTAGCACTACCTTTACAGAAGCATCTGCACCTCACATGTAACATTGAGATCTCCTGTGTGACCCAAAATGCGTATGCACTCAGAAAGTGTTCAGTTCAGTCTGGCTGAAAGACTTGACTTCTCAGTTATTTGAATGCACCTGACTGACCTGTGATGCTATTAAACGTAGCATCTCAGGAGAATGAAATTTTCTGAGTACAAAGTTGAAAGAAAAGAACATAAAAACTCCTCATTTCCTTGACAAGCATAACCAAGCATCTCTATCTTCCAGGCCAGTCTTCCCAGTCCAGCACCAGGTACCAGAATATTCACTTTAAAAAGATATCATCTCTCTTTTGGGAAGCTTTTTAGAATCTCTGTAATGATTGGCTGCTAACAGGCCTCTCTTTCGGCCTTCCCCGTCTCACTCCAGTCCCTCACAAATTGTCTCAGTGTGAACTTTAACTTGTCAATGTCAAACACGGATGCCAACGTGATCTTCCCACTGCCATCTTCTCCACATTCCTTATTTTTAAACATGTACGCAATTGTTCACAATGGTCAGCAGCATTTCTTGGTTATGATCAATACATTTTTGTATCTTCTCCGAGTGAAGAAGAAACTGAGGAAGTAGTTTCTGTTGATGTTGATTAGCTGGAAGCGATCGAAACTGTCTGTCTGTTGGGTGTACTCGCTCATGCATACTGATGCTGTAGTAGCAGAAAGCATTGATGATCTTCCAGAAGTGCTCGTGCTCCAGCCACTCCTCCTCCTCCTCCCTGCTGCACGTAGCACTCGCCAAAACGGCCACGACCAAGCCCAAAGGCCTGGCCCATAACTGCACCTCCTCACCTGGCACGCAGCCACTGCAGCCCTCGGCCTGCAGGGAGACAGCTGGAATGGGCCGCCTCCGCCACGCCCTCGGACTAGCCTGCTTGCGTGTTCTCTGTCTCTGTAAATCTAACTTTCCAATAAAATAAAAAATTAAATTAAATTTGAAGCGATCCCAAAGTAACAGGAGGAAATAGGTGAATCAAAACAAAAAGTTTTTTAATTTATTTTTTATTACAAAGTCAGATATACAGAGAGGAGAAGAGACAGAGGGGAAGATCTTCTGTATGATGATTCACTCCCCAAGTGAGCACAACGGTCGGTGCTACGCCGATCCGAAGCCAGGAACCAGGAACCTCTTCCAGGTCTCCCACGTGGGTACAGGGTCCCAAAACTTTGGGCCGTCCTCCACTACCCTCCCAGGCCACAAGCAGGGAAGAGATGAGAAATGGAGCTGCCGGGATTAGAACCAGCGCCTGCCATGTGGGATTCTGGTGCTTTGAAGGCGAGGACTTTAGTTACTAGACCACGCCACCGGACTCCAACATATCTGTTTATTTTATAAAGCACAAAAACAGAACTTAAAACCGATTACTGGGTGTGTGTGGGTGCACATGTCAGAAAAAAAACATCTTTTAAGCTTTTTCTTTCCTGGCAAAATTCAGTTTTAAAGCTGTTAGTGGGCCCGGCGGCGTGGCCTAGCGGCTAAAGTCCTCACCGTGAATGCCCCAGGATCCCATATGGGTGCCGGTTCTAATCCCGGCAGCTCCACTGCCCATCCAGCTCCCTGCTTGTGGCCTGGGAAAGCAGCTGAGGACGGCCCAATGCCTTGGGACCCTGCACTCGCGTGGGAGACCTGGAGGAGGTTCCTGGTTCCCGGCTTCGAATTGGCATAGCACCAGCGTTGTGGCTCACTTGGGGAGTGAAACATCGGACGCAAGATCTTCCTCTCTGTCTCTCCTCCTCTCTGTATATCTGACTTTGTAATAAAATAAAAATAAATCTTAAAAAATAAACCGTTAGATTTTTTTCATGGAACGTGGCATTCTCAGTTATGTAAGGTACTTAGCAGTTCAATCGAAGAAAGGAAATAACAATCCAGCCTAAAGTGTCACAGCCAAATTCTGACACTGTATGTCAACCCTAAAGACACCAGTGACATAAGTGAGATGTAATTGTCGGGTTCCACTTTGAGGAAACTCAAACAGCAAATTTATGTAGGTTGAACACAGACAGTGTTTATCATGGGTTGGTGAAAGTAGAATGAGAAGGTTCATAGGTTTGGGTTTGTTTGTTTTTTCAAGATTGATTTATCTGAACAGCAGTTATAGAGAGAGAGAAAGAGATTATTCATTTGCTCATTCCTCAAAAGACACTGACCAGGGCTGAATCAGGCCAAAGCCAGGACCCTGATGATCCATCTCTCATGTTAGTGCAGGGGCCCAAGGATTTGGACCATTTTCTGCTGCTTCTTCAGACACGTAAACATTGAACTGGACCGTAAGTGGAGCAGCAAGGACTTGAACTGTCAGCCATATGGGATGCCAGTATAGTAGGGGTGGCTTAAGCTACTGTCAAATCAACCCCACAGTAGTTTTTCTTTATAAATTAAATGTTTCTGCCTGGGATGATAAAAAAAAACTTTAAAAATAGTGTTTGATGGTTACAGAACAATTTGAATGTACTATTCCACTGAATTGTACCTTTAAAATTGTTTGAAATGGGGCCCAGCGTAGTGGCCTAGCGGCTGAAGTTTTTGCCATGCACACGCGAGGATCCCATATGGGCATCAGTTCTAAACCAGGCTGCCCCACTTCCCATCCAGCTCCCTGCTTGTGGCCTGGGAAAGCAGTCAAGGACAGCCCAAAGTCTTGGGGCCCTGCACCCACGTGGGAGACCTGGAGGAAGTTCCTGGCTCCTGGCTTCGGATCGGCTCAGCTCCGGCCATTGCAGTCACTTGGTGAGTGAATCATTGGACAGATCTTCCTCTCTGTTTCTTCTCCTCTCTGTATATCTGACTTTGCAATAAAAAAATAAATCTAGGGCCTGGCGACGTGGCCTAGCAGCTAAAGTCCTTGCCTTGAACGCCCCAGTATCCCATGTGGGCGCCAGTTCTAATCCTGGCAGCTCCACTTCCCATCCAGCTCCCTGCTTGTGACCTGCGAAAGCAGTCGAGGACGGCCCAAAGCTTTGGGACCCTGCACCCGCGTGGGAGACCCGGAAGAAGTTCCTGGTTCCCAGCTTCGAATTGGCATAGCACCAGCCGTTGCGCTCACTCTGGGGAGTGAATCATCGGACAGAAGATCTTCCCCTCTGTCTCTCCTCTCTGTATATCTGACTTTGTAATAAAAAATAAATAAATCTTTTAAAAAAATAAATCTAAAAGAAAAAATTTTAAAAACAAATAAATAATAAAATACAAAAAATCTTTAAAATGTTTAAAATGTAAATATTGTATGTACATTATACCACAGTATTTTTAAAATCATTGTCATGGATGATGTTTTGGTTCAGCAGATTATATCACCGCCTACAACAATGATGTTCTGGTTCAAGCTCTAGATACTCTACTACTGGTCCAACTCCTTGTTGGTGTGACTTGGAAGGCAGTAGAAAATGGCCCAGGTGCTTGGGGCCCTAATCATGGGAAACCTGGATGGAGTTCCAGACTCAGGCCTGTCCTAGGCTTGGCCATTACAGCCATTTGGGGCATAAACCAGCAGGTGGAAGATTTCTCTCTGTGTGTGTATGTGTTTCCTTTTCTGTAACTCTGCCTTTCAAATAAATAAATCTTTGTAAAAAAAATAACAACTCATGATCATATTTCTAAGGGTCTATTTCTGGACTCTATTCTGTTCCATGGTCTACATGTCTTTCTAATTTGCTGGTACTAAATTATCTTTATGGCTACCTATACACTAAGTCTTGAAATATATAGCCTTCTTTATGTTTTCTCTGACTATTTTGTTTTGTTCCTGGGTATTAGTAAGTTTATTGGGCTGTACTGTGTTTTATTTATTTGAGGTTTTAAAGATTTATATATTTTTATTGAAAAGTCAGATATACAGAGAAGAGACAGAAAAAGATCTTCTGTCCATTGATTCACTGCCCAAATGGCCGCAGCAGCTGAAGCTGAAGTGAGCTGAATCCAGGAACCCAGAGCCTCTTCCGGGTCTTCCATGTGAGGACAGGGTCCCAAGGCTTTGAGCCATCCTCTACTGCCTTCCTAGGCCACAAGCAGGGAGCTGGGTGGGAAGTAGAGTCTCCAGGACATGAACCAGCATCCATATGGGATCCACCACACTGGGCCTGAGGTTTTGTTTTTGGTTTTGTTTCAAATATATATATATATATTGGAAAGGTGGATTTACAGAGAGAAGGTGACTGAAAAAAATCCTTCATCCACTGGTTCACTCCCTAAGCAGCTGCAACAGCCAGAGCTTAGCCAATCCACAGCCAGAATCCAGGAGCTTCCTCCAAGTCTCCCATACGGGTACATGGTCCTGAAGCCCTCGACATCCTCTACTGCTTTCCCAGACTGCAAGCAGGGAACTTGATGGAAAGTGAAATTGCTGGGACAAAAACCAGCACCTATGTGGGATCCCACCACATGCAAGGAGAGGATTTAGCCACTGACCCATTACACCAGGCTCTGGTTTGTTTTGTTTTGTTTTGTTTTGTTTTTTTAGTTTATAGTGTTTATACTTTCTTTAAACCTTTAAGGTATTTATTTATTTACTTACTTGTTTAAAGGAGTTACAGAGAGAGAGATCATCCATCTATTGATTGATTCCCCAGATATCCTCACCAGTCAGGCCTGTGTGGTTCCACAGTTAGTTGCTTCTCCCAAGTCTCCAGCAAGGGCACAAGGCCCACATGCACTTGGACTCATCTGTTGCCTTTCCCAGGCCATTTGGGAGTTGCAGCATATGTTGCGTATGTGTTACTTTGTGGATATTTAGTGATCATCTTTATCTCACCAGAATTTTGATCATTGATTCTATCATTTTCCTCTTTAACTTAAGCTCTGTGTATTAGCTTCAGTGGTTTCTGTCTTGTCTCAAGTTTACTGATCTCCTTCTTGTATGTTTTCCTTTGGAACATTCTGTAGTAAGTTTTTTTTATTTCATACATCCTTTATTTCAAGTGTTCCCTTTTTTATCTTTTATTTTTCTCCTTCATATTTTTCTAACTCTAACTATGTTTGCTATCTTTTTGGTTTTCGAAGGTTTTCTATTGAAGAATTTTTCTGTTGGGTCACAGTTTCCTGCAATTTGGCATGTGTAGAAAAAGACTTTTTTTTTTTTTGATACAAGACATTGTACTTATCACAACTCATCTGTTTATTGTTTGTTTCCTTGTAATTAGCTTTATTTTAACTTATTTGTATTTTTTAAAGCTTTGTTGTTAAGCTTAGTTGGGTCTGCCCTTGGTTCCAGGGATAAATAGGTTTTACAAAAGTAAGTTTAACTTTCTGGAATCTGTTGAATGCCTCCAATTTGTTTAATACTTTTTACCCTGCTTGATGGAATCTGGTTATTCTTTATTCCTGTAAGCTCCAGGAATCATTCTTCTTCAAGTTCTCTAACAATTCTTTGTTCAACCAAATAGAATTTTAAATGCACAAATTAACTTTTGTAATATTGGTGAAAGAAACTTACAGATTTCTAGTTTAATCTTCATAGCTTCTGATACCCTGTTCCATGAATTCTTGCCTCTTTGTACTCTGGTCCTCTGATCTCTTTTTTCTGCAACAGTTTAGCCATTCTCTGCTTATTTCCACTTGTTCACCATCATCATTATTAGGCAAGACTGGTGTATGACTTTTTTTTTTTTTTTTAGTTTTCTTAAAGATCCGAATTTTCAGGGTTTCCTGACCAACGGGCCCCTGAAACCACTAAGAGAGTGATACAATGGTGTTCAGCAGCAACAAGAACTACCAGAGAGAGTTTGGTCGAGTATGTCTATTTATTGTAAAGCAAACACAAACTTACACAGACTAAGAAAGGGGAAGGTAGAAGGGCGTCTGTCGACAGTTCTCCCACCCAGCAACAATACTAATTGACTAGAGGGCATGAGCTCTCTCTGGACCCTCTAATCATGTAGTAGGTCACATACAACACACATGGCTGGCAGATATGCCGCAGGTCACAGGCAGGCAGGCTGTGGGTCACGTACAATGTGTAAGCTGGCAGGTAACATGGACCACACCTGACTTCTCAGAGTTGCTTATCCTAGAAGTCCCAATACCCCCCTTCCAAGGACAGAGAAGAGAGACTGGGTGCAGCCCACTGATCTCACTTCTATGACCAGTGAATAGGCCAGGTTGAGATCTTGGTAGGTCAAGACCATTGTCACGGAATTCCCCCGAGGACACGGTGTGACACGTCCAGACCTTCCACAGGACAAGCAGAGAAACGGGAGATCTCCGAAAACAATACTGCACTGTTGTCCCACATTTGATAATAATTGTAATTGTTTGTTTATTTTTTCTAGGTTTCTAGTAGGTTACCATCTCGGTTAGCTTTTGTCAGAAAGATAAGTCTGGTATCAGTTATTCCAGGTTGGGTAGATGAGGAAGTCCTCATATCCCTTTAATTGTTGTGATGTTTTCTAGACAACTATTTTCAGGAAAAAAAAATTTCAATACAGTTATCTTTAAACTTCTGTTTTTAGCTTTACTGAAGCTCCAGTTGAAATTCCCAGTCCTTCTGACACCCCAGCCAAACCTCCCGAACCTGAAAGTACCTTGCAGCCTGTTCTCTGTCTCATCCCAAGGGAAAAGAAGGCCCCACGTGCCCCAAAGAAGAAATATCAGAAAGCAGGGCTGTATTCTGATGTTTACAAAACCACAGAGTAAGTAGTGCTACCTACCAGCTGCTTGCTAATCCTGCTTTTTAATGCTTGAAAAAACTTGGTAATCAAAAGTAGTATAAATGCAATGTGCACAAATATCAAACTCATCTCAAACACCTCAATGTTCACTCTACCTGTTATACTGTGTTATGTTGAAGATGACTGATTATCTTCTCTGCCTTTCTAGATACAATCTCATCATTGAGATTACTTTTTTAAAGATACATTGGTTTACCTGAAAGGCAGAAAGATTAAACAGTACACAAGGTAAAAGAGAGAGCTTGCACCCCACAACAGCCAGGGCTGAACGAGGAATCCCATCAGGGCCATGAGAATGGCTGGGCTCCTTGTACTTTGACGAACAGCTGTTCTCTCATGTAGTTTGGATTCTAATAATACCTCATTTATTTTGTTTTTGTTTGAAAGACAGAGCTCTTGTGTACTGGCTCAGTCCCCAAATGCTCATAACAGCCAGGGCTGAGCCAGAATGAATCAGGAAGCCAGGAATTCAGTCCAGGCCCCAATGTAGGTACCAGGACCCAAAGTACTAGAGCCAACACGGCTGCCTTCCAGGGTGTGCATTACCATAAACCTGGAATGAAGACAGAAATTAACCCAAGCACAAAATACAGGCATCGAAACCTTCAGGCCAAACACCCGCCCCAGTGCCTTTTTGGTTAAGAATAACTGTGTAACTTATATGCAGCTGTTCTGCTGCGTATGTCATTGATTGAATACTGTGTTCGAAAAAAATAGTGAAATGAATAAAATCCTTACTTTGAAGAACTTCATATTGCTTTGGCAGTCCTTATTGGAAATTTTTAAACCCCCAAAGAGATAACTATGTCATCAAATAGGAATTGTTTATAGAATATGACTAAATTAGATTTGGGGATTTAATAGTTTTTTTGTGAGGTATAGGATGATATTCTGGTCAGAAAAAACTACATATGAAAAAAAAATGCCAGAGTGAAGAAAACTCCTGTATCACAACAACTCTGTAGTTCAGGATTTTTGGAAAGCAGAGGCCTCGTAGAATAAACATTCTCACAAGGACACTTAGCCATGGTTTCTACTGAGTAAAAGATCATTACACTATACTATATGAAAAATTATATTGTTTACAAATGTAGAAAGATATAGACTTGCTTTTTACAGTCATTATAAAAGGATTAAACAAAGTATTAAGTCATGAGGGTAAGAATATAAGTTTAAAAAGAAGTCATTGAAAGAGGTACAGTTATATTTTAGAGATACATCACAGTCATTCAAGTAATCAACATGTAAGCAATACCACTTTGTTTTGCCCTGAGGATATTTTTCATTGATTTATTACTAAGAAAACTATCAGTTATTGCCCTCTGTATCCATCTCCTAAGTTATGAGTGTTTTATTAGTGAAATTTACATTTAGCTGTTAATAGGCAGTCATCTCAAATAATCTTGACTTTTAGGGGCCACTGCAGTGGCTCGGTTGACTCATCCTCCACCTCTAAGTGCAGCATCCCTTATGGAAACAGGTTCATGTTCCAGCTGCTCCACTTATGATCCAGTTTCCTGCTTATGGCCCAGAAAAGCAACACAGGTTAGCCCAGTACCTTTGGATCCTGCACCCGCATGGGAGACTCAAAAGGAACTCCTGGCTCCTGGCTTCGGATTGTTCAGCTGGTGCTCTTACAGCCATTTGGAGAGTGACCTGGTGGATGGGAGATCTTTCTCTCTTGCCTCTCCTCTCTGTAAATCTGTCTTTCCAATAAATATTGATAAATCCTAAAAGATTTTCCTCTAGGAGAAGTTATAAATTAATATGCAATTCAAAGTTATTATGGTACCTTTATAGTGTCTTTCAAAACCTAGCATAGGTATTAGATTAAGATGCTACTTCAGGAACCACATTCTGTATTATACTGGCTGGGTTGGAGTCCTGCTCTAATTTTTTTTTTAAACATTAATTTATTTTTATTGCAAAGTCAGATATCCTGCTCTAATCTTTCTTTTTTGTAAGATTTACTTATTCTTATTGCAGTCAGATATACAGAGAGGAGGAAAGACAGAGAGAAAGATCTTTTGTTCATTGATTCACTCCCCAAGTGTCTGCAATGGCTGGAGCTGCGCCAATCTGAAGCCAGGAGCCAGGAATTCCTCATCTGGGTCTCCCATGTGGGTGCCGGTCCCAAGGTTTTGGGTTGTTCTTGATTGCTTTCCCAAGTCACAAACTGGATGGAAAGCGGGTTCAACCAGATTAGAACTGGCCCCCATACGGGATCCCAGCCACAGCTTTCACTCTATGAGAGGGTGACAGTCTGTTATATGATGATGCTAAACAGTTAATTCTCTGTACCGAACTGTTCACTAAATTTTAACATTTGATCGGTTAAGTGAATTAAATGCGCCTTCAACTTGAAATATTCTGAGCTTGCAGTGGATCTTGGGGACATCCCCTTCATAAGTCAAAGAGCTTCTGTATGTAATTTAACAGTTGCAAAATTCTGCTTTCATGGGAGCTGTATTTAGAGATAGATAAGCATGCCTGTTTTTCCACAGTGAGGATTATGTTGTCAAACTCTTAAATATTTACCAGTCACACGGATAGAGATGGTCTCTCCAGGGAGTATTAACTTATATTTTTCTCATAAATAAAACTGCTGAGCATCTTTCACACGGATGAAGACCATTTAATCATCTTTCAGTGAACCATCTGTTCGTATTTGTTTCTCTACTTTTCTGTCAGGCACTTGCTCCTTTTTCTTTAGATTTTTAATAGTCCTTTGTATGTTGGGAAACTTTTCCTTTTTTCTATGAAAAATTTGAAAAAGATTTTATTGATTTGTTACTTGTTTTTTTTTTAAGATTTATTTATTTTTATTGCAAAGTCAGATATACAGAGAGGAGGAGAGACAGCAAGGAAGATCTTCCGTCCAATGATTCACTCCCCAAATGAGCCGCAACGGCTGGTGCTGCGCCAATCCGAAGCCGGGAACCAGGAACCTCTTCCAGGTCTCCCACGTGGGTGCAGGGTCCCAAAGCCTTGGGCCGTCCTCGACTGCTTTCCCAGGCCACAAGCAGGGAGCTGGATGGGATATGGAGCAGCTGGGAAATGAAACGACACCCATATGGGATCCTGGTGCTTGTAAGGTAAAGATTTAGCCACTGAGCCATTGTGTTGTGCCCTAAACACAATGTTGTAACAGCAACAACATCTTACTACTAACAAAACATTGGACAGGGTCAATATGTATAAAATACAAGTAATAAATCAGGGCCCGGCGGCGTGGCCTAGCGGCTAAAGTCCTTGCCTTGAATACGCCGGGATCCCATGTGGGTGCCGGTTCTGATCCTGGCAGCTCCACTTCCTATCCAGCTCCCTGCTTGTGGCCTGGGAAAGCAGTCGAGGATGGCCCAAAGCCTTGGGACCTAGACCCCCATGTGGGAGACACGGAAGACTCTCCTGCCTCCTGGCTTTGGATCAGCTTAGCTCTGGCTCTTGCATTCTTTTCGGAGCGAACCAACAGGTAGAGGATATTTCTCTGTCTCTCCTTCTCTCCATAAATCTAATCTGGCTTTACAAGAAAAATAACTAAAACAAACAATAACAATAAAACAAAACCAAAAAAAACTGGCCGTAGCACGATGGACTAGCAGCTGAAGTCCTCGCATTAAAAACACCAAGATCCCAAATGGGCTCTGGTTCTAAACCCGGTGGCCCCGCTTCCCATCCAGCTCCCTGCTTGGGGCCTGGGAAAGCAGTTGAGGACAGCCCAAAGCCTTGGGACCCTGCACCCATGTGGGAGACCCAGAAGAGGCTCCAATCACCTGGCTTCAGATTGGTGTAGCTTCAGCCATTGCAGCCACTTAGGGAGTGAATCATTGGACAGAAAATCTTCCTCTCTGTCTCTCCTTCTCTCTGAATATCTACGTTTCCAATAAAAATAAATCTTTAAAAAGAAATAAGAAAACTTTAAGATGATAAATATGGTAGTCAGTTTGTAATAAAATTGGAAATTAGGAAATAAGATTTTTCCGATTTTATTTCTTTGTGTTTAAAATTTTTTTTAAAAGATTTATTTATTTTTATTGCAAAGTCAGATATACAGAGAGGAGGAGAGAAAGAGAGGACAATCTTCCGTCTGATGGTTCACTCCCCAAGGGGCCGCAACGGCTAGAGCTGAGCCAATCTGAAGCTGGGAGCCAGGAGCTCTTCTGGGTCTCCCAGGTGGGTGCAGGGTCCCAAGGATTTGGGACATCCTCGACTGCCTTCTCAGGCCACAAGCAGGGAGCTGAATGGGAATCAGGGCCACTGGGATTAGAACCAGCACCCATATGGGATCCTGGTGTGTGCAAGGCGAGGACTTTAACCACTATGCTTTCTTGCTGGGGCCCTGTGTTAAGATTTTTGCTAGCCCTGCATTCCTTGTAATTTGCATGTGAATTTTTAAAATTAATTTATTTTTTTAAATAATCTTACTTAGTTGATTCGGGTAGAAAGGGTCATGTGCTACAGGAAAGTGGGTAATAACAGTTCCATGTGAATTTTATAATCATCTAAAATTGATCTGACCTAATAAGATACTGTTTAGTTCCATTTTGATCTTAAATTTCTTTTTAGAATAAATTCTTTTTTATTATGTTTACATACTTGATAAGGATAGACATCCATAAGGACCACACATTGGAGTGCAAGGGTCGAGGCATTGGGAAAGGTGAGTGGGACAAATACTTCCAGTTTTCCTTTTCTTCCCTTTTCTCCTGTATGGGGGAAGGCAGGTGCCGAGCCATTCCCAGTTATCAGACTGAATCAGGGATGGATAGTTATCTTAATCTTAATAAAGATTCCAAATTTTCTTTAACCGTTTTTATAGTTTTTAGTGTGTAACTCTTGATAAATTAATTTCTAAAGTTTTTTCTTTTGATGCTATTAATCGGAAAATGGAACTGAGGTTTTTTAAATTAATTTTTAGACAGTTATATACTAGTATATAGAAGTACATAGAAGACACAAGAAAACTGAACAGTACCCTATAACCATTTTAAGGTTTATAGCAGCCGGTTGTGTAGAAACTAAATTGAGATGTCAATGAAGTAGTTGCAGGATGTGGTTAGGAACTTGCATTTTCTAACATTTCGGTCACTCAATATCATATCAATTAACTTCATCATGTTGTAAATTTCCATGTTTCTTTCTATTGTTGAAGTTGTTTAGTGGCTTTTCATTGGAGGGGATGATATTCTTTCTGCCAGCCCTACTTTCAGACCAGGGATGGTTCCCCAGTGAAACAGTTGGATTTATCTGGACAATAAGATGCTGGACTCTGCATGATCCATGCCCGCAATGGAGGAATCATGACTAGTTATGATCTGTACTACTGTAGCAATATGGAGGAATTCAATATGGGGGCGCAGGGTTCAGGGAATCCCAGAGCCTATGAAACTGTGTCATAAAATGAAATAATAATAATAATAAAGTGCATTTGGTGTGGGCTTTTGATAAAATGAAAGAATGACACGTCTTAAGGTTATAATGGACTGAAAAAATTCCATTTTCTTTGCCTAGTGATGTCATTAGTCATCAAACAACATAGAGCAACTCATCACCAATTTGTGATGATGCTGGTGTAAACAAACTTGCACTGCTAATTGTATGAACTATAGCACTTAAAATAATGTCAGTTTAATAAACTCCTCTAAGACTTCTCATAGCTCCTCCCTCAGGATTGTTCTGCCCTACTCACATTCCATTGAGACGTAGTTATTTCCAATGAATAGCCTCCTAGATTCTTTGTAAAATACTTAATGTCCACCCTGACCTAGTAGGGCCCATTTTTCTAGTCTTAACTGATTTTTGTTGTTGTTTAAAGATTCATTTGAAAGTTACAGTTAAAGAAAAGTGGAGTGGTCGTCCATCTGCTGGTTCTCCCCCAAGCATCCACAGTGGCCAGAGATGGGCCAGTCTTAAGCCAGGAGATTTTTCTAGGTCTCAAAGGGTAAAGTGTCCCAAGTACTTGCCTTTCCATTCACATTAGCAGGGAATTTGCTCAAAAGTGGAGCAGTCAAGACTCCTCTAACCAGTGCAAACCGTCCACATGATGCTGGCCCCTCTGGTCTTAACTATTGTCATTATATTTAAATATTCTTTTCTTTAGCAAACCAGCTTATCTCTTCATTTCCCATACTTTGTCCATCCTACATGGTTTGGTGCATGTGTGTGTTGCCTTGGGAGTTTCCTTGGAGTTCATCTTTGGTTTGAAAGTAAAAGTGCATACTGCATTGTATCTTCATATCTGGATATGATAGTCTCTACTACACAGTTACTATTATATCCCCTTAAATGAAAAAGCATAAAACAAAATCAACAACAGGAAGAAAAATAGAAAATATTCAACAATATGATGTTAGATAACATGCTACTGAATGACTGATGTGTCGCCATGAAATGAAAATCCAAAACTTTCTTGAAAACAGTGCTACTCTATGACTTATGTGTCACTGAAGATTAACAAGGAAAAAAAAAGGTCTGAAGAAATGAAAATAAAAACAGATATATCAAAACCCACCAGGTGCAGCAAAAACAGTATTGAGAGGGACATTTTAACATCCAGTGCTTACAAAATTCAGTATCTCAAATAATCTAATAATGCATCTCAAGGACTTATTAAAAAATGAACAGGTAGCTAGAAATGGCAAAAATAACAGCAAAAAGGAGTGACGTTGAAACTATAAAACTACAAATTGCAACAATAAAGAGCTATTTTTTAAGAAGACAAGCAAAACAAACTTTTAGACAGACTAGAAAAAGAGAGAAAAGCCAAATAAAAATAGAGAAGAAAAAGAAAACATCCTAAGAAACTAATAAGGTGATCTCCTCTTGCTGATTTGCCTTTCTCTTTTAAAGATAAATTTTTAAAAATTTCTCCCCAAGTTGCAATTAGTTTTTGTCTACTTTTTCTTTTTAATGTGTGGAGTAAGCCCTTATAGAAATTAGTATGATAGATTTTATTGCATTCTAATATGATCAACGATATTTGTGCATATTGTTCCATAAAAATAGAACCTTTTTCTATGAAGATCATACTTTAACTTACATGTCCTATAGTTCCTGTCAGCATCTTTTTTCTTTTCCTTTTTTAGTTAATTAGTTAATTTGAGAAACAGGGAGTGAGCGATTGCCCATGCACTGGTTCACTCCCCAGGTACTCACAACATGCCAGAATGCGTGGGATGCCGGAATGCATTGGGTGTAAACTCAGTCCACATCTCCCACACAAGTCCCAGCAACTTGCTTACTTGAACCACCACTGTTGCCTCCCAGCATTCACATTAGAAGGAAGCTGGAATCAGGAGTAACTACACTAACCATTTATCCTACATTCTTTGTATGTGTTATGAAACAGTGTCAACCATATGAATTCCTAAAATATAATTAATTGGCTTGAAAGTTTTTTAAAAGCTTAAAGAGCATGTGGTAATAATTATTAGTTTGATTCATCATTTTCACATTCACCAAAGGTAGACATTTCAAAATGAATGAAATTACAGATTTTGTTTTGAAAGTTTGTAGTATGCATGTGCTCACACACACATATTTATGTGTTTAAACATGTATCCAAAATAGTGCTGATGTAGTTAACATTTATTGTGGTTGTTTTAACTGTACCCGCCATTTACACAAAATTTTCCATACATTCTCATTGGAATCAGCTGTTATATTTGGTTTAATTGTATGTGTGCCATAGACCTAGATTGCTGAGCTTCAAATCACCAGTAGTCTTCACAAATACGTTGTTTTCCACTAGAACAATGTTTTAACTCTAGTACGAGGTGTTTTTGGGTTTGTTTGTTTGTTTGTTTGTTTGTTTTGCCTTCCATTAGGACTTTTTTTTTCTTAAGTCAGATACTCAGCGAGGAGGAGAGACAGAGAGGAACATCTTCTGTCCTGTGATTCACTCCCCAAGTGGACACAATGGCCAGAGCTAAGCCGTTCCAAATCTAGGAGTCAGGAGCTGCTTCTGGGTCTCCCATGAGCGTGGCATGATGGCCTAGTGACTAAATCTTCACCTTGCATATCCAGTGGGATCCCCTATGGGCACTGGTTCTGATCTCAGCTGCTCTACTTCCCATCCAGCTTCTTGCTTGTGGCTTGGGAAAGCGATTGAGGGCGACTGAGGGCTTTGGGACCCTACACCCGCTTTGAAGACATGCAAGAGGCTCCTGGCTCCTGGCTTCAGATTCACTCAGCTCTGCTCCAGCTATTGCAGCCACTTGAGGTGTGAACTAGTGGATGGAGGAACTTTGTTGTATCTCTTTCTGTGTATTTGCCTTTGCAATAAAAATAAATAAATAAAATAAATCTTTTTAAAAAAACTAATTTAGGGGCCCAGCAAGATAGCATAGTGGTTAAGGTCCTCGTCTTGCATGCGCCGGGATCCCATATGGTCGCTGGTTCTAATCCCAGTGGCCCTGCTTCCTGTCCAGCTCCCTGCTTGTGGCCTGGGAAAGCAGTAGAGCCCAAATCCTTGGGACCCTGCACCCACGTGGGAAACCCAGAAGAGCTCCTGGATCTCAGCTTCGGATTGGCTCAGCTCTAGCCGTTAGGCCCCTTGGGGAGTGAATCATCGGATGGAAGATCTTCCTCTCTGTCTCTCCTCCTCTCTGTATATCTGACTTTGCAATAAAAATAAAGAAATCTTAAGAAAAAAGTAATTTAA
The DNA here is from genome assembly GCF_030435755.1 of Ochotona princeps. NCBI lineage: Eukaryota > Metazoa > Chordata > Mammalia > Lagomorpha > Ochotonidae > Ochotona > Ochotona princeps. The sequence goes on along the minus strand of NC_080833.1, from coordinate 109,371,231 downwards.
CTTGATATAATGTAATCAGTATAATGTCTGAAATTTGGTCTTCTACATTACTTTTGAAGAAAACCAAATAACCATTTTCTGAAATGTGGTTATTTACAGAAGTATGATTTCTCAAATATATGAGAATACTTGATGCCCTTTTCTCAAAGTATTGAAGGTTTAATTCACTGTTGAAATAAGTATTATTGATTTTTTTTCCCTTCTTTTCTAATCACAGTCCAAAGAGCCGATTGATCCAGTTCAAGAAAGAGAAACTAGAGTATACTCCAGGAGAGCATGAATATGGATTATTCCCTGCCCCCATTCATGTTGGTGAGTACTTAGTCCACATAATTTATTACGGAGAAGAAATGGCATTTTTTTGTGTGTGTTTGAAGGAGATACCATTTTGTTCGTGTTATTATTCCTATCTCTGCCGTGGAGTTCAACTTTTTGACCATTTAGTTTTATACTTGCTCTGAAGCATTCTGTACATTATTTGATAAAGTATAAAAATGACATATCTTCTTTGCTGTAGCTTCACTAAATAATTCTGTATCTGTAGCTTTTGATTCCCAAAGTTTTCTATTTACAAAGCATCAAGTTATTTAGCAGTTCATTTACAAATGTTTTCCATGTTCAAAAAGAATGAATTGATTTGTTGATTCTTACTAAAGAAACCCTGCTGTTTTTTATGATTACAAATTAGCTTGAATAATTGAATTTGGATTTTCCAAGCAATTCATTTTTCCTGATAATGTCAAAGCTTTAATATTTAGGTGAGTAGTACTTTCTAGCTTTCCATTTTTGAGTTTGTATCCAATTAGCAAGAAATTATCTAAAAATCATCTTAGATTCTTCCCATTTTTAACCCTTCATCCGACCTGTCTCCAGGTTTTATTATTTACCTCCCAGAAATGTGTTACAGTTCTTTGCAAATTCCAGCCCCATCAATCAAATCCTACCACTATAATCCTGGTGAGGGGATTAGTCTCCTGCTACCATAGTCTATTTTCCTCTGAGTAAATACCTGAGGCTGGATGAATTACAATGAAAAGAGGTTCCTGGAGCTGTGATTTTGGCACAATAACCAAATACAATACCAGCATCCAATATAGGCACTGGTTCAAGTCCCAGCTGCTCCACTTCTGATCCAGCTACCTGTTCATGTGCATGAAAAAGCAGCAGAAGATGGCTCAGGTGCTTGGCCCTCTGCTATTTGCAAGAGAGACCCATAGAGTTTTTGGCTTCTGGCTTCTGACTGACCCAGCCCCACCATTTCAGCCATTCTGCTGGAGTGAAGCAATAAATGAAACATCTTTTTCTATTTCTCCATATCTCTGTCTTTCTTGACTCTACCTTTTACATACATAAATAAGTCTCTCTCTACTTTCTTCAGTTAATCAGATGGACCAGACAGAATTCATAGCTCTGCGGCACACTGCCTCATGTGTTGTTCTTGGTGAGAGCCCATGATAAATTATATTTCCTAGAATGGGAATGTGCAGAAAACATCTAAACATCACGGGTAAACAGATTCATCATGACCTACCTTCATGATAAGCAATCCAATCCCACAATACTCAAATCTTTTTCTTGAGACATAATCTAATCTGAAGAGACATAAACTAGATCCTTGAGGAAAAGAACCCGTATACTCTGATCTCACAATTCTCAACACCATTATTTTGGGAATCAGATTTCCTTTTTTTTTCTTTTTTTTCTTTTAAGATTTATGTTTATTAATGCAAAGTCAGATATACAGAGAGGAGGAAAGACAGAGAGAAAGATCTTCCATTCGATGATCCACTCCCCAAGTGACCTCAACAGCTGGTGTTAGGCCAATCCAAAGCCAGGAGCCAGGAACTTCCTCCAGGTCTCCCACATGGGTGCAGGGTCCCAAGGCCTTGGGCTGTCCTCCACTGCTTTCCCAGACCACAAGCAGGAAGCTGGATGGGAAGCAGGGCTGCCAGGATTAGAATCAGCATATTCAAGAGGAGGACCCCAGCCGCTAGGCCACTGCACTGGGCCTGGGAATCAGATTTCATCATGAGGGGCCAGCATAGTGGTTTGCAAGCTAATTCTCTGTCTGTAACACTGGGATCCAATATGGCTTGCCAGTACATGTTCCGGCTTCTCTAGTTCTCATCCAGCTCCCTGTCAGTGACCTCTGAAAGAACACTGGATGGCCCAAGTATGTCACCTGCATCCTTGTAAGAGATCTGAATGAAGTGCCTGACTCCTAGCTTTGGATCAGCTCAGCTCTGGCCATTGAAGCCATTTGCAAAGTGAGCCAGTGGATGAAAGATCTGTCTCTTCCTCCCTCCTTTCCTGTCCTCTCCCTCTGTCCTTCCCTCTGTGTAAATCTGCCTCTCAGATAAAAATAAATCTTTTTTTAAAATTCAGACTGTATCCGAACCAGAGTGTCTTCTAACAGATCTGTCTGCTTACTTACATCCAATCTACTTTGTATAAACCAGAAAAGAGAAAATATTTTCTAAGTTAACACAGTTCATGCTTAAAAGCTTCCAGTGGCTTACCATCACACTAAAATATGAACTCTTTTCCTGTGGCTTGTAGAAGTGAGCTCTCTCTTGAGGTGGGTGTTAATGGTGCAGCCAGCTAAGCTACTGCCTAGAATGCCCCTGTTTCTGTATCAGAATGCTGGGTCAACCTTCGCTACTAACCCAGATTCCTTCTAATGCATCATGGGAGGCAGCAGTTGATATCTACCTACCTATGAGCACCTACCACCCCCATGAGAGACCCAGATGGAGTTCTGGGTTCTCGCATTTAGCCTGGCCCACCCACCCTGTCTGTTACAGATATTTGGGGAATAAACTAGCAGGTACAAAATAATTCACTCTTTTTTCTTTTAAGATTTATTTTGATTTTTATTGGAAAGGCAGCTGTACAGAGAGGAGGAGAGACAGAAAGATACTCCATTCACTGATTCACGCCCCAAGTGACTGTAACGGTCGGAGCTGAGCCGATCCAAAGCCAGGAGCCAGGACCCTCCAGCCTCATCTGGGTCTCCCATGTGGGTGCAGGGTCCCAAAGCCTTGGGCCGTCCTCAACTGCTTTCCCAGGCCACAAGCAGGGAGCTGGATTGGAAGTGGAGCTGCCAGGATTAGAGCTCATACCAGGATCCCACTTGGAATCCTGGCTCATGCAAGGCAAAGATTTAGCCACAAGGCTACCACACCAGGCTTGATCACTCACTCTTGATCTCACTATTTCTCTTGCTCTGTTACTATACCTTTCAAGTAAATAATCAATAATAATAAATGTTTCTTTCAAGTGATATGTTTCTGATCTCTTCTCTCCCACCTGTCTTTTCACATTTCTCCCTTATTCACCTGCTTCTCATTTGTTTTGATTTCCAAGCTCTTTGCCACCATGCTTACTATTCCCACTGCTTGAAAAGCTCTTCAGACTCTTCCCCTGGCTGGTTTCCTCTCGTTCTTTTAAGAGTGAGCTTAAAGGGTCCAGCAAGAATCTCCTAGCTCCTGGCTCCCTGCTCCGGCCATTGCAACCTCTTGGGGAGTGAACCAGCAAACGAAAAATCTTTCTCTTTCTCTCTCCTTCTCTCTGTAAAATCTGAATTTCCAATAAAAATAATTTTTTTAAGTTTGCTTAAGGCTAGTATCATCATAAATACCGTTGTTTTAAAAATTATTTTCCTGATTTTCTTACCAAAGCCACTCTCCTTTTATTCTAGATCACAGCACCATATTTATTTCTTTCTGTAGTTTATAATTGTAATATTTGTTTTCTTCTTCATTTCATTATGAGCTTTAGGAATGCCAAATTTTTGTGTTATCCTCCTTTGGTTTTCCAGTAATTGATATGTAATGGAATGTTAACAAATATTTGTTATACAAATAAGAGAAGTTTTAAATAAATTATTGACTATAGATAACAAGCTATTTTTTTCTTATGCTCAATTTGCACTAACGGAATTGCCTTAGAGTACTTCATTTAATACAAAACGTGGAGGCAGTAGCACATTGCTTGTGTAATAGATGTTGATCCTATACCTTTTAATGTTCTCTTCATCTGTGATTTCTATGTACCCTGTTAACTGTGGTTTGCTAGTACATGTTAATCTTCTTTGTCTCCCAGTGAGTCCAGTATGAGCACTATATAAACAACAGGCGTAAACAAGTTCTGCAGTACAGATCAGTCTCCTTGAATTATTCTGTTTTGGGTGCCTGGAGATAGAAAAAAACACAACATGTTGTTACATGTACAACTGCTTACTGAGTGAAGGTGGCAATAAATTCTTTATTCTCTTGGTTTTCTGCCAAATTTCTTTGGAAAGAGGCTTTTGTTTTTACTGTGAGCTCATAGCAGTGGAACCAGACTTTGAGCAGAGTTAGCTGTCTCTGAAAACCAGCTAAGGATTACTAGGCTTTGAGAGTAAGAACTAATTTGAAGATCCCATTTAGAGAAAACAAACATTCTACTCATAATTTGCCAACCTTAGTACTTGGAACAGATCGTTGACTGAGAGCACCAGTTGTTTCCAGCAAGGGATAGGAAGATGCTAGATAAGCCGTTATTTATTTCCATCACATTTATGGAGTTAAGTCCAAAATGGAAATTCTTTACTTTAGTTGAAGTGATTTTTTTCTCTAATTCCCCTCTCTGATATTTTTTAAGATTAATCAATTAATTGATTGATTAATGATACGTCACATTTACAGACAAATAGGAAGATCTTCCGTCCACTGATTCACTCCCTGAGTGGCTGCAGTGGCTGGAGCTAAGCCAATCCAAGGCCAGGAGCTTCTTCCGGATCTCCCACGCAGGTGCAGGATTCCAAGGCTTTTGGATTGCTCTCAGCTGCTTTCCCAGGACACAGACAGGGAGCTGGATGGGAAGCAGGGCCGCCTGGATTAGAATCTGTACCCAGATGGGATCCCAGCATATGCAAGGCGAGGACTTTAGCCAGTAGGCTGCCATGCCTGGTATTTTATGAAAACTAGTTTATAACTGGCTGCGTATGTAGTGAGTAAATAACAAAAAAGCCAAAGATTTGTAATTTATTTCAAAGGCACTGCCACAGAGAAAGAGGTCTTTCATCCACTGGTTCACTCCTGAAATGGCCACGTTGGCTCCTGGACTAATCAACAGCCAGGAGTCAGGAGCTTTTTGGGTCCTCTAACGTTGGTGAAGAAGCACAAGGGTATTGGTTGTCTTCTGATGCTTTCCTAGGCACATTAGCTGAGAGCTGGAACAGATGTAGAGCAGGCAGGATTCACATCAGTGCCCACATCAGATTCCGGGTTATAGGTAGCATCTTTACCTGCTACAGTATAGCCCCACTCGAATGGATTTTTCAAATTATGCTTTTGTAGGAGAGGACTCCATACTCCCTTCTATTCCTAGACAGTGATATTTTGTTCAAGTAATGTTTCATGGTTAGGATGGAAAGATCAGTTGTTTTAACCAGGTTACCTGAAATATTATAAAGACCTTGAGTTTTAAAGCCTGTCAGTCTTAGTTATTATCTTTGTCTTTTCTGTAATAGTTATGTAAATTTTAAAAATCATATCGGGGCTGACATAGTGGCTTATCAAACTAACGCAGCACCAGCATCTCATGTAGGGGTTGGTTATTGTCCAACTGCTCCACTTCCAATCAAGCTGCTTGCCCATGGCTTGGGAAAGCAGTAGAGGACAGTTTAAGTACTTGGGCCCCTATGCCCGTGTAGGAAACGTGGAAGAAGTTTCTGGCTTCAGATTGGCTCGGCTCTGGGTTTTATGGTTATGGCCATTTGGGGAGTGAACCAGCAGGTGGAAAGCTTTTTTTTTACCCTTTCCATCCCCACCCCAGAAAAACATTCCTTCTCTCTGTCTCTCCTTCTCTGTCTATAAAATATCTGCCTTTGAAATAAAAGTAAATCTTTAGAAAAATTATATAAATGAAATTGTGGTGCATCTTACTATTTAGGGAGTCAAATTCCCTGCCCTTTACAGAGTTAGATTCAATAATTCAAAAGTAGGGCCCGGCGGCGTGGCCTAGCGGCTAAAGTCCTCGCCTTGAAAGCCCCGGGATCCCATATGGGCGCTGGTTCTAATCCCGGCAGCTCCACTTCCCATCCAGCTCCCTGCTTGTGGCCTGGGAAAGCAGTTGAGGAGGGCCCAATGCATTGGGACCCTGCACCCGCGTGGGAGACCTGGAAGAGGTTCCAGGTTCCCGGCTTCGGATCGGCGCGCATCGGCCCGTTGTGGCTCACTTGGGGAGTGAATCATCGGATGGAAGATCTTGCTCTCTGTCTCTCCTCCTCTGTGTATATCTGACTGTAATAAAATGAATAAATCTTTTAAAATAATAATAATAATAATAATAATTCAAAAGTAATACTAGCAGAACCAGAGTTGTGGTGAAACAGGCTAAGCCTCCATCTGTAACTCCAGCATCCAGTATAGGCAACCAGTTTAGTGTCTTCACTTCCAGTCCAGCTCCCTGTTAATGCACTCACATGGAAAACCTGGTCGGAATTCCAGGCCACTGGCTTTGGCCTGCCCAGCCCCAGTCATTATGGCCATTTGGGGAATGAACCAGCAAATGGAAGAGATTTCTCTCCCCTCTTTGTTTTCTTCTCTCTCTCCCTCCTCATCTCCCTTTCTATTCCTTTTCCTCCCTCTTTCTTTGTAATGCTGCCTTTTCAAATTAACAAGTTTTTAAATGACTGTACCAGCAATTTTAAGATATACCATGATAGGCAGTTCAGCTATTACTTTAGATAGTGTAAGAGTATCAAAACTATGCCCTATTTTCAGAAATTTGAAAATGTGGGTTGGGTATTTGGTGTAGCAGTTAAGGGGATGCTCCGTCTTGGAGTACGTGGATTTGAGTTCCAGTGTTCTCCCACCTGGGAGGGGGCAGATAGTGACTTGAGTCCTTTGGTTCTTGCCACCCACTGAGAGGTATGGATTGAGCTACTATCACCTGACTTTGGTCTGGCTCAGCCATGGCTGTGGTAGTCATTTGGTGAGTGAACTAGTAAATGGAAAATTTCTGTCTTTCTCTATCACTCTTCCTCTCAGATGGATGAAAAATTAATAAATACACATGTATTTTAAATGGAAGATTATTAGGTCATAGTCTGGAAGCTGGGAAGTACAAGATACATAACTTGGAAAGTGCCCTTATGCTGTGTTATCCTGTGGTAAAAGGATGGCAACATAAAGCAAGAGTGTTCCACATTCAACCCCTCCCTATGGAACCCACTCTTGTGATAGTAGCATTAATCCACTGGGAAGAGGAGTACTCCATGATCCAAATGCTTCCCAATAGGCCCAACTACCCAACATCACTTGGGAACCACACTCAAACTGCAAAACTGACTTAAGCTAAAAAAGATCATCAAAAGAAACTGCTTCCAAGGTGATTCCGATGTTGTTAATAGCAGACCAGGATCTTAGAATAGTTATAACTATGTAACTATGTTAAAAATATTCTTTAATATTCTTCAGACCAGCCAGCCTCCAGCACTGCATCCATTTATGGAATGAATCAGTGAATATAAGTCTTTTTCTTTCTCAGTAACTTTTTTTTTTTTTTAGTATTTATGTAGTTGAAAAGGATGTATGCCCATGTGGGCCTCTGATTAGGGTGGGGAGGGTCAAGGCATGCAGGAAGTTGAGTAGGACAAGTGTTTCCAATTTTTTTCCTTTTCTCCTGTATCTGCAAAGGAGAGAGTGTAGGTTGCTCCTTGCTACCAAACTGCATCAGCACCCAAGAATGGCAGTCATTTAATGTCTAAGAGACCCATTGTGGAGAAAATTCGGGGTATTATTTGAGTAGTTTTTATAGTTTTGAGACGTTGGTTTCTTTGCTCTACTGTTGAGTGCCGGAATCCAGCTCCAGCTGAGTTCGGAACTCGCAAAGGGTGCGTGGATGAGGCGCAAAGAGGAAAGAAAGAGAGACGGACCACTAGGATCATTGTGGACTATGCGAGAAAGCTATCCACTTTATTTATACAGAATCAGTCAAACTCTGGCTCAGACTTTTTACATCATGGTCATTCTATAGCTAGTCTTGAATCAGCTTAAGGGAGGAAATGTATCTCTCCAGACTCCACTGACTGATATAATCCACCTTGGTGTCTGCATTTGCCCAGGTATTCACTGCCAACTCTTGGCAGGAGTAGTTGATTGATTTGTTCTGTCCTCTGATGTGGTACCAGGTATCCTCTGCAGGCTCCAGTGAACTAACATATCCTCCATGTGCATCTGAATATGCTGTTCACTGCTCCATCTAAGCCACTGAGGAAGCCCAGCCCTGACACATGGATTCCATGGCCAGACCATGGAACCTGCAATTTC